>NW_020664543.1:3593028-3606330 GCF_002925995.2 Terrapene triunguis | reverse complement strand
CTTGTCTCAGGCAGCATCAGACACAGGGCACTAGCAATCAGCCCATCACCTGATGGGGAAGAGGGGTCAAAACGAACCCTGCCGTCGCCAGTTGCAATATTTTAAATAAAAAGATGAAGCATCCCGGTGGTGGGGTTGGACGGACACCGAAGCCAATGCTGACGGTGAGCCGGGGGTCACAATGCTTTTGGGCAGAAATCCTCTCCGTATCCGGCTGAGCAGCGATGGCACGGTCGCAGAAAGCGGGACCTCCCAGGGGAGTGGCGCTCACAAGGTCTTATGCTCCAGCCAGTGAGACAGTTCTGCGTGTGTGGGTGTGTGCAGATACACTATAAACACCATCTGGACCTTTTGGTCAGGTTTTCCCCTCGCCCTGTACTTTCCCAGAGGTTGTCGGCACCAGCAAAGAGCGAAATTCAACACAGAGGTCCCAGCACAGAGCCAGTCCTAGCGGCAATGAGCTGCCTGCGGCATTCGGACTGGGCACCGCTCCCAGATGCAGCCGCTCTGCTCCAAGCTCTCCCGCCGGAGCAGTTGGGCTCGGGGTCTCCGTGCCGCTCATTCGGGGTGCAGTGCAGCCCAGGGCAGAGGGCCAGCCCAAGGCGTTAAGCAGCGCATAGGCCTTGGGCCAGCTCTCTGCACGGGCTGGATGTCACCCGGGTAGCAGAAGCAGCGTAGCGGCCGTGGGCCGGTGCCTGTCGAGTGACTGCGCTTGCAGCCGGGCTCTGGCTGTATGTGCAGTGCAGAGACATCAAAGCAGCAAGGCCTCCCTGGAGAATCGGGCTTTACCCAGAGCTGGAAAGCAGCCCCCGGGGACCCCTGGAAAGGGCCTGGGGGAGGCGCTTTCACCAAGCGACCTGGGCTGGGATGCGGCGATGAACGAGGGCCGCTCCAGATGTGTTGCCATGGAAACGGCAGATGCTCAGTGCAGTGGCCACAAGGCTGGCGCTCGGAGGGGGAGGGGGAGGGGGAGGCCTGGGATTGGTCTCACGCTGGACTTGGCATTGCATTTCCCCTGCCGTTCTGTCCCCTCCCCCCCGAATGCCTCGCAGGAGGGTTTAATCCAGGGACGGGGCCAGCCTGGATGCACAATCGCCCAGGCCTGGGACTGGCCTTTGAAAGCAGGGGCTGGAAGGAAGGAGACGTGTGGCCCCCCTAAATCCCAGTCCAGCTGCAAACGCATCCTGCCGGACAGCCAATAAAGGGGGCCTGTGCCGAGGCAGCTTCGGCAGCCGGTTCCAGGCCCCCCATCCTCAGGCAGCGTCACCAACGTCCTTCTGGGCTCCCTTTAGGCTTCTACTTTTCCAGTCAAACTTGGTCATGACGCGCAACGGCTCAGCCCACACCTGAGTTAAAGCCCCTTTCCCCCCTTCACACACCACCGGCTAGTGGCAGTGGGGAAACGCGGCGGTGGGGGGCTCCAGCTGTTTGCTTTCCTGCCCCATAAGCACCACCACCTTCCAAGGAGGCCACCAGGCTCTGGGTGGAGGCGCCGCTCGCCGGTCTGCAGCCCATGGGGGCTAGGGATGGGTGGGTCGGCAGGGATCTCTCAGGGGCCGGGCCGGGGCTTCACGCCAGCACGAGCAGGCGCCAAAGGGCAGGACGAGACACAAGCTGGGATCTTCTCTGCTTGGACTGAAGAGTAGGCTGCTCAGCGCAGTTTCCAGCGGATGGGAAACAAGAGGAAAGGCAGCGGAAATAGAAATCCCAGCTCTTTCCCAGCGCTTCCAACGCGCGGCTCCGCAGCCGATTTGGAGCTCCCAGGAGGCAAACCCAAAATGCAAATAAATACTTACAACCTGCCAGGCAGCAGGGCCCTTTAGGATGATTTGGGCTGACCTGCGTGACAGGCCACAGACCCGCCGCCAAGAACCTCTGCCTCGAGCCCGTCCCTCCCGTTCGCGCTACAGCCAGTCTTGAGTTAAAGCCATCAAATGACGAAGGCTCCACCCCTTCCTTGGGTGAGATGTTCCCAGATGACTTTCTAAGGGTATGTCTACACTACAGGATTAATCCGAATTTAGATAATTCGAATTTGGGAAACAGGTTGTATAAATTCGATTGTGCGCGGCCACACTAAGCACCTTAATTCGGTTTTAAACCACATTAATTCGGTGGTGTGCGGCCACACTACCCCATTAACTTAAACACAGTAATTCGGTGGTGTGGGTCCACACTAACCCTAATTCGAATTAACAAAATCGATTTAGGCTCTACTCCGTTCGTCGAGGTGGAGTACAGAAATCGATTTAAAGGGCCCTTTAATTCGAATTAACTGGCTCTGTAGTGTGGACGGGTGAAGGGTTAATTCGGATTAAGGCAGCTAAATCCGAATTAAAGTCCTAGTGTAGACCAGGCCTAAGGCAGGTTTTCCACACCGGGCGTCATTTCTGTAGCACTTTGCTGAATCCTAGGGAGGTGGTGGAATCTCCTTCCTTAGAGGTTTTTAAGGCCAGGCTTGACAAAGCCCTGGCTGGGATGATTGAGTTGGGGATTGGTCCTGCTTTGAGCAGGGGGTTGGACTAGAACCTCCTGAGGTCCCTTCCAACCCTGATCTTCTATGATTCTATGAATCTTTGCCAGTTTTTCACCCACCTTCCTGGCAGTGCAGACCCCAGGGCTGGACAGAGTGTCCTCGAAATGGGCTCACTAATGTCATATCCCCGCCCTACTCCTGCTCGCCACTTCCCTACGTATGGCCTCCTCACGCCAGGAGCTCATGTGCAGTTACTTGCGACCAGAACCTCTAAGTCCTTTTCCGTGTCACTGCATTCCAGGGTCGTGTCGCCCACCCTCCCCGTGTAACCTACAGCCTTTGCTCCTCCATGTAGGCCCTTGCCTTGGGCCGTGTTCAAATGCCCGGTGTTCAAAGAAGCCACCTTAGCGCGAAATCCATCATCATTTACCTTCCACCTGCAAACTTCCCCAGCAATGATTTTATATTTTCTTCCCGATCATTAATAAAGCTATTGAAGGGTCCCGGGCGGATCCTTGCGAGAACCCCCTCCCGCCCTCGGATGACGATTCATTGACAATGACTTTTTGTGAGCTGGCCGTTAACCACTTTCTAATCCACTGCTGAGTCCTGTCTAGCTAGAAAAAGGACACGCGCCATGGGACGCGCACCCTCTGTCTCTCTGCTAGTCCTTCTTCCAGTCCCGGCTCTGGCAAGGCAGATTTTAGGACTGGCGTGTCAGCTGCACAGGAAGGTCTGACCTCACCACTCAAGCGGATTCCAGTGCGGGGAGTTACCCCATTGACCTCCGCCGGCTTTGGGTCCTTCTGCTCCTTGTCTGGATCCAGAGTGACCCCCCCACACACACCCCTTCACCCCACCGAGGAACCAGCCCCGCTGCTAATGGGTTTGGAATCTGCAAATTAAACTCCCAGCCGGCCCCCTGGGGATTCTTTATTACCTATTTCCTGGCTCTGGGCTAATCTCAAATCACGCCTTGGCCTGCAAGCCAGGCTCAGTGGCCTCAGGGTATTAAAAGGTGCTGATTAAATCCTGGGCTCAAGGGAAGCAGCCAGCACTTGCCCTGTCTGTGGTGGTGAGCGGAGGGGATGAGGATTTAGCTGCCTTGCAATGAGGGGGGCTGTGGGTTTGACTGGACGCTTCTTTCCTGCACAGCTGTGATCCCGGGGAGGTAGAGACGTGGCGACAGGGTATCTACGCCACAGCGGCACAGCTCCGTAGGGTAGGTGCTTCCTACAGCGACAGAAGGGGTTTTCCCTGGAGTTAATGGAGCTCTCCACAAGGACACTGCATGGGAGGAGGGCTGAGCTTTGTAAAGCTCCACCCGTGGGAGCTCTAGTGTAGCCAAAGCTCTGGGGGACACGGGTATTTTAGCCACCGTGCTGTCTAGCTCTGCCCGGAGCGCTCAGACAGCACTGTAGAGCCGATTTCTGGCCAGCACTTTCCCAGGATAACCCATTTCTCAGTCACCTGCACAGAAACCATCGCTCCTTCTCCGCGCACCTGAACGGAGGCGAGAGAGACCCTGTGGGCCACAACTACTTACCCACATCACCCTCCCTTGCAGGAATACGCCTGCAAAAGGGACCGGCAGCTGGGAAGTTCGGGGTGATCCCAGCTCCATCCCTTTCTCAAGTTCTGCAGGGTACAGGGTCATTCTGAGTGCCTCTCTCTCTGTTTTTGGGGCGAAGGAAATACACCAAAAAACGATTCCAGCGCTTTTGAGTCTTTATTAAAGGGACCCCACGCACCAGGTTCAGTCCTCTGTCAACCAGCCTGGGCCGAGAATGTGCAAATACGGGCGAGAGCACGTGGGGCTAATCACCACGGTGACAGCTCCGGCCCCCCTCCGCAGAAGGACGGGGACACAGCGGGGGACAGCCGGACCCTCCAGCTCGTACTTCGCACCCGTGCGGAAGGGAAGACGGCTGAGGAGTTCGGGATCCAGCTGATGAGTAGGCACTGTGTGTGTTTTGCGATGCTGGAAACAACCACCACCACCGATCCCCCTCATCCCGATTCTGGCCCCCTCCCCTCGCATCCCCCGCCAAACCTGGGCACTAAAACAACACAAAACAAAGACTGTGGCTGCCAATCCATCATGCCAGCAGAGCCCCACCCCGCCCCCTCTGTTCTGCTGGAGTTAAAGGGGCGGCGTCCGTCCCAAGCCAGGGGGAGAGGACCACGTTGTAGGTGGAGGGTACATCTCGTCCCACAACCATCCCGGGCCCCGGGGCATTTTCCTTTCCCTCCCCCCCTCCAGGATGGGGCCAAGGAAGGAAGAAATGAATTGCCGTGCCGATAAGCGACGCCCCCATGCTGGTCACCTGCCCCGTGGCGCAGTTCGGCCGCAGAGGCCCCCTCCCCAGCTTCTCGCCAGGGATAAGGGGGGCTGGGAGGGGGATGTCTCCTCCAGAAGGATTCAAGTAAATCGATCACAACTCCAGCATCCCCGTCCCGCCCCAAATCTACTCTCCACCCCCCATATCCCGCCCCAATGCAGCAAACCAAATGGCTGCCTACGGGCTTTGTGTTTTGGTTTGTCACTTTTCCACACTCTGACATGGCGTGTCACGGGGAGACAGGAGAGGAGACTGGCAGAGGAGGGACCGGCGAGCCGAGCGGGCAGCCTGGCAAAGCGGGTCCCACGTCCAGCACGCGGGCCATCGGGCACGTCTGCGGCCCACTGGGAAGCAAGGGCCTGCAAGCGTTGTTCCCACCTAACGCTGAGCGGAAGAGCAGCACCGTTCCCATCCCACGTCAGGCTCTGCGGTGCTGCGCCGAGGACACCGTTGGTCACTGGTGTGGGTTCGCCGGTTGAAGTCTTGTGCGACCACGCTGGCCGACGGCACTTGCACGCCCCGCTCCTCTGGACGCTAGCTGGCTGGTCTTTCAGGGAGCGCACAAAGAAAGCTTTGGCCCACAAGGGGTGGGTTTGTCCTGTCAGCAAAGGCCCTTGAGTAAACCCGCCCGCAAGGAGCCAGCGCCCTGTGGAGACACCAGCGTCGGCCGGGAGCTCGCCAGCTGCTGTCCTTTACCCTGTAACTTTCCTCTCCGCCCCTCAGCCTCAAAGAGAAGAGAAGGTGCCCCACAGACGGACTCTCGGCCCTGCAAGCTTTTGCAAAGGTCCTTTCAGGGGGTGCCCCTTCTATAGGGCTCCATGCGCCTCTGGAAGCAGCAAATGATTAGACTCCGAACCGGGTCCGCTTGTCTCTCCCCGGCCAGCGCTGGGCTTGCCCTGCCGGGACGTCTCCTTTGCCTCGGAAAAAATAACTCTGGACGTAAACGTGGGTTTGGGATTTCTTGTCCTTTTTCGCTTTTCTTTATTTCTTTTGAAACCATCAAACAAAAGAAGAAAATCCCGCAATGGGGGCTCGAGAGCCCGGCGCCAGGCTGCTGGGGGGGCGGTACAGGGTGCTTTGCTGGCTGGGGGGGGTGATGGGCGGCTGGGGGGGTGGGGTCCTACTGACTTTGGGCCGGAAGAGGCTGCCTTGCTGGGTGCTGGTGCTGTTGGACAAGGGGCAGTGGTCGGGGTCGCCGGAATCGCTCTCCGTGTAGCTGTAGGCCTGGGCCCGGGAGATGCCCTTCTGCTGGCGCCGCCAGGAGTTGTAGTAGGTGGGGTCGCTGATGTAGTGGTTGACGAAGGAGTGGGCCTTCTGCTGGTTCTGATCCACTTCGTACTCGCTGTCGCTCCCCTGCAGAGACAGAGCCTGGGTTACTACAGGTCTGGCTGTGCCCGGCCGCAGCACTCAGCCGGCCCGACAAGCACATGCCCGCGAGGACACGGCGTGAGCAGAAGGAGCTGAGGGGGCACCCACCGGGCAGTGCCACCAGCAGCCCACTGGGCACTGGCCTTGTGAGAGGCAGCTTGGAAACCGTGATCCTACATGACATCAGAGCCTGCACCACCGCACCCATCCTGCAGGCAGGGGAGGGGGTGGGCAGGTGGGCAGCAGCCCCTCCCTGTGTATCCACAGAGCTCAGGGAACCGGGGTCTCCCATACACTGGTGTGAGTCCAGAGTGATTCCATGGAACAGCACTGGAGTAAGGGAGGGTCAGAATCGGGCCCTAGGGGAAGCTGGTGATAGAGCACGACCAGACCCAGCGCCCGTCCCGACCTGGCGTCCCTTCCCCAGTGACCAGACCCAGCGCCCGTCCCGGCCTGGCATCCCCTCCCCAACAACCAGACCCAGCACCCGGCCCGGCCTGGCATCCCCTCCCTGACAACCAGATCCCGACCCCGGCCCAGTGTCCCTTCCCCGACAACCAGACCCAGCGCCCGGCCCGGCCTGGCATCCCTTCCCCAATGACCAGATCCAGCACACGCCCCGGCCTGGCGTCCCTTCCCCAATGAGCAGACCCAGCGCCCATCCCGGCCTGGCATCCCCTCTCCGACAACCAGATCCAGCACCCGGCCCGGCCTGTCTTGGCATCCCTTCCCCAATGACCAGACCCAGCACCCGGCCTGGCCTGGCGTCCCTTCCCCAATGACCAGACCCAGCGCCCGGCCTGGCATCCCTTCCCCGACAACCAGATCCAGCACCCGTCCCGGCCTGTCCTGGCATCCCTTCCCCAATGACCAGATCCCGACCGCGGACCAGTGTCCCTTCCCCAACAACCAGACCCAGACCCTATCCCGGCCTGGCGTTCCTTCCCCGATGACCAGTCCCAGCGCAAGCCCTGGCAGCGCTGCCCCTCCGCGCCATCTCTGGGAGCAGCCGGAGCTATGTTTGTCAGAGGGCACGGCGGGGAGGACGGGGGAAGAAGAAAGCGCTCAGGCAGAGGCTGGGTTGGCTCACGTCCCTCCTTTCAACTCGCCCTCTGCTTTCCATAATTGAATTCAGCTGCCCCCTTCCCCCAGGCACAATGGCCCCATTCACGAGGAAGCTCGGGCGGCCAGGCAAGCAATCAAGTGACAGCTTTCAGCGAGCTCAGCTCTTACAGCTCCTCAAAGACACTCAACCAGCGACAATGCAAAGGGGGGGTTAACTTGGATTCGCCTCCACTTTGCAGGCAAAGGGAAGGCCAAGGCCTATGGGGCAGCTCGGGGGTTGCTGAAGAGCTGCAAAGTCTGGGGAGCAGGAAGCCCTCAGCTGCCTGTTCCCCTCCACAGATCTGAGACACACAAGCCTGCACCAGGCTCAGGTGATGGGAGCGGCCAGGGAATTCCCAGCTGTGCCACGGATGCCCGAGTAAGCGTCACTGCACCTGTTGGGGCCCCAGCTCTCCTGCAGGAATAATAACCCAGCCTTTGTCTTCTCTGCTCCGAGTGCGAGGCCCTCTCCGTGCGGGGCCACCCAGCGCGCGGCACAGGGGGGTCCTGATCTCCGGGGGCACCTGCAGGCGCTCCCGTCGTGGGGGTACACAGGCAGGCTTGGTGCTCACGCAGCGCCCGCGTCTCCACCGCCTCGGGCTCCCTCTGCCCCTTCCCAGCGCTCGGTCGCGCAGCTACAGCCCTCCAAGGCGTAGGGAGGAAAGAGCCGGTCGGTCAGATTCCCACTCCCACGCTCCGGTAGCGTAAAGGGAAAGGCCAAAGGGACCTTGGTGTAAAAGAGAAGCAGGTGCTACGAGCCAGAGTGAGATCTCGGCTACACCCCCCATGTCCCCCCCAACTCAGCGCGGATTTGCCCGGCTGCCACTGACAGAAGGATCTGACCCATCATCTCTCCCCGCTGCTCCTGCGTGTACCCTGAGGCTCTGGTTAGTCCCTAGGCGCGCTCAGCACTGGCCACCCCCAAGCGAGGGTCCCGCAGGGCGGGAAGAACCAGTGCACCAGGGAGCTGAGTGGCCCAGCTGAGACAGTGGCTGAAGTGGGATTAGCAGGCCTGGGTCCCCTGGCCCGCTGCTCAGCCCCACGTGGCCGGCGCGAGGTGCTGCATGACCGCTCCACAGCCCAGGGGAGCGGCAAGATCTGTTTTGGCCTCGCCGGCTCTCAAAGTCTCCCAGATGGAGCGGGGATTCCAGGCAGCCATTTGAATCTCAGCCCCCAGGGCCACTGGAGGAGAGGGGCTCGTTTTCGCAGGCCTCGTTAAGGGCCAGTCCCAGCACAGCTGCAGCATCTGCGCCTGGAAACGCATGGCCAGGAGAAAGCGGGTTCTGTACTGGGGGGTCCTGGAGGAATACGTGGTTTCCTGGGGTCTCTCTCTAGCCCCATCCTGTTCCCAGGCGTGCCGCTGCAGAGGGTCTCCCTGAACCCTGGCCTGGACCCTCGGCCACTGCTCTACATGGCCCAAAGAGGGGGGGTCAGACGGGGACACAGGCTGCCCTGGGGTCCCGGAGCAGCTGTTCCCTTTGCAGGGAGCCGGGCTAAACACCCGGCAGCTCACGGCGTGCTCCAAGGCAGTGCAGGGTAGCCAGCTGGGGTGTGATACCGGCGTGGAGAGAGCCCGTGGCGAGGGCCTGTTTCCACTGTCCCTGGGTATATTCAGCTCAGATCCCAACCTCCTGGATCTGTGCTCACCCCCCACTGCGCTCCCCCCCCGCTCCCCCCTCCGACACCAGGAAAGCCAGGATCCCATTGTGCCCTGGCCATGCTGGTTGCTGCGGGGCAGCCTGCTAGGGGTCTGGCTGTCTGAGGGGCACGCTGGTGCATCGGGGACAGGGCAACGCCTCCGACCCCGCCCATGGGCTGTGCCAGCTGGGGCAGAACAAACAGTCCCGGGGGCACCTGCCAGGGGACAGGAGTTGTGTGTCCGTCAGGCCCAGCTGAGATGCTAAACCACAACCCTGGGTGCTCAGGGGGTGACCCATGCCCGCAAACGGGGGGGGGGGGGGGGGCATGCCCCACGGCGGGAACCCCGGGCAGCAATGGGGCTTCTAGCAGGAATCAGTCAGGGGTGGGGAACTGTTTCGTTCCTCCCTTTCCCAGCATGCACTGGAACACACTCCTGTCCCCGATCCCCTTTACAGGGAGTGGGGAGGTGATGAGGACAAGGGGATGCAGCTGACAGAGGGGACAGGAATTGCGGGGGACGACGGGGGCAGCCAGCCTGGGGATCCCAGGCACAGGGTGCAGAGCGATTTTCCCGCCGGGGGGGCCAATGGCTGAATGGGGTGGGGAGGCTTGTCTGACCCCTGCCCCCCACCCCTTGTGCCGCAGCCGCCTCTCGCCCTCCGGCCAGGCCCTGCCGTGAGCGCGTGCTGCCCCCCCAGCCCTGCCGAGCTGAGAGCCCCGGCCCCTGCGAGCCGCCCCTCACCTGGGAGTCCGAGATCTCCGAGGGCTTCTCCGTCAGGCTGCTGCTCTCGGCCGGGATGAGGTCGTTGTACTTGGTGACGTCCTCGTCTGAGTAATGCAGGCTCCCGGGGCTGGGCCGCGGCGGGGACCTCGGCAGGGACACGGAAGCTCTACGTTTCGTTCGGAAAGGGAGAACTCTGGCGCTGGAGCCGATCCCCTGGGTCCCGCTCGGGGAGACCAGCCACGGCCACCCCAGCAGGCCCCACCCGAGCCCACTGACCTCCCCCCGGGCGCTAGCAGGGCTGCTCAGAGCATCGGCCGTGGGGCCGCACCCGAACCCTCCCCACTGCAGGCTGCTGGCCTGCCTGGGGCTGAGCCATTAACCAGCGGGGGCCCGGCGGCTCCGGCTTCCACTGCTTTCCTCTCCTGCCCTCTCCAATCTGAGAGCCGGCTTGGTGCTCGAAAGCAGGAGCTGGGCAGGACATGAGCAAGCGCCTACACCGACAGCTCTGCCAGCACCCCACACTCCCGCCCCGCAGCCTCGGGCTCCCGCCCCCAGCTCTGCCAGTGCCCCTCAACCCCGATCCACAGCCCCCTGCTAGCCCAGCCCTGGCCCCCCTACAACAGTCATGGGTGGGGGGCGAGCAGCGGCAGCCCCACTGGAGCCGATGGCTTTAGGCGGAGAGCCCGATCCGGAGCCACGTCCAACCCCTTTGTTGCTCCGGGCTCCACATCCCCACCCAGAACCACCTGTGGGGGCAGTTGGTGTCGGTGAGTGTCCGGCAGGTGCCAGCACACCAGTAACCCGGGCAGTGGGGTGCAGTGGGGGCGGGGGCCTGGCCCCAGATCTCTGGCTGGGCACACAGAGCCCTGAGCCCCATGGCCGGTACCTGGTGTAGATCCCGTTCTTCCTGCAGAAGGAGTTCTTGACGGAGAGGCGCCGGTTGTTGAGCTCCAAGGCAGGGAAGCTGCCCTCGTCCAGACTCACCATCTCCCCGTGGCTCAGCGCGTTCGCCTTGGAGTTGTTCCCTGTCGGAGCGGGAGGGGAGCCATCAGCTGGGGCAGCGCCCCACCCCGGGGGGAACCCGCACATCACACACCCGGCTACGGAACCAGCTCGGACTCCTGGGCCAACCCTTCCGGACCTGCCTGCTCCCCGAGACAGGCCTGGAGACAAGCAATGGGATTTGGAGGGAGTTGATGGAGAAAGGGGGAGCAGACAGGTGCACTGTAGCCAGGGGTTCCCCAGGCCAATAACCCCCCTCTCCCCCCAGATGCGTGGGCATAGGACACCCCCCAGCTCAGCCAGCGGGCACCACGCCCAGCAAGCTCAGTGGCAATGAAGGGGTAGGGCAGCCTTCACCCGTCCCGTCTCATCACTCAGTCTGGTCTGCACCAGCTTCGAACTGGGCTGGGAGGGCTCCGGGGGACGAGCTCACCCCCTCTCCAGCCAGCCCTCGTATCCCAGTGCAGTGCCATCCCGCCAGGGCTGAGGCGGCTCCGTGGGGCTCAAGGCCGGGGTGCTACTCTTCACAGGTCCCCAGCGTGGCCAGGGGGCACGGGTTACGCAGAGCTCCCCGTGCCAGCCCAGCCGTCTGGGCAGCTGAAGGCGTGAGGAGCGGACCGCATGGCTGGTGCTCCGCTGGGCGTTGGTCTCAGCTCAGCATCTGGCCAGCCCTGCTCGTCACGCTGCGGGCATGGTAAAATCCCGCCCGGCATGCAATCTGTGAAGTGCCCAGGCCCTCGAGCAGACAGCGGGCTGACGGCATGCTGTGCCCAGCGATGGGGCAGCAGGCCCTGGGCAAATCAGGGCTGAGCATCAGGAGATCTGCCAGCAGCTCACTGGGCAAATCACCACTCTGCTCGTGACTCGGTTTCCCCATCCCTAAAACGGGGGTACTGATGCTTCCTGATCTCCCCCAAGGGTTAACCCGTTAATGGCTATAAAGTGCTTTGAGATCCCTGAAGGGCAAGTGCTGGGTTTGGGCACAGGGTTCTGCTGCAAACAGCTGCACAAGCTGCCCGGCTCTAGTCCCTTGGGGCCCAACTGCCCCCTGCCTTCCAGCCGGGGTGGGCGTTTCCTGGGGCACAGCTGCCATCGGACACTGGCACCGGTGGGGCGAACGGTGCGGCGGCATTTCACGCCCCTGATGTCCAGGTGGGAGCAATCACCCAGCAGCAGAGGGGCGGAGAATCGGGCCCCTTGGCTTCTAACTCCGGGCCCCACGAACCCAGGCACCAGCCCTAAAGGCTCTGGGTGTGACTCGCCCGCACTGGAAGCCAGGAGTCCAGGCTCCCAGCGCCAGCCGTCTCTCCCTTGCTCGGCTACACAAGTGTATTGACTCAGCAGGGCGGGCGGCATTAGCCCCACAATCTGAGCCCTTCATTTGGCTAAGAAAACAGAGCTGCATTTACTAATCCCGTGACCTTTCCTGCCGCTGGCAGCTCACAATGAGAGAAGCCGGTTGTTTGATCTGGAGCTCCCAGCGACATTAACACGGCCAGTGACGCGATTTTCTAACCCGCG
This sequence comes from Terrapene triunguis, assembly GCF_002925995.2. Taxonomy (NCBI): domain Eukaryota; kingdom Metazoa; phylum Chordata; order Testudines; family Emydidae; genus Terrapene; species Terrapene triunguis. The sequence goes on along the minus strand of NW_020664543.1, from coordinate 3,594,152 downwards.
TCTGCCGGCAAGGCAGGGGCGGGATGGGCCTGTTGTGCTGGGGGGACGGTTCTGGTGTCGCTCCCATCAGCAGAGCAGCTGGCGGGAAGTGGCAGAAGGCGGGAGGGTCTCACCCGCGAGCCAGGGCAGTGAAGGGAAAGGCTCCCACTGATCAGGCTGCTGGATGGAGCCTTCGGGGAAGCTCCCAGCGCTGGGTGGCCGGGGCAGGCACCACGCCACGCCCAGGGACCCCAGGAACACGGTGCGCACCCTGACACTGGCTCTCCTGGGTTTGGAGTCACGGGCTGAGCCACGTTCTGCCCTAACACCAGTGTTAGGGGGTGCAGGGAGAGGCCCGGTCAGCAGTGACGTGAACCATAATAACTAGGGCAAAAGCTGAAGGAGATCCCTGGCCCTCTACCAGTGTATCCAGGCACACCTCCAGCAGAGCGGCGCTGGTCTACCCCAGCCACGGGCCAGGCCCTCTGGCTCCACAGCCACGGGGGGTGCAAGCTGCAGACGGGGAAGGCGAAACGCCCTCGTCTCCCGTACCCAGGCACAGCTCCTGGGCTCCCAGCGCTGCACCTCTGTGTTTGAGACCAGGGCGGCTCAGAGCCAGCCCCCCTGGTTCCCAGCACCTTGTCCCCAGCCGGGTGAGTCTGGGGGCCGTTCCTCCCGCACCGCGGCCTCCGTGGCACCACAGCCCCCTACGCCGGGCCGAGCAGCCCCTCTGGGCGTCAGCTCCTGCCCTGCCTGCAGGGGCGCTCACCTGAGTCTGATTTCTTGGCATACTTCTTGCTCTGCCCGCGGATGATGAGGACGAAGACCAGCAGGAGGATGAAGATGAGCCCGACCAAGGCGATGACCACCAGGAACCACCACTCCTCGTAGAAGGGGTTGGCTTTCTGGGCTGGAAGGCAGCCGTGGAGAGCAGGGTGTCATCCATCCACCCTGCCAGCTCACACCCTGGGGCCTGTCCTGGGCGCTGGCGGGGCTTGGAGCTTGTTTGTGTGTTGGGATGGGACCTGTCTCATCCCGGGGACCCTTCCTCTGCTCCTGGGGAACCCCAATAGACTTGCAAACAACGGACCTGCTTCAACTGGGGGGCTGGGATAGCGGGGGGCTGGGAGTGGGGGGCATTGGCA
>NW_020664543.1:3578013-3593018 GCF_002925995.2 Terrapene triunguis | reverse complement strand
GAGCCCAGGGCTGGGCTGGCAGGGGCGATGGGTCGGGAGTGAGGGGCACCGGCAGAGCTGTGTGGGGAGCCCAGGGCTGGGCTGGCAGGGGCGATGGGTCGGGAGTGAGGGGCACCGGCAGAGCTGTGTGGGGAGCCCAGGGCTGGGCTGGCAGGGGCGATGGGTCGGGAGTGAGGGGCAGCGGCAGTGTTTGTGGGAAGGGAAGGGGAATCACAGTACGGTGACTGCCAGGTGTCCTGGCCGTATCTGCCCATTTTCAGGCAGTGGAACGGAGCTGCCCAGAGCTTTCTTGTTCCCAAGAAAGCCGGTGCCTGTGCACATGGAGAGATCACCCCCTTCCCGGGAGGGGCTGCTCCAGTGCCCTTTAACTCAGCCCCCCACTCTCCAGCCCAGGCCCCTACCCCCAGCACGCTGACAGCACCTGCTGCCCCCCACCTCCTCTGCTGCTGGTTTCCCCAAGTGCCAGATCCTGGCCTCCCAGCCTGGGCTGCAGGGAGGGGGGTACATTAGGTGGGACAGGCCAGGAGAGCAGCCCGGGGCACGTTCCCCCCAGCCCCAGCACCTGAGACGGAAGGGGAGGGTGCACTGGGCGTCCCATAGCCATAGTCGTTGACGGCGATGACCCGGAAGTCGTAGCTGACCCCCTGCTTGAGGATGTCCATGCTGAAGGTGTAGGAGGTCACTTCCCTGGGGATGTCCTTGATGAGGATGTCCCACAGCCCCTCGTCTGGAAGAGAGGAGAGACGCCCAGCTCGGTTAGGGGAGGGAGCAGCCTAGAGAGCAGGGGGTGGGTGCATGGAGAGGGCAGAGGGCAGCAAGTTCCCAGCCCCAAGCGATGGGTGCAAAGGTCCTGGCTGAATGGCACACACAGCATGGGGGTCTGGAGTCAGCACCGTGGGGCAGCCTGGGTCCCCTGAGCAATCCTTCCCCCTGCGCTCTGGGCGCCTCGCCCTCCTTCCCTCCCACGCTCTGTAAGGCTGGCCCTCCTTCCCCCCGCGCTCTGTGTGGTGAGGCGTCCCACAGCGCGCTGCCCCACTCCCCCACCTGCCGCTCTGTGTGCGTGGCACCGGTGGGATTACAAAAGCAGGGCTGCCCTGGCCGCGGTTCTGCCAGGCGAAGGGGCTGGGAAACCCAGGTAGAACCCAGTAGAACCTGCCTGGCTTAACCCAGTTGGGTCCCGCACTGTACAAAGGCCCCACGTGGGTTAGCATGGGTTACCTCAGCCTCCCTGGCTGGCGTCTGTCCACATCACCCACTGCAGCAACCTCTCAGGCCCTGGGGAGGTGCTTGGGGGTGCCCGTAGGGCCTGGTCCTGCCTGGGGCCCCAGGGACAGCCCAGGTGCCTTGCTAGGCCACCAGCCCACGTCCTGCCCTGCAGGGATGGCAGCTGCGGGGCAGAGCTGGGCCCAGCGTTCCTGACAGGCCAATGGCGGGGGGGGGGGGGCATGGCGGGGGGGGCGGGGGGGGGGGGGGGGGGGGGGGCAATGCAGGGGGGTGCGGGAGCATATGGTACCTGAGGGCCGGGCCTCGATGACGTATCGGGTGATGGGCCCCTTGCCGGGATCCCCATTCGCCCAGTGGATCGTGATGGCTGAGCCGTACCGGGAGATGAAGGGCTCGCCCGGCGGTCCGGGGGCACCTGGGAAACCAGAGGAAAAGACGCAATCACGGGGAGAAAAAACACAACCTTCTTCTAACATCGCGGGGGGGGGGGGCAGGCCTCTACCCAGCCCCCAGCCTGCCTCTCTCCTCAGCCCCCCATGGCTCCAACCCTGACTGCCCATCCAGCCTCCCACTGCATTTGCCCATGGGGCCCTTCGGGTAAGTCCTTCCCGCTGCAGAGATCTCCGCTCGTGGGAATCCTGGGGGGCCCTCCCCCCATGACAAAGCCCCCCCGCCCCCGAGAGGCAGTGTGAGCCTGCGCGGCAGTGCCGTACCTTCCCCCGGCCCCGTGGTGATATTGGCCTCGATCTCGGGCCCGTAGGCGAAGGTTTTGGCCCGGATCCGGAACCGGTACGTCACGCCCTCCGCCAGGTCCTTCACCTTCATCCACAGGGGGCTGTTCCCCTTCACGTCCACCGTCACGATTTTACTCACGCCTGGGGGGCAGAGGGCACGGACGTGGCATGCAGAAATCCTGGCGCCCACCCTCCCTCACAGTGCCAGGACCTGGCGTTGGGGAAGAGAACTGCAAGCCTGATGCGGAGTGTGGCCAAACCAACCCACAGGCCTGTGTGGAGGAGCGACTCCCTGCAGCACAAATCCGGAGTAGCCGGGCTGGCGTCTCTGCTCTGGGGACTGGATCCCAGATCTCTTGCACTATAGCACAGGCTGGCTCCGTTACCACACACCTACCTGGCTCAGCTAGTCCCGTATCCTGCCTCCAGTATCCTGTTTTGCAGGAAGCACAGAATGACCCCCGCTAGCTGGCACAGCACGAGCAGGGAGAGCCTTCCTGACCCTGCGGGATTAGCACATGCCCTGAAGCATGCCCTTTGCTTGGCAGAACCCCAGGCCCCTCTGTGCTGTGGGTGGCAAGCAGGGTTTGCAGGATCAAACGACATCCTGCATGGCGCGGGTTCAAAGGAGAAGCCCCCCAGCCCTTGCTCCCTGGGGTCACTGCGGCCCTCCTCCCGAGCTCTCGCTTCACAGCACTTCCTCTGAACCCAACTCTCAGAAGCCCAGGTGGCAGCAGGGAACACTGAGCAGCCATTGTCCCCCCGGCCACCCCACCCGCGCTCTCCGCTGCCTTCTCAGGCTCTCTCCTGCCCGCTCTGCATGTCTCATCGGCCGCTCGGGGAGGAGGGGGGAGCCAACGCTCCCCCTCTTTTGTCTGTCGCTCTGGAACGTAACAGCTCGGGTACGGGAGCTGGTGTGGTGGCAGCGCTGGGCCGGGCTACATTGGGCACTGCAGGGCTGCAGAGAGACGGAGGAGGGAGGCGCTAGACCCCCTCTGAAGACGTGATGCAGGATCGTGAGAGCTGGCTGCACCGGGATGTTTTGATCCCGTGAAGATTGCACTGAAGATGCTCTTTGCTCAGTTTTGTTTTGTTTTGGTTTTTTTTCTGAATCCCTGAAACTTTTCACCAACAAAGGGACTTTGGCCAGAATTTCCATTTTGTTGAAAAAACCATTTTCACCATCAAAATGGCGGGAGAGAACGTGCCCCCTCTGCTCCCGCAGCGACGCTTCGGGTGCGCTCAGGACCGTGCGTCCTCGTGTATCTCCAAGCCCTTTGCACGGTGACCTACAGCACAAACCCAGGTGCCCTGCAGCCACCTCTGGGGAGGAACCCGGGAAAGGTTTTAAAGTGAAGAGCAGCAGAAGGGAACGGCACAAGCGGGAGTTGGGCCAGGACACTGTGATGTGTGGCAGGGGGCCACAAAGAGATTCGCGCCCATGCTGCTCAGCACATCCACCTGGCCTGGGGTAAATTTAATCCTTCCCCAGAAACAGATTTTCCTGCCTCCCGGGCTCCTTTACCAGCTCTGCTTCCCAGCCCCCCGGGGAGCGGAGGCCCCCGACCCCTCATCACACCTCCCCAGCGAATGGCCCTGCCCCACCTCCAACCCACCCCTGCCCGTTCAGCCCAGGGCCCTTACCGTCCACAGGCGTGCAGGGCTCATAGACCAGCCTGTACCCTTCCAGGATGCCGTTGGGCAGGAGAGGCGGCTCCCAGGAGACGTTCACCGAGGTGGTGGTCAGCTCGCTGAACCGGATGGTGCTGGGGGCGCTGGGGGCTGCGAGGAGAAAGCAGAGGGGCTTTGCAGACTTCCCCCGGGCGAGGGAGGAGAGGGGCGTGGATCCCGCTGGCCCCCCTCGCTCCTCGGCCAACTCGTCCTGGGGTTTGCTGGGTGGGACGGTTGGCGAGCGAGGCCGTGGGAAAGGGATGGATTCAGTCACACGCTGTCAGCATTAACGGGTGTGTGTCTGTGACCTCCCCAAATTCCCCCCCCCGGCACGCCCTCCTGAGCAGGTGTGGGAAGCAGACAGGCAGTCCCTCGGAGCGGAGGGAGGGGACTGTGCGAGTTTGTGTTCTGTGTTTGAAAGACTTTGTCCAAGTTTGGGTTACCAGGAGAGACACGCTGGACTGGGGCTGGGGCCTAGAGGGCCAGCATGCACTGGAGAACTCAGTAAACAGACCCTGGGAGGGGGTCACTTGAGGGACTTTTGGACCGAGTGAGTTCTTAAGGGCCCTCAGGGGCAGGGCATGATGGAGCGACCTTGGGCCATGAGGGGGCCCTCAGGAGGTGGCTGCCCGGGTACAGCGAGTTAGCTGAGAACTCCAAACTCATCCCGCCAGTGCCAAGTCCCCAGTAACACCCCCTTGCGGGGCTGAACTCTTCCGGCCCCCCCTCTTCCCACCGCAACTCCAGAAAAGAGCGAGAGACACAAGCGCTCCAGACCCAATCGGAAACAACTGATTGGCCCTGCCGGGCCCCTCCGTGCCTCCCTAGTCTGCAGAGCTACGCACCCCCGGCGCATCTAGGCTGTGTCTCCTCCTGACACCAGCGCACCTTGCGCCTCTGGTTTCCCTGACGACAAGCTCCCTGCCAAGACACCTCGCACGTCTGAGTTATTTTGGGCAAATGCTATTTCCTGCCTTGACGCGACACCTCGTGGGCGGGCAAGGGGACAAAGGGGTTAATGCCCCCGTTCCCCTTTCGCCCGGGGGTCAGGAACGGTCAAGGAGAACGAGGCGTTGTTGCAGCGTGCTCGAAGCCCGCCTGGCAGAGCGTCTCTGGGACTTGGTCCCTGAGGCCCCCCACAAAGGCCGAGAGGGAGTGCCTGCCCCAGCGGGGAGCCCCGGAGCTACCTGGGCAGATCCAACACAAAGAACTGGGGTGATTATTTTCAGCCTCCTCCCTGGTGCTGTGCCGAGAACAACCCCAAGGCCGTGACGAGATGCTGGCTCTGATATCGCCCCTGCGGGTGAGGGGCTAGAACCCCAGGACCAGCTCCTGCGCAGGCGTCAGCTGGTGGCAGTGGGGTAACGTGGCTGGACACGGCAGCGGATCCGGCCCGGTTCCCCCCCGTTGCCCCCATGCTGGCTCCGTACCTGGAGCACTTGGACGCACGGGCTGGTTTATTTCTCGGATGGGAAGGGAGGGCGCCGGGGACGTTAGCAGCCAGGCATCCCCGCAGCATTGCTAACTGCGGAGCCCCGCCCCCACCTGGCTTCCATCCCAGCCTGGGGCCAAAAGTGGGACGAGTCTGTCAGGTCTCAACCTAGAACCACCAAGAAGGAGCACAACTCCTGGCCAGCCTCTGCTCAGGACAGGCCCAGAACACAGAGGGATGTGGTGGCAGCACACAGGGCTTGGCAGAGTTGGGCAGCGGGAGCCCAGGGCTGGGATAAGGCGGGGCAGGGTGGGCTGCAGGTCGGGATGGAGCACGTGGGCCGCTGTGCGATCCCTCCTGATTCGTGGCCCCATGAGCGAGAGGAGGATGGAGCCCACCTGCCTGCTGCGTCCTGCCCCTGACGGGGGCGCTGCGAGGCCCGTCCCCGGCGGCGTTGAAGGCCGAGACGGTGATCAGGTACGAGGTGTATCCCGTGAGGTTCTTCAGCTTGGCCCCGTTCTCGGGCAGGAAGAGCGTCTTCACCCGCTCCGTGCCATTCTGGCGCTGGGCCTCCCAGAAATAGATCTGCGGGGGGACGGGGAAGACGGGAGCCGGGGTAAGGCCAGGCCCAGTGCTGGCAGGGGCCCGACATAGCTGCTAGCCCCAGGCGCCCCCCTTCACAGCCTGCTCCCGGTGCTGACCACCCCGGCTCCCCACGCGCAGGCTCAGCTTCCCCCAGATCCCGCCTGCCTGGCTTCTCCTTCTGCAGAGCGCACCGGGAAACGGACCCGCTGTGGCCCCTTGGTGGAGCGACCGGGGCGGTGGCTGCTCTGCGGTGGAGGAGACGTAGGGCCGTTTATAGTTAAGGTCCCCTGACCCCCAAGAAAGACCCCTGCCCCATCTTTCAGTGGGACACGTTCAGACACGCTCCAGAAAGAGGAAAGCTCCTGGGCCTCGCCTACCCTACAGCGGTGTAGCCAGGCCGGTGCCCTCTCCTGGGGCTGGTCCAAACAGGAAACGCACCCGCTTGGCACAGGGAAGGGGCAGGGGAGTTCAACCAATTTCTCAAAACCTCCGTGAGGGGATATCGGCTGCAGGTCAAAAGCGGCTTTTCTGGGTTTAACTTAAACGCCTCCTGATCAGTTTCAGGCAAACACCACAAAGCGAAGCGAGTGTGTCCACATGGGGCTTGCACCGGTTTCATTAAGTCCCATCGTCAGCCCCTCGACGATAAAGGCCTACAGTGTCTGGGTCTGGAGAATCCCAGGTTCCAGAACCAGCACAGCTCCAGAGGCGTCTCCATTCCAGAAGCCCCCCGCAGCCTCTCTGGGATCCAAAGGGAGGCCGGGAGCACAGAAGACGCACGCACGTCTCTGGCTCTGAGTCGGAGAAGGGGCTTTCCTGCATCCAGAGGAAAGGGGGGAGCAGGACGCGCCGGCTCCACGCCACGCTGGATGGAAAATGTGACCCAGATCCCTTGGCTGAGCCCAGAGACTCAAACGCAGGCTGAGGTCACCCTTGAGCGGTGCCCAAATATGCAGGGAGAGGCTGTACGGTCCCAGCCATCCTGCCCCGGCCCCGCTTCCCCGAGAGCTGCAAAGTCACTGCCCAGAACCGGGCCTCCGCAGCACACCCCATAGCCTGGGCATGCACCTGTTCTGCCCCCGCCCGCTGACCCAGTATCCCGCAGCGGTGCACCCCCACCACTCCACGCTCAGGGGCAGGCCAACCCTGGCCCGACAGGGGATGCAATGGGGTGGCCGGCCAAGCTGCAAGCTCCCACCCCCGGGCTGCGGGGCAAAGAAGTCCGGCCCGTGCGGACATGCCAGTTCTGCCCCCCCACCCCGAATCCCAGCTATGCCCTACTGCAGGGAGCGCCCAGACCCCTGAGAGGGCCGGGAGAAAAGGACCGGTGCGGGATTGGAAGTGACACCGCGCCACCTGCTGAGCACACCGGGAACTGCGCTCAGCTGTGACAATTTCTTGGCGGGGGCGGTGGTGAGAGAGAGAGATCTGCTGCCCTGTAGCTCAGGCGAACCATGCCCACGGCCTCAGAGCTGGCCGGGATGCAGCTGCAGGGTGGGGGCATCTCCCATTCCCATTCCCTTGCAATCCCGATGCCAATGACTGCTGGGCATCAGCCCTGCTGGCTCCGATGGCCTCGAATCAAACAGGTTCCCTGGGCCTTGTATTCCTGGAACGCCTTCTACCCGAGCATCTCCCAGCACCGATCAGTTCAACTCAGTCCCTCCTTCACACACCCGGCTCAGTGCTCCTGGCCCCGTTGGCATCAGAGGGAAACTGAGGCACGGCTGGTGTTGAGAGGGAAGCCAATGGGAGCTCTGGGTGCCCAGCTCCCCGCAGCGATGTGCCCCTCTGGGCGCTCTGCCGATCGTAACAGCCAGCGGGAGATGGGGGGCCAGTACCTTATAGCCCTGGATGTCGCCGTTCTGCGCCTCCAGGGGCGGCGGCTCCCACGTGACGTCCAGCTGGGTGGCCGTGGCGGTCTGAACGGCCACGTTCTGCGGCGGGGCGGTGGGCACTACAGAAGGAGAGCGAGCTGGGGTGAGAGCGCCCGAGCCCCCGGCACTCCCGTCCCCCGGCATGGTGGCTGGGGTACGGCGGGAGAAGGGGACGGCCCCTCTTCCATCTGATCGCACCCTCTCCCTACGAACACCGGGGGTCTCTCCTGCAGCCGCTGTGCTGCCATCCATCAGACAGCATTGTGCTGCTGGCTGGCAGCTGGGGAGCGGGGCAGGCCGTGGGCACAGGCTGGGTCATTGCGGGGAAGCGCAGCCCCGGCTGTTACCCCTCTGAGGGAGGCTCCCTTCGCTCAGCTGGGCAGGGCCCATGAATTCCCTGGTGAGCGCTGGACGCAGCCCAGGGACGGGGCGGCCCTTAGCGACCAACGGGGGAGCTCGAAGCCTGCCCGGAAGCAGGGATGCCCGCGCAGCCCTGACTCACCCGCCTCGCCTACGAAGACCTCCTGGGGGGGGCTGGAGGGCCCCTCGCCCGCGGCGTTGTACACACTCATGCGGATCTCGTAACGCCTGTGCTTGCTCAGATCTGCAGGGGGTGAGAGGAGGGGAAGTGGGTGCCAGGGAGAGCCGGGCAGGGGCCCATCCACAGGGCCAGGAGTACTCCCTCCCATTAACCCCTTCCCTGCCCCCTCGGGGCTAGGCCGGGCGGTGGGGATGTCCTGTCCTGCTGTGATACCCCAGCCGCAGGGGGCAGCTCTGCCGGTACGTCTGCCCCCCCCCCGCCCCCCGGTACGATGGGGAGCAGTGAAGTGACTAACGGTTGCCCGTCGGTGGAGTGCGGAGGGGGCCCGTAGGTGGTCGCTGGAATGCGGGGGCGGTGAGGGGGGGAGTCAGGAGGGGAGCGAGACGCAGACGGACAGAGACGAGCCCCGAAGCAGAGAGCGGAGACTTACTGTCCAGTTGGTGGTGCGTGAGGCCGGCTCCGGTCAGGTTCCGCACGGCGTACCCTGCTGCGGGCGTTGAGAGGGAGCGCAGGGGAGAGCGGTCAGTGGGGTTAGTCACACACAGACAGAACAAGCAGGGCGGACGCCCCGCGGAGCATGGAGCGGCGGGACGGCTGCCAGGGCTAGCGCAGGGGGCAGCGTTGGTTAGCGGGCAGGGGGAAGAAACCTTCACTGCTGCCACCGGGGGGACAGAGGAGCAGGAGCTGGGGAGTGCCCGGGAGTGCCAGGAGCTGGTTGTGCCCTGCTGTGTGAGTACGCCCCTGGGACTGCCCGCACACGGCTTCCTGCCTCCCTGGCCCCGGCATGCCCAGTCTCTGCCCCTCAGCTCCTCTGGCACTGCCATTAGCCCAGCTGGCAGTGCCAGGCTGCCTGCTGCCCACCTAGCACTGGGTGGCCTCTGCCCTACCATCTCACTCCCCTTCTCCACTCCCAGGGCATGGGCTGCAGCCCTCCCCAGCGGTGCATTAACCGGTGCCAGCAGGGAGCGCGCAGCACAGTGCCAGGGTCGGCGCCATGATCAGAGATGACTGACAGGCCTCAGCACAGCAACCCTGGGACTTGGGGGCTGGGGCTCCTCTCAGGGGGGCTTTAGCGTAAGTCTGGGGAGAATCTCAGCCCCTGGCCAACTCCCCTGGCCCCTGCCTGCCCCGGGCCCCTGGCCCCCGGTTAAGCGTACAAGAGACTTCGCAAACAGGGAAAAGGGAAAAAAAGCACCAGGTCAAATTTCAGGCTCTCCCCAGCTAACCAACGTCCTTCTCAAGCCGTGAGCTGCCCCGCTTGCTCCTGACCTCACAGCCCTCTCCAGGTCCCCCCGCCCAGCAGAGAGCAGACCCTCCCCCCCCCGGCGTCAGCACTCACACCACCAGCCATGGCACCCCCCCGAGGCACAGGGCTCAGCCCTGCAGGGTGACGCTGCCCCGAAGCCTGCGGGACACGCCGGCGCAGGACAGCCCCTGGGGCTTGGCTCGGTGCCAGCCGGCTGGTGTTCACACGCAGAGTGCTCGGGGGGGGGGCTGTGAGGGGTGGGGCTGGGCGTCACGGAGAGCCCCATGGGCCAGGGCGAGAGGAATCCCCCCACGACGTCCCGTCCCCACCCGTCTGCGTTCCCAGGGGACGCTGTTCCTGCCCCCCGCAGGAGCCGAATAAGGGCACTCACGGGTGAGCTCCGTCCACTTGGCGCCAGGGCTGCTGACGCTGCGCGTGGTGAAGCCGCGCAGCCCGTCGTAGACCAGCTCGCGGTAGCGGATCCGGAAACCCAGCAGGATCCCATTGATCTTGTCCTCGCTGGGGGGCTGCATGGGGGGGACAGGAGCCAAGAGGCGGGTGCAGTCAGGGAGACGGTGCCTTTCATATAGATGTGCACAGCCCTGCCCGCTCCCGGAGCCTGCGCTGCCCTCACCCCTCTGTGGGATTTCCTCCTTCGCTCGCTGCCCCCTGCCGCGACTTGCTGCAAGGAGGCTCCCTACAGCCAGGGCGGGCCCCAGGGTCCCTGCAGAGCCCAGCCCTGGGGTGAGGAGGGATCAATCCTGAGAGGTGCACGGTACCTTCGCAGCGCTCCCAGCCCCCGCAGGACCCGGAGCCCAGAGCCCACTGGGGAGCAGCAGTACCCACTGGGGCCAGCCTGCTTCCGGCCCCTCTCTATGGCAGGCACTCAGCGCCCCGGATGCTGGGGTCCTACTCGACCAACAGCGGCGTGCGGGAGCTCTGGAGCGGATGCAGCGCCGGGCGGCACAGCCGCAGGGTGGCAGTGAGCCAGTGGGGCCCTGCCCAGAGAGAGCAGTGCGGACAGGAACAGAGGGCAAGGGGATCTGCAGTGCCGAGGGGACACGGCTCCCAGGCCCTCCCGGGAGTCAAGCCGCTGTCTTACAGAGCCAGGCGGGGGCAGCGCGGTGCCGCACGGTACCTGCCAGCGGATCAGGACGGAGGTGGTGGTGTGTGGCGTGACCGAGAGGATGGTGGGGGCTTCCTCTGGGGCTGAGGGGAGAAGAAACACTGGTGAGATGCTGAGAGGCACGAGGGTCCCTGGCTCCAGACTCCGGCTCCCTTCCTGCGCAGCTCAGGGGGTTGGAGCCTTCCGCATGGTCGCTGGTTCGAATCCCCGCCACTGCTGGGAGGGGTGAGCCGATGGGCCCACGTGACCAACCCCCGCCTTGCCCCAAAGAGCGCCAGCTGGCCCCCTGGCCGAGCACTGGACGGGCCCCCTCGCTCCGCAGACAAAGCTCCGGCCTGGAGCGCGCTGGGAGCCATGACCCAGCGGGGGCTGCACCCTGCCACTGAAGAGACGAGGCCGGCTCCGGTGGTCTTCAGCCTCCATGTGCTGTGTCTCCCATGCCTTCCCGGTGCCGGGGCTGAGCCTGGCTAGCAATGGGGCACCAGCCCAGGCCCACGGGGAAGGGGGACTGACCGGCCTGCAGGGTGGTGAGTGACTCCGACTCCTGGCTGTATTCGCTGTCCCCGATGTCGTTGGTCGCCTTGACGCGGAACTTGTAGGAGGTGAAGGGCTTCAACCTGGGCCAGGAGGGGAAGGGGAAGGGCGTGAGGCGCCGGGTCCAGGGTATGAAATGGCGCAGCGTTGCTTTGGCCAGGGCGTGGGGGAATGAGATCGCCCAAGGAGCGTCACAAAGCCATTCTCCTCGTTTCAGGTGGGGAAACTGAGGCACAGAGCGGTGCCTAAGGTCGGTGGCAGAGCTGGGAATAAAAGCCAGACCTCCTGACTCCCAGCCCAGTGCCCCGACGCCACGCTGCCTCTCGCCTGCCTCACCCCGTCACAGACCCTACCAGGCCTTGCCCGGTTCGAAGGCCCCACCTCACCTGTCCACGACGAAGGAGGTGGCATTGTGGCTGACGGAGGCGGAGTGCAGTGTCCATTCGCCAGCCGGCAGCTCGCGGGTCTGCACGGTGTAGTACCGGACCGGGGAGAGGCCGTCGCTGCCTGGCTCCCAGCACAGCAGCACACTGCAGGCCTTCACGTCCTCCTGCTGCACCACGGGCTTGCTGGGGGGCTGCGGGCGGTCTGAGGAGGAGGAGAGGGGCGTGAGGGCTTGGCCCCATCCCGCCTCGGGCAGGGCCTGAGTTCCACGCCCGTGGCTGGCTCGGAGCACTGCCCACCCCTGCCCCCCAGCCCCGGCACGGTTACCTCTCTTCTCGGTGGTCACCACCAGCGCTTCGGCCGCCTCGCCCCAGCCTTTGCGGGTCTGCGCCGTGATGCGGAAGAGGTAGGTCGACTCCGGCTGCAGGCCGGCGGCCGTGTACTGGCGGGCGCTGGGGTTGAGCACCTCCACGGTGGCGGCGTTGGCGCTGGTGGTGTTCAGGCGGTGGGTGATCTGGTACGCTGCGGAGAAGGGGGACGGAGGCGGTCAGCAAGCGCCGGGGCAAGGGGGCAGAAAGGCTGTTCCAGGAGACGCGGGATGGAGCCAGGACTGGCCGGGGGGACGCCTGGGCCCAGCTCCCCGCACAGGGTCCGGCCCTAGGGCCTGCCCGGGAGGTGACCCCAGCCGGGGGCTGGCTCCACTGCCTCAGGCTGGGTGAGATGTTCGCAACTGGCCCTTCAGGGCTCACTGTCCATGTCTCCCCCCAGCGGGAAGATGGCGCCCGTGCCTAGCCCATCTCGGTGCCAGCAGGGCTGGGCTCGGGCCAGCGAGGAGGGGAGGGGATAGGGCTCGCCAGCTCTGTGGTTTATCAGGGGAGCAGCTCGGGTGCATCCAGGGACCGAGGCTGCTGGCTCCTGGAGTAGCTGGTACAGCAGCTGCCATTCCCCCAGCGAGACCATGCCATGCAGAGCACTGGTGGGCCCCCAGCACGTCCCTCCCCCCGCAGGGCTCAGCTCAGCTCCATCCCCCGGCCCCAGCCCTGTCGCTCACACACACAACTGCACAAAGCGACGTCACACCCTCCCGCTGCCGAGCATCCCTAGCGTGGCTCCCGCTCCGGGGTCCCGGGACCGTTACCCGCATGCCAGGGCGCTCGGAGAAGCGCTTACCTAGAATGATGCCATTAGGCGCGGCTGGAGGTTGCCAGATCAGCCGGACTGAGGTGGTCCTCACTTCTGGGAAGAGGATGCCCACCGGGGGCCCGGGCACTGGGGCAGGACGAGAGCAGAGGGCGCGCTGGGTGACGGGCAAAGAGGCTCAGAGCCCTTGGCCAGAGCAAACGGGGAACGGAGCCCGTCCCAGCCCAGCGGTGGGGGAGCCCGCTGGCCAAACCCCGACGCTAGCAGCCGCTGGGCCTCCATCGCACAACTCTTCAGGGTGCACCTGGGTGCAAACGCCCCACAGGGCACCCGGGGCGAAAGGGGAACGGTGCTTCCCTCCTTCGGGAGCCGTCCCGCTGAAAACTGCCCACGCCCCGTCTCCGACTGACGGAGCAGAAAGACTCCCACATGCACACGCATGGACTTAGGGACAGAGACACCCCCGCTTAGAGAGAAACACCGCACCTCCCTCCACACCCTTAAGGATACCCTCCCCACACCCACCACCACGCACCCTGTTAGGGACCCCCCCATCCATACACACCCCCTTAGGGGCATGCACATCCCCTCCTCAGCATTCCCCGGGGGCACACACAAGCACAAATACACACACGCGTGCATGGGGGCACCCCCCACCCCGGGGCCCAGATACACACTCAGGAATGCTCTCTCCTGCCCTGTTACGTCCCCTCGTTGTATTTCTAGGGCTGGCACCACCACCCCTGTCTGCCGGAGCCCTCCAAGGACGGGCAGACAGAAGGGGAGGCTGTCCGCATGGAGCGTAGCGAGAGCCAACCAGACGCCGTTTTCTCCCCATCCCAGCGTGACGGGGGCACAGACTGGCCCTCGTTTCTGTCTGGCCTCACCCCGTGTGTCACCCGCCGCGAGGGCCCCCCGGTCCAAGCACCCCCGTCAGCGGGAATGGGCGGGGGAGGAGCGGCGCCTACCGTCGTCCAGAGTCCTCTCCAGGATGGGCGGGGAGCTGGGCGCGCCGTCTCCGATCCAGGTGAAGGCCAGCACACGGATCTCATACAGCACGTACTTGGCCAGGCCCGCGAGCTGGGCGCTGCGGGAGGCGTTCCCCTCCGCCGGCCAGAACTGGGCCCGCGCGTCCGAGTCCTTCTCCTTGTACACGACCTGGAACAACCCACGTGAAACCCACAGAGCCCCCCCGGGGCTGCCCTGCCATGCCAGCCGAGCCCACTTCCCAGGCTGAATGGGGCCTGGGCACACGACGGCCTCTCAGTTCACAGCCCCATCTAGGTCACCAGGGGACACCTGCTCTGGCCCCACGTGAGAGTGCCACGCCGCACGCAGGGCAGCCTCTCCCCAAGGAACTGCCACAGCAGGAGCATCGACAGGCATGTTTCAGGGAGCCCAAGAGTGGAATAGCCACAGGCCACAGGACGGGGGGAGCAGGGGGGTTGTGGATCGGGATTGAGGGGGAGAGCTGGTGGTGGAGAGCCCAGGGCTGGCATAGCAGGTAGGTTGTGGATTGGGATTGAGGGGCAGGGGCAGAGCTGGTGGTGGAGAGCCCAGGGCTGGCATAGCAGGTGGGTTGTGGATCGGGATTGAGGGACACAGTTGGTGGTGGAGAGCCCAGGGCTGGCATAGCAGGGGGGTTGTGGATCGGGATTGAGGGACACAGCTGGTGGTGGGGAGCCCAGGGCTGGCATAGCAGGTGGGTTGTGGATCGGGATTGAGGGACACAGCTGGTGGGGAGGAGCCCAGGGCTGCGTCACAGGGGGCTGTGGGTGGGGTTGAGGGGCACCAGCCCAGCTATTCAGAGGGGGCGGCTGGGTCCGAACAAGGGATCACACAGGATGACACCCACCTTGTAGCCCAGGATGAGCCCGTTGCGATCCGCCTCGGGGATCTCATTCCATCGGACCAGCATGCTGCTGGAGGTGGTGGCCAGCGCGGACACGTTGGTGGGGCCGGACGAGGGGACTGGCGAGGGGAGAAGAAAGGGAGGTCAGAAGCCGGCCCGGCTGCTCCCCGTGGCAGTGGGGCTGGGAGGGGCAGTGGGGCCGGGCAGGGCACACCCAGGCAGGGGACAGTGGGCAGCCGGGCATAGGACACGGCGGGCGCGGCGGGAGGTACCTGACTCCCTGGTACGCCCCAGCACGACGTGGCTCCAGGGCCCGGCCCCGATGGCGTTGAAGGCCTGCACCTGCACGCGGTACTCCGTCCACTCCTCCAGGTCCTCGATGGTGTATTCCCGCTCCACCCGGTCGTGGATCACGTGCGCCACCGTCCTGCCCCGCCCGTCCGCCCGCGTGTACCGCAGCCTGTAGCCCACCGACTCCGGGTTCCCGTTGTACTCCAGCTCCGGGAGCGGCTGGGGAGGGGGAGACGCTCAGCACCAGCCCCCCACCCGCTAACAAACGTACCCTCCCCCACACCCAGCACAGCCCCGGCTAACCCACGTACCCTCCCCCACACCCAGCACAGCCCCCGCTAACCCACGTACCCTCCCCCACACCCAGC
>NW_020664543.1:3572936-3573013 GCF_002925995.2 Terrapene triunguis | reverse complement strand
CCCCATGGGGAGTTGGAGCGAGAGGGGGTCTCCCCCATGGGGAGTTGGGGCTCTCCCCGGGGTATCCCCCATGGGGA
>NW_020664543.1:3517638-3572926 GCF_002925995.2 Terrapene triunguis | reverse complement strand
CGCCCCACCCTGTGTCACAAGGGAATGCAAGGCCTCCCCGTACCGTCCTCGTGGGTGCGCACCAGCTGCGGCGGGCTGCGCGGGCCGTCGCCCGGCGTGGTGAAGCACAGCACGGAGGTGAAGTACTCCGTGAACTTCTTCAGGCCCCCGATGTAGCCCACGTGGATGCTGTCCTGGAAGTTGGGCCTCACCGTCACCACGGTCACCTCCTCCGCCTGCTCCGGCTCCCAAGCGATCAGCTAGGGGGGCAAAACAACAGGGTCACAGCCCCGCGTGTGGGGGAGAACCAGCCCTCAGCCCCACGGCTGCCCCCTCAGCAGCCTCTCCTCCAAAGGATGGGTGGGTGAGTGACGGAAACGCCCGGGGTGTCCACTGATCATGGGGACCAGAGGGACACCAAGACGTCAGATCACTCCCCCAGCCCCACAGCAGGAAGGGCTGCCTGTGTGGGGGCTCCACAAACCGTTCCAGCTAGCGAGCAGGGTGTATGGGGGGCATTTCAAGGCCAGAGGGGCCCATTATGGGCATCGAGTCTTTCTGACCTCCTCCGTAACATAGCCCGGAGACCCTCGCCCAGTGATCCCTGCGTTAAGCTCAACCATTTGTGCCTGAAGGAGCACGGTATCTTTCGGTCTCTATTCAAAGGGGTGGAGGAATAGCTCAGTGGTTTGAGCATTGGCCTGCTAAACCCAGGGTTGTGAGTTCAATCCTTGAGGGGACCACTTAGGGATCTGGGGCAAAACCAGTACTTGGTCCTGCCTAGTGAAGGTGGGGGGGCTGGACTCAATGACCTTTCAGGGTCCCTTCCAGCTCTATGAGGTATATCTCCATATATTAAAGACACTGAGTGATGGAGAATTTACAACCTCCCTTGGTGACCTGCCCCGATACTTAATTAGACAGACTGGAAGGTTTGACAAGGGTAGACAGAGCCAGATGGTGATAGATAAGCCAAGGATGCCTTAATCTACTTTCAGCTGTGGCAGAGCCCTGACCTTGGGAGCACCGGTCAGGTTTGTTTCTGATGCGTCCGTGTTTCCAGCTAGTGTGTCTTTTGGGAGTAAGATCCTGTATCTCCTCTCAACTCAGCTCACGCCCCGAGCCTGCTCCTGCATCCAGGACACTGGAGTTTAGCTTTCACGGGGCGCTGTCAGGGGGAATGGAGCGGCTTTGCAATATCGGTGGAAACGTTCCCAGCGCTGGGTTTAGCTTGCCCCCAAACACTGCAGCACTGGGCTCTGGCAGGAGACTCACCCAGAGCAAGGGGCCCGACTACTTTCATTGCCCGGGCTCAGTGAAGGGCAGACCAGAAAACAGGGAAAAGGCAAATCTGATGCTTAAAACCAGGTTGCAGTCAACAATCAAAGGAGTTGTTAGCAACACGGGTCGTGTCGGGGGTGTGTGATTATTTTTGAATATATGATTTTTAACCTTTAATAAAGAGCATTTTAAAAACAGCCTCTGTATTATTATTATTTGCGGTGGCAGGTGCTTTACAAACACAGAACGAAGAGACGGCCACTGTCCCAGACAGCGGGCAATCTCGGAGCGCTTAGCAACTTGGCTTTACAAACTTCCCGGCTCCCGGCCACGTACGGCCACCAGCCAACAAGCTGAGCTCTGAGGTGCGTGCGTCCTGGACTCCCACTGCCTTTTCACTCACAAGCCGTGGGGGACGTTTTTGCTTTCCCCAAAGGAACAGAGATTTCCTTTGGGGAGGGGGCGTCTCCCCACACTTCTCTTCAGGACAATGCAAACCCTCCAGCGCATCTCCAAATCAAAGCTTTTCATTCGGAGTCTCTCATTTATTCGGAGTTGATTAAACATCAATTAATGGCGAAAAGCAAACACTTGATGCGTTTTAATAAGCGTTTGTATTTATCCGTACGAAACAATAGACAGCTGATGCTTTGTGATTAACTCCCCCGATAACAATGCACAATAGCCTGCTTTGCTATGGCGTTACATTTAGAAGGGACGTATAGGCATTAAATTGGGACCGTGGAAGATAGCCTATAGCAAGTTAATTAGCTACTAATTAGGCCCTAAAATACTAATCAAAAATACTAAGTGGCATTTAATAAGTATGTTAAATATCCTGCTTACTCTGGTTATCTCGTTTGTTGGCAATTAAATTCCTGAACTTCTTTGCAGTAGATTAAGAAACAAGTATAATATTTTAATTCAATGTAATTAATGTAAAATTGAATTAATTACGATATGGAATTAATTACGGCGCATTGGAGGCTGAGGTTCTGTGTAAGTGTTAACTCTTAGTAAATATTATTTGAATGGTCAGGCTTGACTCAATTAGAATACCTGCTTTTGGGGGGTTTTAAATGCAAAGGGAAGCCATTTTTGTTAAGGGTCTGGGAAGCAGACACAGGAAAGACTTTTCCTTGGAAAGAGGTTTAGAAAGTTTGAGGCCACGAGTGCGAAATGAGGGTTTAAGCAGAGATGCTGTTGATTTTATTCACATTGCCGGCTCGCTCCCCCTAGCGGAGAATCCAAGATGGTGGCACCGTTCCTGGGGAAACTGAGTCATAAACACTGCCTTCTCACTAATTAATCCAACGAACCGCAGTTCAGAGCAAAGATGGATTAGCGTCTCCTAGTACAACCCTGAGTGTTTGCAACACACGGGCACAATGTGTCCTGCCCACCCTGTAGCAGCTGGCTCACACTGAGGATAACAACCTACTATTGCTGCCAGCTAGTGGAGTTACTCTGTTAGCTCAATGGGAGAGGTTGGTGCTGGAGGTCCCAGTGATGACCCATGGAGAGGGGGATGCTGTTTCACTCTCACCCCAGAGGGGGGAAGGAAATGAGACATGGACTGGCTGTAGCTCCCAGGATCAGGCTGGGTTTCCTCCCCCCTGAGGCCTGTGCTGCTGGTGGGTGTCTCAAGGAGTGGGTGCCATCCTGTGCCTTGTGTTGTATTTGGAGCTGGGGAGCCCTCCCCCGTACCTTGTATCCCTGGTTGATGCCATTGATGAACTGGGGGCTGGGCGGGTTCCAGGTGAAGCGGATGGTGGTGGCGTTGGTGGCCTCGGCCTGTACGTTGCCCGGGGGCACGGTGGGAACTGCAGGAGAGGAGGGCAGGCTTAGCATGGGGGTGGGGACGCTGTGCGGGATGGAGGTGCTGCCTGGGCCTTGGGCTTGCGGTCAGGGGCACTGGCAGCGGCAGCATCTCTCTGATCAAGCAACCTCCCTCCCCGCCACGGCACCGGGCAGGCAGGGAGTGGCAGGCTGGGCTCCCCTCCCTAGCTGCGCTGAACCCCAGCGCCCCACGGCCACCCCCCCCCCACAGTGAGCTCTGAAACCCCTGGGGGCAGGGGCGCCTCTCCCCCAGCCGCAGGGCAGGTTCGCTCCGGGGACCCAGCAGCGCGGCTGCCCGAGCAGCCTAGCAAATGCTGCTTTGCAGGGCGGTGATCTGGGTCCGGAGCCCACTGCTGATCACCTGGCCCCCAGCAGCTTGTGAGCTGAGGCCAGGCTTCCGAATCCCCCGGGGCTCCACACCCCATAGCCCTTCCCTGCACAGACTGGGCCAGCGGAGACCCAGCCCCCTTCCCCCGGAGCTGGGGAAAGCCCCCCCCTCCTCGCCCACCTCCCTGCAGGGTCCACTCGGTCACCCTGGCGCTGTAGACCCCCAGGCCGGCGCTGTTGTACGCCGCCACCTCGATCTCGTAGTTGGTCCAGATGATGAGATCCTCCAGGAGCAGGTTGTTGACCTCGGCATTAGTGATGTTCTTGAACTGATAGCCGACGGGCAGGCCGGCCAGGCAGAACCTGGGGGCAGGGGGAGGGCAAGTCAGGCCAGCGGGCAGCCGGGCCCCCTCTGGCTCCAGCAGGCCCATCCGGTGGGAGCCAGGCAGATGCCGCCCTGGGAACCGGCCGGGTGGGGAGGGCCGGCTCCCCCCCCCAGTGGCCTACCTGATGAGGTAGCCTTTCAAGAGGCCGTTCTGGTGGCTCTCAGGAGGCGGCTGCCACTGGATCATGATGGACTGGTTGGTCCTGCCGCTGGCGATGACGTTCTGGGGGGGCGCGGTAGGGGGCTCCTCCGGCAGGGACACCCTGGGAGGGGAGGCAGCGAAGGTGGTGAGTGAGGCCCCCAGCATCCTGCCCTGGCCAGCTCCTGGGCCACGCAGGCGGCCACCCGGCCCCACCTTACCTCTCGGTGTCCTGGCTGAACTGCCCTTTGCCCACGTCGTTGGCAGCGCAGAGGCGGAACTGGTAGGAGCGCGCGGGCACCAGGCCTCGCACCACCACGGAGGTCGCCTCAGGGTCCACGCTAGCCATGAGGGTGGTCCAGGGGGCGTCTGCGGAGCAGAGAGGGGAGAGGTGGAGCGGAGAGCTGGCACGGGGCTGGGGGGCAAACACGGTCCTTTCAGTCACCAATAGGCCCCATCCCCGCTCCCTGGCCTGGCGCCCACTGCGCTGCTCGGCTGCACAGGACACGTGGGGTCCCCGGCTGGCTCCCGGCTGACAGGAGCCAGTCTGCACGATGTGCTGCAAGCGAAGCCGCTGGGGCGTCGAGGGCGAGCCCCAGGCCCCGTCCCAATGGCGTGCAGTTACTGCCACAAACGAGGGAGCGGTGTGTGGCCATTTGCACACACGCTGGTAGCTGGACTTCCCCCCTGCCCCTCGCAGGTTCCCCCATCGGGAGCCCAGTCGGGTGGGCCAGGCCCATCCACGCCTGTGCCCGCTCGCCAGCCCCGGCGCCCCGGCGCCCCGCTCCCAGCGCCCCGCGGCGGGATGGAGGTGGCAGGGGCCTTACTGTTCTCCGAGACCTCGAGGATGTAGTGCAGCAAGGGGCTGTTCCCGTCGAAGGGCTTGGCCCACGTCAGGTTGATGGCACGTTTCTCCAGCGGGCTCAGCGTGGCCACCGGGTTCTCCGGGGCATGGGGGAGCTGCCTGGAGGGGGAGGAGAAACCAGCGCTGGAAACAGTGGGACAGCTTCAGAGGGGACACTGCCCTGGGGGGGCAGGCAGGGAGGAGGTGGGGCAGGGAGCTGAGGGCGTTTGGGGCGGGTCACAGGAGCTCACCCAGGTGGGATCTGGCATCGCGAGGGCAAGCCTGCCTGTATTGCCAGGCTGCCACGGCACAGGGGCGCTGTAGCCTATGGCCTGGCTGCAGGGTGTCCCGGTTAGCCGCATCGCAAGGGAGAAGGAGATGCTGTGGCAGGAGGAGGCAGGGTGCATGGGCAGGGGGATGCCATAGAAGGTACACCGTGGCAGGAGGGGACCCCGTGGCAGGAGGGGGCAGGGTGTGTGGGCAGGGGGATGCCATAGAAGGTACGCCATGGTGGGAGGGGACCCTGTGGCAGGAGGAGGCAAGGTGCGCGGGCAGGGGGAAGGGGGAGATGCCACGGCAGGAAGCCGGGAGGGTGTCTAGGTGGGAGGATGAGCCCCTGCAGCGTTCCTGTCCCAGGCTCCCTCACCTGACGCGCAGGTGGGCGCTGCGGGAGTCGTTGCCCCCGGCGGAGAGGACCCGGCAGGTGTAGGTGCCGATGTCCCCGGACCAGGTCTGGGAGATGTGCAGGGTGCCCTCCTCGTCCAGCCGGAGCCGCGGGATGCCGTCCACGCTGACGGGTGCGCCGTCCTTCTCCCAAATGTACCTGCCGCAAGGCCACCACGGGCTTCAGGGCTGGAGCTGGGAATGGAACCCAGGCGTCCTGACCCCAGCCCCCCTGCGGCAACCACCAGACCCCACTCCCCTCCGACAGCTGGGGGAGAACCCAGGTGTCCCAGCCCCCACATAGCCCCCAGACCCAGCCCTGTCTCTCCGTAACGCGGCGATGGCCCTTGCTCCGGAGGAGTCCTACCGGCCCCCCGGGGGAACGCAGCGCATGGGCTGCCCCGTGCGCGCTCTGCCCCGTGAACGCTGACTGCCCCGGGGACGGCGGCAGGGGCATGGCACAGCTCCCAGCCTCCTGCAGGCGCTGTACCCAGGTCGGGCACCGGGTGGCGGTGCAGAGCTGCAATGCCACGGCTCAGGAAGCTGGGCATGGGGGGGCACCCGAGATGGCAGGGGGGGCTCCCGCAGCAAGGCAGCATTTATTCCCCCCATCAGATACTCAACCGGGGCCAGGGGAGTGGATCAGTCAGGGCTGGGGTCTCTGGCTCTGCGGGGAGGGTCCCCTGGCTCCCACCTGCCCAGCACTCGGGGGGGTTAATTCACCCACTGCATCTCTGCCCTGCCTGGGGAAATGGGGACGTCCCTGCCCACCCCCCTGGAAGCAGGGCTGGGACCCCCCAACCTCTTCCCCCCCCGCCAGGGAGCTCTGGGAGCAGGGCTGGGACCCTCTGGACGCCCTGCCAGGGAGATCCGGGAGCAGGGCTGGGAGCCGGGGTTCCCAGGACGGATCCCTGCTAAGCCAAGGCCACGTACCTGACGGCCACGCTGGGGTCGTGGGCGACGCCGCAGCTCATGGAGGCTTTGGTTCCCTTGATGACGCTCTGGTCCTGAGGGGGGCTGGTGATGCGGGTGCGGGCTGGGGAACAGACACATAGTGAGCAGCAGCCCCCACTCGTGGGAATGTGGGGGGGCTCTGCCAACAGGGGGCCAGCCCCGGCAGGGCTCTGGGGCGGAGGGCAGGAGAGAGCGTCACAGCCTGGCTGGGGGGGAGGGGGAGGGTTCGTGCTCTGCCCTGCCATGCCAGGGGCCTGGGATCGAACTCCACGTAAGCCTCACAACGGGGCCAGCAGGGGGTGCTGGGGAAACCGGGCCCCGTGGTGAGAGCCGTGCAACGCTGGTGCTGGGGCCGTCGGTTTGGGTCTGGCTGGGGCCCAGCGGGGGCTGATGGGGCAGGGCCCAGCAGAGGCGGAGCGGCCTTACCCCACACGACGAGGTCCGCAGAGGCCTCGTCCACCCCACGGGAGTTGGTGGCCAAGCAGGTGTAGCTGCCGGCGTCGGCGATGTGTGTGGGGCTGACGAGGAGGCTGCCCGACTCCAGCAGGGTGAAGCGCGGCAGCTGCACCGAGCCGCTGGCCAGGATCCGCTCCCCTGTGGGGAGAGGGGAGAACCCCGTCATCCACGGGAAGCGATGGCCAGGGAGAGCCTGGCGCCCGGAGGCCAGCCCAGCGCCGTGCTTCCGAGCCACACAGGGAGGAGCTAGAGGGCCAGGAGACCTGCCTGCAAACCAGCCCGCTCACAAGTGACATGAGTTTGCAGAGGCCTGCAGGGCTGGGAGAATAGGGGGGCTGCGGATTGAGGGGCATCGACGGAGCTGGGCAGGGTCCACCACACCTGCTCTGTGCCTGGCTCTGAGCCCCTCAATCTCATGCTCACCGAGCCGACCCCCTGGCCTGGCCTGGGCTGGAAATGCCAGCAGGAGACACTGCCCGTCTCCCGGGCACTCAGCCGGGGGCGGGCAGCGCGGGCTTTGCCCCGGACAAGAAGAACCTCCTCACAAGGAGCGTTGCGGCCTTAAGAGCGGGCGCTGGGCGGGTTTTGACAGGGCAGTGACGGGGGCCGGCGGGGGAAGCAGCGTAACCTGGAGCTGTCCTCCCAGAGGGGGCGGGTGACCTGGCATGTCAGGAACAGGGCAAGATGCCGCAGCTCCTAGAAGCGGGACATGCCGGGGACGCGGCAGCAAAGGGACCTGGCTTGGCTGCCACGTGCCCGATGTTATGGGGCAGGGCACTGCTCGGGGACTGAGAGCCCAGCTGAGTCCCCCACAGGCTCTGCCCACGCACCGTCACCCCCCACTGCCCTCTGGCTCGGGGGCATGGCACAGGGCTTTGGGAGCTGCCAGCTGCAATGAACGGGGGCAACACCCAGTGCCTTCCCCCCACTCCTTCCCCCAGCTCCAGCCAGGGGGCAGGAGGAACCAGAACGCGGCCCCTAGCCCCAAGCTCCTGCCTCAGGCTGGATGCCCTGCCCAGGTCACACTAGACCAATGCCCACATGGGATGCTATGAACCACCCTCTGCGCTGGCTTGGCATTAACCCTCTGACTGCTCCCCCTGTCTGAGCAGGGGGGCCCAGCCTCAGCAGTGGGGTAGGGACCAGGTGGAAGGGGGGCGCTGCCCTCGGCAGCAGGAGGTTGGGCAGCTGGGAGAATGGCCAGGTGCCGGCTGGGAAGTGAGGGAGGGCTCTGCATGGGGATGATGCATGGGGCAGCAGGAGGGCTCTGCCATGGGGCGGGGCTCTGGCTGGGGGAGGTTGGGGTGCTCACAGCTCTGGGCCCTACAAGGACCCCAGGGGACTGCGCCCAGAGATGCAGCGCTGGGGCGTGGCCCATCCTCCCCGTGGGCCCCCTTTACCTTTCTGCCAGGTGATGGCCGGCCTCGGCGCCCCCGAGGTCTCGCAGCTGAGAACCACGGACATGCCGTCGATCACGGTGCTGTCCAGGGGGCCCTTGGTGATGTTGGGAGCGATGCCTGAGCAGAGGAGACACGGAGAAGCCTGTGAAGCAGCTCCTGCGGCCCAGCTCCGAGGTGACCGAGCAGCTATTATCAGGCTGCGGCAGCCCCTGGCCCACTCGGGCTCTCAACACCTCGCCCTTGGGCTGACCCATGCCAGGCGCTTGGGAGCCACTGCCACCCTGAGCACCCTCCCATGCCTGGGGAGAGGCCCCGCGCCCCAGTGGCTTTTGCTCTCGCAGTTGTTCGGCACCCTTCTTCCCTCCACGCTGCACGAGGGGTGGGGCAGCACTGCCCAGCACGGGACAGGCAGTGAAGGGGCACCAGGAGCAGTGCCCCTTTTATCCTCAGGCAGCATCTCCCGCACCCTGTGCTGGGGCATTGGGGTCAGCACTGGCTGCCAGGGGAGAGCGCCCCCTCCTGAGATCCCCACCCCCACAGCACAGCGCCCCCTAGCGCCACACTGGGGCATTGGGGTCAGCGCCTCCTACTGGGGCGCCCCACAGCACAGCGCCCCCTAGCTCCGCACAGGGGTCAGCACTGACTGCCAGGGGAGAGTCGCCCACCCCACTCCCTGCAGAGCCTAGCCAGATAGTCTCTGGAGGTCTCCCGGCCAGGGGCAGCCTTGGCCCGTCCCTGCTGGGCTCCCAGCCTGTGTCACGCTCGAGGGGCTGGTGCCAGGCTCCGACGGGCTCAGGACCCGAGAGTCCTGGGCCCACTGCTGGGCGCTATTCCCTGGCCTGCAGGGCTGAGAGCTGGCACCTACTGGTCACTGCCAGGTACGTGGAGGTCTGCACCTCGCCGGCGGCGTTGCGGGCGAAGCACTGGAACATGCCGGTGTCATCGGGCACCAGCCCGCTGATCTGCAAGCTCCCGTCGCCCAGCAGCCGGAACCGCGAGAGCTTCTCCACGTGCACGAGGGCCGTGTCCTTGTACCAGGCCATGGCTGGCGGCGGGACGCCTGCAACCCAAAGCCCGCCCCCGAGAGGCAGCGTTAGCCACGAGCAGCCCTGGGTCTGGGCAGCAGCAGGGCACCGGGGGTGGGGGGAGACACGTTACCTTTGGCCTGGCAAGGGATGGTCACCACCTTCTCCATCTCGGCCGTGACGTGCCTCTCCGGCTCCTGGACAAACTGGGGCGGCTCTGCAACGAGACCCCCAGAGGTGGAGGCAGGAACAACCGGAGCAGCCCACTGCCCTCTCCCCGGCCACTGGACGGAGCAGCCAACCGGGGGCACCCCCAGGGCCTGGCTCTGATGGGCCCCAGCCGCGGGAGGGGCCCTGGCTGAGCCGCAGGAGGTGCTGGAGGCAGCGGAGGGGCTGCGGGGGGCCCCACTGCCTTGCTGTGCAGCCCTGGGGAGCGCGCCCGAGACAGCCCGGCAGCCCTCAACTCAGCCCGGGCGCTGGCGCTGATACGCTCCTCCCCACAGGCCCCTGGCACTGAGACCCCGGAAGGAGCAAAGGCAGGAGCCTGGCCAGGCTGCCCCGGCTCCTCCGGCGCCTGCAGGCTGTACGGTGACCCAGCACGACAGGGCCGGCGCCGAGACCTCCCCAGACTCGCCTGGGCCGCCAGACAGCCGGGCCCTTACCCAGCACGGCGAGGAAGGCGCCCTCCGCCACGGCGGGCACGCTGCTGCTGCGCAGTACGGCCTCGCACTCGTAGTACCCGCTGTCGCCCAGCGTGGGGTTGAGGATGGTGAGCCGGCGGTTGTAGTCGCTGAGCCCGCTGGAGAGCGGCGCCCCGTCCTTCTTCCAGACGATGTGCAGCTTCATCAGCGGCCTGGGGGGTGAGGAGAGCATAGGAGAGCCGCCCCGGACACAGCCCCCGCCCCCCGCCCGCCCCGGATCCCACTGCAACCGGAGCCTCCCAGCCCACAGGGGAACGGGGACCCAGGCATCCTAGGGGGAAGGAGGTTTCAGAGCAGCTCTGGGCCAGGGATCTGGTCCCTCTACGTTTGCAGGGCTCAGCAGAAGGGGACCCCGAGCCCGAGGGGAGTCTCTGGCCACAACCACAGCAGGATACCTGCCCATGTCACTGGGCTGTCTCCCGCGCCTGCAGCGGGAGGAGGGTTTGGAGCCGGTCTCGACCTGCAGCGTTTCCCTCTGCACTGCATCCCTCGAGCTCTCTCCTGGTACAGTGTCTCTGGGGCCCAGCCAGGGACCTCCCGCGCTATGGGGCAGAGGCAGGCAGAGCAGACCTGACCCAGCAGCGCCCCCTATCACCCAGCACCAGGACACCAAGGGGCCTTTGTAGCCGTCCCCACCCTGGGCAGGGCCCACTCTGGGGCACATTCTCCGCATCTTGGGCCAGCTTCCCATGCCAACCGGGGTCCCCCGGCAGCTGGCAGCACAGATGGGGGGCGGCACTATTGCTATGCCAGGAACCCCACCTCACACCTAGAGAAGCCTGCTCAGGATCCGCCCTAAGGGACAGCCCTGGATAGGCCTCAGACGAGTCCAGCCCCCGGGACCTTAGGGGGCAGCTACCGACCTGGCATTGGCCACGCACTCCATGGTCACTTCCGAGGTGCCGGCCACCACGCTGGTGTTCCTGGGCGGGATGATGATGGTGGGAGCGATGGGATCGGCCGGGCCGCCGACATCTAAGGGGAGCCGAGGCGGCAGAGCAGGTTGTTAGAAAGCGCCCGCCTCCTCGGCAGATGGGGCTCGCGGGGAGGGGCCATGCACCAGCACGGAGGGCCAGCGAGCCGGTGTGAGTCGAGGGGGAGGGGGCTGTGCTTTCGGTGGCTGGGAACAGGCAGCAGGCGAGTCAGTCGGAGCCCCGCAGTCCTGCCTCGGAGACCTCCCCAGGCTCCGCACGGCTCCGCTCTGCTCCACGCCGACTCCCGGCTCAGTGGGGGCTAGCATCCACCTGCTCTCCATCACGGCCTGGCCCACCAGCTGCCCAGACACGGGGGTCCCGTGCCCAGCCGGTCGGGGATGCCAAGGGTGCTTAGCTGAGTGCCTGGCCATCCCCTTTGGGAAAGGGTTCAGGGGGTTCTGTAACCCACCCTCCCGCATGGTCCCTACAAGCCCTGGAGGGCATCGGGCATCCATCCCTGCCCCCTGCTACGGTCTCCCTGGGGTAATCTCGGCAGCCCGCGCCGCCCGCGGCTCCAGCAGAGAAGGAGGGAATGGGGAAGTGTAGAAGGCAAAATAATTGCGACGATAAAAAACCCTCATGTAGGTGCTGTAAAAAAGGGATCGGCGTGAAAGTTGCTGATGTAGCTGAATCCATAAACAGGCCTTGGCGTTGTTTATTGACATGGCGGGACACATCAGTACAGCACGACGGATGAATGGCGCGCCAGGCTGGGCCGGGCAGATAAAGCCCGACAGGGAAAGCCAGAAAGCGGCCGCGGAGCAAACAGCAGGAGGGAGAGAGCAAAGGGATGAGCTCGCGCGGGCGCTTTGTACCAAGCCTGGGCTTTTTCCGGGGGATGGGTCACTCGGCGCTGGTCAGGGAGGGCCATGGCCAGGTGAGGTCAAAGGGGAACCCAGTGCTCATCGCAAAACCACCGTGTCACTCGACACAACTGGCAGGCTAGGCCCCGGCCTGGGAAAGCAGCGGCGGTGGGTCGGGATTGAGGGGCACCGGCAGAGCCATTGGGATGCAGAGCCCAGGACAGGAATTGCACAGTGGGGCGGAGCTGCCCCATGCAGAGCTCCAGTCCCTGCTGACAGCCCCGCATACGTGGGCAGGAAATGCTGGAACCAACAGAACCCATGAGAGCCACAGGGGAGGGGCGGCTCCCTTGCAAAGAAATCCAGCCCTTTCTGCAAGGGGGCGCTGCCCAGAGCTGCTGCTATCCGCCCCCCATCGCCAGGGCCAGGGCAGGGGATGTGCCGTGCTGAGGCCAGGGGAGCCTGTGGCGGAGGGAGGGCGTACGGGGAGGGGGCTGGGCTGGTGATATAATTAGTGCCTGCCGGCTCCTGCAGCACGGCCCAAAGAGCCGAAATAAATTTCAAGGAGGCTGAGCTGTTAAGTCAGCAGAAGTGGGAGCCTCCGAAGAGATTTACTGCAAATTAAATTTGGGCCTGAGCCAACGGGAGCGGGGGCCAGAAAGCCAGATGCACAGAGACAGCCCTGTAAAATGGCCTGGAGACACTGGGGTGGGGGGGGGGGGGGGGGGAGGGGGAGACCCTCCTGGGTGGGGAGCGATGGGATGGGACGGGGCCCTGACGGAGCCAGGAGAGCTATTAGCAGGGAGCAAGTCCCTCAAAGAATGTAGGGAGTGAGCTGCAACCCCCACGCCCTGGTCCACCTTCTGTGGCTGGCTGCTCCCCCCCGCCCCGGCACCCACGGCACTACAGAGCCAGCGTCCCCATTTAGGCTTCCCTGCTCCCTGGGCAGTCCTGGTTAATGCCAGGCTGAGCAGGGGGGCCCATCACCCTCCTCTTGTTCTACACAGACAAGAGAGAGTGCGCACACACCCGCCTGCCTGCACACATGCCCACCCGTGCACACACACACGCCCGCCTGCACACATGCCCACCCGTGCACACACGCTTGCCTGTGCACACACGCCCGCCCATGTACACACACCCGCCCGTGCACACATGCCCACCCGTGCACACACACCGGCCAGCCCGTGCACACCCACCCGAACACACCCGCCTGCCCGAGCACACCCGCCCGCCCGAGCACACACGCCCGCCTGCACACACACACACCCGCCTGCCTGCACACCCGCCTGCCCGAGCACACCTGCCTGCCCATGCACACCCGCCCGTACACACACACCCACCCGTGCACACCCGCCCACCTGCATACTCGCCCGCCTGCACACAAAAGCTACCCCAAGCCTCTGGTTGGCCTCACAGTCACCCCTTGCCTCTCCTCTCTCTCAGACTGCCCCCCCCCCCCCCACGGCAGCACACTGCACCAAGTCTGGAGGTTGCAGCTCCAAGCCAATGCCAACACCCCACCCCCTGGATCTGGCCCTGTGCCAGCAGGGCACGTATTCTTTCCCTGCGATTCCTGGATTCCTCCTCTGAGGAACAAGCCCCTGGGGCAGCCTCCGGAAGCTCCAACCAGCTCCCTTTACACCCCCCCCGGAGCCCGGCACTTACTCTCCACGGTGAGAGTGATGGGCTGGCTGGTCTTGTTATCCCCGTTCTTGTCGTTCACGGCCTGCACGTAGTACCGGCCGGCGTCGGGCGCCACCGTTGACAGGATGACCAGGGTGTTCTCCAGCGTGATGGCTCTGGCAGGGGCAGTGCAGAGGAGACAGCGTGAGAGGAGGGGAGCAAAGGTGCGGGGGGGATCTTTGGTCCAGAGCCAGTTCAAACTCGTCTCCGGACATTCGGATCCAGGGCTGGTGGGGAAGGCAGCTCAGTGCCTAGCTCAGATTCAGTTCACACTCTCCCATCGTGGGTTTCACTAAGAGGGTAAAATACCCCAGCAGGTGCCGAGCGCAGCGCAGGAAGCCACAAATTAATGAGCCCGCAAAACCCTTAATCTCGGACAATGAGCAGAATTTACACAATTGATCACGTCTGTCGTTATGTTGCCCAGTGCCTAAGCATTGAGGGAGGGGGCCGACAGATAGGACAGTTGCCGATTAATAGGTTTTTCTTTTCTTTTTTTACCCAATGATCTAATCTGCTGGAAACATAAAATGGTTTGAGGAATATATTTTGCCATTAAATATGAGATAAAGGAGTTTTATCTCCTCAATCCTGCTTTGCAAATAGAAAAGAGACCAGTTCAATTCCCACATAATGTGGGTTACAAATTCAATTCCAGCTCGCTGCGGCTGTCGGCGCCCAATGCTGCCGCCACCACTGCGTGTGTGTGTGTGTGTGTGTCCGTATTTGTGTGACTGCGTGGGAGTGTCTGCCTGGGTGTGTACCTCTGGTCCGGAGACATGGGGACAAGTGTGTGTCCACTGTATAAGTATTTATATATCCACACATGGGAGTGTGAAACGCACCCTGGGAGCATGTGGCTCCTCTAGCAGCTGGTCTGCATAAGAAGTTACAAGCCTACTACAGCTGCCAGTGAGTGGAGATGCTCCTTTAGCTAAAGCAGCAGACGTTCAGGCTTTTAGGGCTTCAGAGTTCAACCTCCAGGGATGCCCGGAGCAGAGGGGCCGTTACCCATGCTTACGTGTGTGTGTGTGTCTGGAATGTCTCTATCTGTGTGTGTCTTATAGGCTATGCAATCCAGAACGATTACATGTGTGCAGGGCTGTATCATGTAATATTGGTATGTATGTTTACACACGCCATGTACATGCGCATGGCCGAGGCTGGACACCACCTCGCTATTACCTGTGTGTGTGTGCGTCAGGTAGGTGAGCACACAAGCAGAGGGGAGGGTGGGATGAGAGCGATCTTTCCTAAGGACTAGCCCAGGGGACAACGCATGTCTCACTATGAATGTATCTGTCTGCGTGGGGAGAGGGAGCCATTTTTTCCCCAGCAGACTATTCCAGCCTGCGTGAGTGCCAGCGCTTTCCCTCTCCCATTTCGTCTGGTTCCCGCTTTTTTTTTTTTTTTAATTCATTTTCTCAATGATAAACAAAACCATTAGTTTGTCAAGTCTATCTCCGGATCCTAATGTGATGCGCCCGCGACATCTGTTAAGCATCCTTAATGCTAGTTTAACAAGGACAAATCCAGTCGAGTTCTTTTCGCTTTCTCCCATTAGGTGAACGTGGCAGGGTCTGGATGGATTCTCTCCGCTAATGTCTCTGCCTCCCTGCAGTCAGGTTGGCGGGAGGGGGGATCGGGACGTCTGACACGCGTCTGAAAGGCTGCGAGAGAAGTCCAAAATGCCCTACTGCGGCCTCAAAATATAGATGGTCCAGGAAACAGTACTTTGTCTGCCTGATCTCAAAGCAGCCTGACCCACAACTTAGCACAATCCAGGGATGCAGGTACACCCCCATATGGCTCCACCTCCCTGCTGTGGCCCCACCTCTCCTCAGGTGGCAGCAGGTTTCAGAATTAAGATGAATGAGGTATCTTGGAGCTATTGTTTCAGGCTCTCTGCATACTCAGGCAACCAATAGTCATGCTCAATTCACATTTTCAAGCTTTTCTTTGCATGCATGAGAGCTACAAATATATAGATGTTCTTCATCGTGCGACTCCAGGAGCTGTGGCCCAGGCCTACAATGCCCAGACTTTAAACCAGCCCTCGGACCAAGCAACCCTGTCACGCATGACAAGCTCACTGCACAATGGCGACACCGGTGTCACATGCTGGGAGGCAGCAGCATGTCATGGCATAGCAGCCAGGGCTGCCCAGAGGGGGGGGCAAGTGGGGCAATTTGCCCCAGGCCCCGGGCAGCCCCGTGAGCCCTGGCCGAGAATCCCTTTCCTGGCTAGAGGTGCCTTTTTACTTACCCGGCGGCGGTCTGGGTCTTCGGCGGCATTTCGGCGGCAGGTCCTTCAGTGCTGCCAAAGACACGGAGCAACTGAAGGACCCGCCGCCGCAGACTCGGAGCACCACCCGGTGAGTATGTCCGCTCCCCCGCTTTGCCCCAGGCCCCCTGAATCCTCTGGGCGGCCCTGATAGCAGCAGCAGCAGCGTGTCTCAAGGCTGAGAAGCCGCATGGCAATGGGGTGGCAGCCCTGAATAATCTGGGCGTCACGTTAACAGCTGTGCCAGCCGAGCTGGTGAGAAGTGTGATCCCACAAAACCCCGGAAAAAGTGGCAGCCCTAGACTGACCAGCCTGGGCTAATTCTTTCACCTTGGGGCTGCCGGAGAGAGCTTGGGGCCATCTTGTTCTTTGCACTCAGGGTCGGCCGGGATGGAGCCATCAGAGCTGGGAATCTCACCCAGCTGCGGAAGGCTGCTGGGCCCTGATGCATGCTGGGATGGGCTATCCCGAAGGCAGGGGACCTCAGCAAGCAGGCGCCCAGGACTGGGGGTTTGCATAGCGCTGGGAACCCAATCGCTACAGAGATCTTTGAGGTCAAAAGGAACGTGGCTCCCCTTCGCAGGACTATCCCCTTCCCTCTGCTGGGAAGAACCAGCACTCCACGGGTCCGTCAGCAGGGGGTGCTCTTTGCTCTGAAATACTTTCTGAGCAATGCCCTGACGCACCATAGGAGGTGCTGTGCTGCAGCAGTTGGGTTATTAGTGTCCTGGCCTGGTTCTGTTTTGCTCCGGGCTTCCCCTGGAGCGTTCAGCCCCTTTGCCGTATTCCCGGGCTCCTGCTGGTGTGCCGCGTGGCTGTTTGCTGTCCGGTGGGGGTGCCGTGATGGCTCTAAGACCAGACTATAAAGCCCCCTGGAATCCCGGGGATGAAAGGGGCTCTAGGAATGTAATGACAATAATAATAAATACTTTGCACTGATACCGCTTGGCAGTGACTGTATGGAACAGCCCAGTGCCTGGGGCGACTGGCTGCTGCCTCGGAGGTGACTCCATTGAAAGGAAATTAACCCTTCATGCGTTTGCCAGTTTAAAATGGAAAGCGTCAGTTAATCTGTGTCCTGCATGCAAACAAGGCAAGACACAGTGCCAGCTGCTCTCAGGCCTGGTCAACGCCGCTAGCTCCGGTGCTCAAGGCTGGGAAACGTTTCACGCCCTGCCCATCAACCGAGCCGCCGGGCTGGGTGAACTACACTGACGGGAACACCGTTTCCGTCAGTGTAGGAAGGGTCTATGCTACAGCGGCACACCTACAGCGCTGCAGCCGTGCCGCTGTAGTGTAGACGTACCCTCGGACCCAGTGCTGCTCCGCTGGTGGGTCACGGGGTATGCTCTGGTGTGGCACCCCTCCACGCACCAGTGTATCAAGATTGGAGGTAAAACGACAGCACTGAATATCCTGCAGAGAGTGGCACGGTGCAGGTGCTGTCTGGAAGTGGAGAAGGAACTGGGGGCACCAGGGGGCCAAGGCCTTACGATGCCAGAAGGCCGGTAAGGAGTGGGAGAGCTGAGGGGATGCTAAATGGGGAGAATCCTCTGCATTTTGGATGCGAGCTGTCACCATAAGCAGCTCCATCACTGCCAGCCTGCGCTAAATAAATGAAGAGCTGCCGTCTCCTCGGTACCCATTGTTGCCATGGGTACATTTCCTCCCTCTCCCTGCTCTCCGAGACAGGGTTCTGTAGTTAGTCAGTCGAGCTCCTGCAACCGCCTGATCATTTAATTAGGGGACAAAAGCGAATCAATCCCAAATAAATAAACGACTAAACAAACCCACCCCCGGCTGCGTGCTCGTCCTGGCGTGGGCAGGACATGGCTAGTGGGTTGATAAGCGGCTGCTAATCACCAGGCAGGGGGCAGGAAGCTGAATTTCCCGGTCAGATAGGGGGCTCCGAGGGCTGGTGGCGACATGCCACCCTGGCCTGCCTCTGCCAGCCTGATAGCATTCATCAGATCCGTATCTCCACCCCGCAGACACCAGCCGATTCGCTCCCAAGGACCCCTTTGAACTCCGCCGTGAATATTAATCTGCTGTAATTGCCAGGAGCAGGGTGATGGAGCGGGCGTTTAATAGAATCAGCGCGCAGAGCCCGGGGAGGAGGCGGGGGGCTGGTAGGCAGGCTGGCTCCCCAGAGGGCTGTTCGCCAGGGGAGGACACGCCGGAGCGCACACTCCCCCAGGGGAAGGTGCAGTACAGGGCCCCTGGAGGCGATGGGGGACGCGCTCAGGGGTTTCTCTGTCTCCTGACGTGCAGCAGGCGCTTGGCAGGCAGACGGGTGATGCTAGCGGGCCGACGGGGAAGAGGAGAGAGAAGCTGGTGCGTGGACAAGTGCAGGAGGAAGGCTTGGTGTTTCCCTCCACACCGCCGTCCTAGTGTGCTCGGTACGCTACTCCTGCCCCCAGCGTGCCCTGCGGGGCCGCGCTGCTGCAGGGGGGGCACCGTAGGATGCAGAGTGAGCGCTGCCCTAGTGCCCGGCTGGATTGCTGCCCTGGGGACTGCGCCCAGTACTGCCGTGCGGGCGGCCTGGGGGGAAGTCGCCTTGTGCAGTCGGGGTAGGCTTGCCTTGCTCTGTAGGGGGTTATTTAGTTAGACGACCCCCTGCCTGCATAGGCCACGACAACCCCCCACAGGCAGCAGGCCCCAAACCTTCACCCCGTCCCGTTCCAGCCAGTGCCGTTGAGCCACCGGGGCACCTGTCTTTGGCCTCCCTAGAGTCAGCGGCTTCTCCCCACCCCCAGGTGTCCCTCCAGGGCTGGGGCTGGGACCAGGCCTGACTCACATGCGGCTGCTGGGGGGGATTTTCCGGCCGTCCCGGAACCAGGTGACCTGGGGCTGGGGGAAGCTGGCGATGCGGGGGGCGTGGATGACGGCCGCTTCGCCGTGGGACACGCTCTGGTGCGTCTCGCTCTCCTCGAAGCTGCCCATGTCTGGAAAGCAAACAGAGACAAAGGCGTCAGGGCCGGCAGGGAGCCGGCAAGGTGCTCTCGGAGCCCAACGCCGGAGCGTGGGCTAAGGAGGGAAGTGTCTGTGTCCGTCTCCTTGCCACAGCGTGGGCCTGCCACTCGCCCCCATCCTGAGCAGGGCCAACGTGGCTGTCCTGGCCTCGCTGCTCAGAAGGACACGGGCGGCTCTTTGTCTCCTACTCGTGGCAGGGCTAGACTCTCCTTTGCTGCAATGCCGACACAAAACTTCGGCCATGGTTCAGCTGCTGGTGTGCAGAGACCACAGCCCGACATGTTGACCTGTACTGCCTCACTGTCCCCTTGTGCCTCCCCGCTCCGCCCCCATCCACCTGTCTGCATCCATCCCTCGTCTCATGTCTTTGACTTTGACTGGAAAGGCTTTGGGGCAGAGACCGTCCCTTTGTTCTGGGTTTGTACAGCGCCTGGCGCACTGGGGGCCAGGTGCCACAATGAAATAACATATTGGGGTGACCCATAGAGGGCTGTGAACCCCTCCTGCCGCCACACTAATAGACCTGGTGCTGCAACCCAAGTGGCAGAGGCTCATGCTTCGAGGTCGTGAGTTCAGTCCCCGAAGACAACCCCCCCATGCTCCATTCAGCCTGCCCGCTGAGCACATCTTGGGGAGCGGCGTGCAGGGCGAGCTGAGGAAACGAAGGCGCACCCATTCAAGGCTCCAAACCCTCTGTGGATAACCCCCGAGCCCTCCAGCACATGGGGGGAAGTCGACAGGGC
Source organism: Terrapene triunguis (assembly GCF_002925995.2). Lineage (NCBI taxonomy): Eukaryota > Metazoa > Chordata > Testudines > Emydidae > Terrapene > Terrapene triunguis. Next base: position 3,553,471 of record NW_020664543.1, on the reverse strand, counting down.
TGAGTGCGTTAGAGAAGCAGGAGGAAACACTATTTATATCCACTCTTGGGTATTAGGAAAGACTATTTCACTAGGAGGGTGGTGAATAGGGTGACCAGATGTCCTGATTTTATAGGGACAGTCCCGATTTTTGGGTCTTTTTCTTATATAGGCTCTATTACCCCCCACCCCCTTGTCCCGATTTTTCACACTTGCTGTCTGGTCACCCTAGTGGTGAAGCACTGGAATGGGTTCCCTAGGGAGGTGGTGGAATCTCCATCCTTAGAGGTTTTTAAGGCCCGGCTTGACAAAGCCCTGGCTGGGATGGTTTAGTTGGCATTGGTCCTGCTTTGAGCAGGGGGTTGGACTAGATGACCTCCTGAGGTCCCATCCAACCCTGAGATTCTATGATTCTATGAAAGGCCAGCCGTGTGGACGGTTTGAGCCAACTCATGACCGTGGCATTGAGAGCAAGGTCAGTCTCACTCTGCCTTCTTACTGCTCAGCCGTTTGCACCCTGGACATTTATCGCGGTTTTAAAAAAACAGGAGTAAACTAGGGTGTGTGAGGAAGAGGAGAGGGAGGGGAGATATTTTATTGACTTCCCTTAATTGCTGTAATTAAAAACATGTAAAGAATCTTTTTTTAACGACTTCGCCATTATCATTAGTTGTTAGCGCAGCTGCCTTATTAATTTCTCATTAGCTTCTTGATTTGTCATCACTCTTCGGGAGCGGGGCTCGTGGGGATCTGGCTGGGACCAGCTTTGGGGGTGACTCTGGAGTGGGGTGGGGCTCACATCCAAACGACCAGAGGAGAAAGCCAGTCCCTCAGCACTGGAGTGAAATCACCGCTGGGCAGGGGGCCAGCACGATACCCAGGGCACTGCTTGAGCCCTGCTTTAACTCACAGGATTAAGTATCGCGTGCTAGAGCCCTGCAGAGGTACTGCAGCCCAGTCCAGACACAGAGCCACCAAACTCAGTGCACCAAGGCCTGAGCTGCAAAGGCCCCGTTACCGCTGAGCTGGATTGTACCAGTCCGTCACTGCTCGGAGACACAAGCGGGGTCTTGCTCAGACAGCTTCCTCAGCTCATTACCACGGCCCGGAAATCCCTTGCACTGCGGAGGGTGGGCCGAGTTTCTGAGGAACCCAGGACAGTTCTCCTGGGTGTGCCGGTACTTTTTGCTTCATAGATTTGTAAGGCTCAAATGGCACTTGGGGACCATCTAACGTGACCTCCTCCGTCACTGAACACCCTCACCCCCGTGATTCCAGCATGCAGCCCTCACCTTCTGGCCGAGCGAGAGCGTGGCTTTGAGAAAGAGTCTGGATTTTCCCTTCGTTACTGCTGAGAACCGGTGACTCTCATGTCCCCCATTTCCCTAGCTCTACTGTCACAACGGTGAATTGCGTGCGCCTTATTTCCAGCCTGTTCTCGCACCAGCTCCCAGCCAGAGCCCGCCGGGCCCGTCACTGTAGCTTTTTCACCACATTTTTCAAAGGAGCCAACGAGCGGTTCCGTTACCCAAACTAAAGGGTAGACGAGCGTTTGCATATTCAGATCCAGCAGCTGTGAGTCCCACGGGGGCAGCTCGGGCTGGGTGAAAGCCCTCGCCGGGTGTGTCAGGGACGGCGACTGAGGGAACCTCGTCCTGCCGTTTTTATATTTCACCTTGAAAACTGTTGTCTGCAACAGGCTTGTTATACCTCAGCCTGGTCTGCGCTGCCTTGACAATCCGCTTAGCCACACGCTGGGCTGGGGCTAGTGTAAGGGGCTGGTTCGTCTCGTGATTTGTCGCACGCAGAGCCCAGCTGAGAGCAGGACCCTGTGGCGCTAGGCGCTGTACTTAGCCATGGCAGGAGACAGTCCCTCGAAATCTAAACAGACGACGGGGGATCATTCTCCCCCAGGACAGCTGGAGAACGGGGCCCGGAGAGAGGAAGTGACTCGCCCAAGGGCACACAGGAAGGCTGTGGCAGGGCTGGGCCCTGAACCCGGATCTCTGGAGTCGTAGCTCAGAGGCCACCCTTTCTTTCTAGCAGAGCTTTGCTCCTAGGGAGAGGCTGGGCCAGTTAGGAGCTGTAATTCGCCCCCCTTGCCAGGGGAGGCTGCCGCGCAGACGGGGCTCTGAGCAGGGGCAGGTGACCCGACAGGGCCTGATCCTGCCTGCCTCATCTCTACACCATCAGCCCTTCAGGGCAGGGCCCGACTCTCACCAGGTGTCTGTGCAGCGCCTGGCAAACAGGGCCCCTGTCTGGGTCGGGGCCGTGCCCCTGCCGGCGTTGCTTCCCAGCCCCACGCTCCTGGGCCCCGTTGCTCCAGTTCTTCCCCCTCTCTCTGACGGACGAGACTCGCCAGCTACACACGGCTCGGCAGGAGCCATCCGGCAATCCCGCGCCTCACGCCAGCCTGAAATCCATCATCTTCCTTCCAGCCTTTCCCGCTCTTTAGGGCGCTTGCAGCTGCCTCGCTGCTGATTTATGCGGGCGGCTCGCCCCGCACCAGCGTTTGCATTTGCTTTCCATAATGATTATAAACGCTGTTTACTTTGGGCGCCTGTCGAAGGCTACTCAGAGGAACGGATTTCTCTCGCTTCCGGGTGAATTTTACTCCTGAGTGAAGCCTGGATGATGCCGACTTGAGATAGGAGTGGGGCAAGCTGCCCCCACCAGCTCTGCCAAAACACCTCAATCCTGACCCACAGCCCCCCCTGCTATTCCAGTCTGGCCATGCACCCCTCAGCTCTGTCAATGCTCCCTTCATGTTGAACCACAGCCCACGGCTATCCCAGCCCTGGGCTCCCCACCCCTCAATCCCAACCAGTAGCCTCCAGCGATCCCAGCCCTGGACTCCCCACCCCCCAGCTCTGCTGGTGCCCCTCAATCCCGACCTGCAGCCCCTGGCTATCCCAGCCCTGGGCTCCCCACCCTCCAGCTCTACCAGTGACCCTCAATCCCAACCTGCAGCCCCACTGCTATCCCAATCTTGGAAACCTCTCACAACTCTGCCAATACCCCCGACTCATGGCCCAGTTGCAGCTAATTTCAAGCCCAGCAGTGTGTACGAGGGGCTCAAACAATTCCTTCCAGCGTGTATTGTCTTGCAGTGAATTCCATCTACCGTCATGCTGCCCGTTCCCCTCGCTTCATTAGGCCCCTCTGAAGTTCTTCACGCCCTCTCCCGTGTCCTGACAAACGGTACAAGTTTGGGTCCTCTGCACATTTTGACACCTCGCTGTTCCCCGCCTTTTCCAGCCAGTCCCAGGATGCCCCTCTCCGTGAACCTTTAGTGTGTCGAAAACGGAGCTCCAATTCCTACCCCTTTGTAGCTGGTCTCTTAGCCAGTGTCTGAGCCACCGGAATCTACCGCACTGAGCATCTCTTCACGACAAGAGTGGAAATGACTCGGGGGAGGTACACCCGGTGAGGTATTTCGCCTGAGGACACCACTGCTCACAAAGGGCTCTGCCCATGCAGAGACATGAGACTGGAAGCTCCTCGGGGTAGGGACTGTTTGCTGTTCTGTGTTTGTACTGCACCTAGCGCAGAGGGGCCCCGGCCTCGGTCATAACCATAATTAAGAACAATGACATCTGCCCACCGTGGGCCATGAAGGTTGTTTGGGCTCTGGTGGGCTCTTCAGGGCACTCCAGCTCCTGGGGCAAAGACTCACCCACCAACGGAGACATGGAGGAGGGTGCGACTTACATGCCACCTGGACTTCCGTCTGCCTTTGCAAGAGGGCCCCCATCCGATTGCGGACGATGCAGCGGTAGACGCCGGCATGGGTGCGGTCCAGTGATGTGATCATGTACCTAGAGGGAGAAAGGGAGAGGTGACTAAATAGATACAGGTTTCAGAGTAGCAGCCGTGTTAGTTTGTATCTGCAAAAAGAGCGAGGAGTCCTTGTGGCACCTTAGAGACTCACACATTTATTTGGGCATCAGCTTTCGTGGGCTAGAACCCACTTCATCGGATGCCCAAATAAATGTGTTAGTCTCTAAACAGATACAGACACCCAACTGATTAGATACGCTGGGAGGCCAGCCACAATCTCTCACGTCAGCCAAGAGACTAACCAAGTTCCTACTATCTTTACGTCTCTCTGTGCAGCACCAGCACGACCAGCATCCACAGTGATCTGCAGTCACTCGCCAGGTCCCCGTTCCTTCTCCAAAGCCACGACCACAGACTTCCCAACCCACGAGACAGCTGGAGGGGTGGGGGAGGGGACGGAAAAAGAGAACGCCCCCTGCTGGCAGCAAATGGTATTACAGGAACACAGCCTGCAGGGTACAGTCGCATTTTTTACCCATGATGCTTTGTGGAGCATAGATCAGTCAGTGGCTATTAGCCAAGATGCTCAGGGACACAAGCCCGTGCTGCAGAGGTGATCCTAAACCTCTGACTGCCAGACGCTGGGACTGGGCAATAACGGAATAGATCAGTCAATAAATTGCCCTGTTCTGTTCATTCCTTCAGAAGCACCTGGCACTGGGCATGGTCAGAAGACAGGATATTGGGCTAGATCAGTGGTTCCCAAACTTTAACAACCTGCGAACCCCTTTCACGGACATATCACATCTCACGAACCCCCTCCTAAAAATGAATATTTCCAGGGATTTTCTCCCTTACCTGAGCATAAATCATAGAAGCAGTGATCTTGGAAATAATTTGTTTTTTTTATGACACGCTTATTACACACTATTTATTATTACATTATTATTTATCATTACATTATACATTTTATTACATTATGCAAACGGCAGCACTCTTCCAAGATTTCACTTTTGTAGCTCATATCACTTCGATTAAGCCTCCTACATGTTTCATCCAGGGGTACCAGACGTGAAACAGCAGGAAGGTATTTAAGAAGCCAACTCAAATAAAGAGTTCCTCCCACAAGCATTCGGGTCTTGAGCAGTCCACGCAAACAGCGCACGACTACAACAAAGGTTCAACTGGTTCTGCCAGGAAGTCATGGTCACAGGGCTCGGGCTGCCGGCCCCTGCGCCCGGGGACCCTAGGGACAGCTTTGTCCGTCATTACAGATTTTTTTTCTGAGAACCCCCGATACATTTCACGACCCCTCAAGGGTTCATGAACCCCAGTTTGTCTGACCCAACATAGGCACCATCTTTATGAGTTGCTGGGGGGTTCCTGACCCCTGCTCTGCCCCTGATGGCACCCTGCCCTCCTTCCCCCCTCCCGCCCCAGTGTCTCCTGAACAGCTGATCTGTGGCGGGCAGGAAGCGCTGGGAGGGAGGGAGAGGAGCTGATCAGGGGGCTGCTGGAGGGTGCTGAGCACCCACTATTTTTTTTTCTGTGGGTGCTCCAGCCCTGTAGCTGTTCTTGGACAGCCCTGGAGCACCCCAAGGAGTCAGTGCCTATGTAACCCAATATGGCTGTTCTTATGGGCTTCGCATCCACGTGGCTTCCCTTGTTCTAACACAGCTCAGGTAGAGCGTGTGCCTTTAAAAAGCAACCATGCCAAGTGTGGGATGGGAGAAATCTCTTGCTGCGGTGAAATCGGCACCCTGGTGCAGGATTCGGCGCTTCTCGCAGTACAGGACACAACGCAGACATGTGTCGAGTTCATGTTTCAGCCAGGAAACACGAGCAGTGTTCACCAGCTGCCCCCACCGCTCGTGTGTCGGGGACAGGAGGCGATTCACAGGATGGAGAGGCGGCAGGCTGTCAAAGGTAGAGATGTCCGGAGGGGCTGTCCCAGAACTCCTGACCTTAGCTTGCAGCCTCTGAGCTTCACAGAGGCCAAACGAATTCGCGACAAAGCGCTGCTCTGAGTCACTGGCGCCCGGCTGCACAGCTCTGACCCCCAGCAAGGACACAGAGACCTTTAGGTCTATTCTGGGCCTTGGGGAAGGAGCATCTTTGGCCCCGCTGACCCCACGAGGGAAGGGGAGCGGGCTCAGGGCTCCTTCCCCCCCATTCTGGACTGCAGCCTTTAACGCAGGTGCTTTTCCCCTTCGCTGCTGTGCCGTTAATGGCCCCGCCATCCCCACACCTGCCGCTCAGCACAGCGGGGGAGGCTGGTGCTTGTGGGGGGCCCCTTGCCTGGGGGATCCCCGCCAAGGCCTGGGGCCGACGCTGGGAGCTGGTGCCGCGGGTCAGTGCATCACACTTGACCTCCAGGCATCGGCTTCAAGCGAAGTAAAGTCACGGGGGCTGTCTCTGAAACCAACCCTGTTCTGCCCCCTTTCCGAGGGGCCCCAGGTGAGGAAGTGGCTGTAACGGGTTGAGCTGTGCCGTTAGCGAGGCGCTCTTCAGCGTGTTTCTTGGCCTACTTTAGTACACTTCTACGCTCGACTGGCCGGAGTCCATGCTCCTTTCTCTTTCCCTCACGAGGATTTGACCTCCTATTTTTAAAGGAGGACGTTTTGCCTCTAGCCGCCTCTTTGACTCTGCTGCTGAGCCCTGGAGGCATTTTTTGGCCCCCTGACTGTTTCTTTTTTATTTGGGCCTCTAGTATGGTGTTTTGAAATAGTCTCCATGCAGCTTGCAGGCATTTCACTCTGGCAACTGCTCCTGTTGAGTGCCGCCTAATTAGCGTCCTCATTTCCGTGTCGTTCCCCGTTTGGAAGTGGTGGGGCTCTTTGGCATTTCCCCCCGACCAGGCTGTTAAATTTAGCACATCCTGGTCACTATTATCAAGCAGTTCAGCTGCATTCCCCTCTTGGACCAGACCCCGTGTGACACCTCGCACTAAATGAAGAACTGCCGCCCGCCTTGTGGGTTCCAGGACTCGCTGCTCCAAGGAACAGAGTGTTTATCTCTGCATCCTGCCCTTTTACTTCCTTTGACTCGATGCGTCTTTCACATACAGTGCCAATCCCCCATGTCACGGAGTGTGGGGGGACACAAGGCCCTGCACCCCCGGCTTCCTGCGATTCACCATGACTCTCAGCCAGCCAGTAAAGCAGAAGGTTTATTAGACGACAGGAACACAGTCCAAGACAGGTCTTGCAGGCACAGACAACAGGATCCCCCCCAGTTAGGTCCATCTTGGGGTCCCAGGGCACCACAGCCCCCTTGGGAGGCCAGAGCCCCGTCTGCCTCCCAGCCATATCACCAGCCAGCTCCCGAAACTCTCCCTTCAGTGACCCCTCCCACAGCCTTTGTTCAGTTTCCCGGGCAAAGGTGTCACCTGGCCTCTAACCCCTTCCTGGGTTCTCACGTTACATGCTCAGGTATCTTCCCTCACGGCCAGTCTCCCATCCCCCAATGCAGACCGTCCCAGCCAACCTCCCCTGCCTTCCCAGCCAACACTCCCCACTCAGCATTCAAAGACCACAGTAAGAACAGTCCCAGTTTGTCACACCCCAGCAGCACGACCTACTCTGCCATTCCTGGTAGTACCCTGGTATTACTGCATCCCATGGATTATCCTCGTTCCACCCAGTTTCCACAAGGCCTCATTTCACGCCAGGCACCCTACCTCACCCGTCTTAGTATTTCCCCTCTAGCATTCGTACATGCTGTCTGCAGCCAAAGGTTCCTACGAATGTAGCTCCGGCCCCTCGGCTAAGGCAGCCAGGAGAAACAACCCCGCAGCGGCCCGAGGCTCAATCCAAACACAGCAGGAAGCCCAGAAGAGCCAAGTTCCGCTTGGCCAGTGGCGTTCTCCCTTTCCTGGGGCTAGACGGAGGTTACCGGACTCCGTGGTCAATGCTCGCTTTGCAGTCAGAGCATTGCTCTGAGCACAGCAACCCGATCCCATTGCAGCTCAAAGAGAAGCGAGCCGTGAGTCAGCGTGGCCGTTCCTGGGACCCGGGACAGCTCCCCGGCATGACACGAAGGGAACCCAGGAGTGCTCCGGAGCAGCAAGTGGCTTCCCCCGGGGATGGGGAACATGGAGCACCCTGGCTTCCCAGCTCCAGCTCTTGACGGGAGACAAGCTCTGCCAGCCTGGAGCAACAGGCGACTTCTCCACCTCGAGCAGCAACGCTGCCAGGCATCACTCAGACAAACTCGCTCTAGTCCCCGAAACGCCACTGCCTCCTGCCGGCGGCCCACGGCAGACTCTGCCCTTTGCCCACTCCTCGGCAGAGCCGCTGTGCTGCCAGTCTTGAAATACCCTCAAGGCTCAGCCCAGCCCACCCAGTTTGTGCCGGCGTGAGTCCACGGCCCGCAGTGCCTGGAGAGACAGGACGCAGCCTCAGGCCCAGCCGCTCCCAGGAGAGGGCCCAGTGAGGCTGCCCGGGGAGCAGGGCCGGCCCGCCTGGCAAGGTCACCCAGCCCGGTGCGGTTCTGATTAGTCTGGATCGAGCTGCAAGCCAAGCTGCTTATCACCCCCGCCATCCGCGGCTGCTGCGCTTATCTCTCCCTCTCTAGCCTCAGAAGATTATTAGGAGATAAGGAAAATAAATGTACATTGGCTCGTTTCGGCGCCCTTGGGCACCAGCGCTTACCTCCTCCGTCCCAGCCAGGCCCCACTCGCCCCAGCTCCCAATGGGGCGCCAATTCCCTGTGGATTTAACACTCAGCCCCCCTGGATTTAATCATATGGGGATTACAGGGGCCCCAACCACAATCAGGGCCCCACGGCGCACCCACAGTCCCTGCCCCAAAGCGTCCACGGCCTAGAGCAGGCAGGAGGGGGACAGAGAGGCACAGAAAGGGGGAGCGATTTGCCCAAGCGGGGTGCGGACCTAGGACCAGAACCCAGCTCAGCAGTGTCCCAGGCTAGCCGCCTGCCCCTTAGCTTCAGCCGCCTGAGCTTGCAGGGTAAAACAGCACCTCCCAGCTGGAAGGCACGAGTGGCAGCCGGAGCATTAACCTCGGGGCCTCCTCTGGACTATTTCTGTTCAGCACAGAGAGAAACCGGAGACAGGGATGAGTAAATAAATAAGGAAACCCAAGCCTCCCCCCTGAAATCCAATCAAGTATTAAAAAGTGCCGCTGGCCGCTTTGATTCGGCTGCGTTTTGTCCTTTTGATACACAGTTTAAATTAAACTTTAATAACAAGACACGAACGGACAGTTGCTGCCTGACAGATTAAACCCCCTGCCCAGCCGCCCAGCCGCTGTGGGCGTCAGCACTGCCAGTGCCCCCCTGCCCCCCGATCGACACCCCCCCACCCGGTCAGCCGGCACCCAGACAAGAGCTTGAGTTGAGCATCTCGTCCCTGTGCTGCCGCACTAGGAATTTAATCTGCCCCACGCGGCGGCTGGAGAACAGGAGCCGGGAGCCTTTGATGTGACAAAGAGGAAGAGGTTTCACTTCAAGGCCCCACAGAGAGCCGGGGGGGAGCAGCAGCGGCAGCGCTCTGCCGTGCCAGGGCTCCGATGCCAAGCGGGGGGCTAATGGAGTCGAGGAAGTGGCTGTTTCACCCCAAGGAACCTCTCAGGGGGCCTGAGATAACCTAGATGTGCATCAGTGGGTTGATAGCTGGGAGAGCTAGTCATATCGTGGGGACGTGCTGTGCAAAGCTTCCCCCACCCGCTCCATCTTCGATGACGCCCCTCGATCCCAAGCAGCAAAATACCTCCCCGCCCCACTGTTCCACTCCTGGGCTCCAGACATACCCAGCTCTGCCAGTGCCCCTCAATCCTGACCCACAGCCCCTGGCTATGCCAGCTCTGGGCTCCCCACACACCCAGCTCTGCCAGCGCACCTCACTCCCGACCCGCAGCCCCCGGCTATGCCACCTCTGGGCTCCCCACACACCCAGCTCTGCCAGGGCCCCTCAATCCTGACCCACAGCCCCTGGCTATGCCAGGTCTGGGCTCCTCACACACCCAACTCTGCCAGTGCACCTCAATCCTGACCCACAGCCCCTGGCTATGCCACCTCTGGGCTCCCCACACACCCAACTCTGCAGACACACCTCATTCCTACCCTGCAGCGCCCCGTGATATTCCACTCGTGCGCTGCACGCTCTTCACGCACGCATCTCTGCCAACGCGAAGTCCATCCCTGTGCTATAGGGAACAGGAGGCCTTCTGCTCGGGGGCACGCTCCTTGCTGAGACCTAGCAAACTCATGGCACTCACCACCACAGCCTAGATGACCCCTCAGTCTCTCCACAATGATCGACAAGCCTGGAGGACCCCAGGGCTGCCGTGGGCTATGAATGCCGGGCCGTCTTCCTGTCCGCGCCACTTGTCTGCCCTGGCCTTGGGAGCTGGCAGGGGATTTGCAGAGACAAGACGAGCACTGTCCAAGTGTGTCTGAGAGCAGGATCTTTGTGTATTTCGATCCCCTGCCGGCTCACAAGAACAGAGCAGACAGGCAGATTGGAGCTGGGGACAGGCGCACGCTGGCCTGGTGTGCATGACTGCAAGCAGGCCCTGGGTCCTGAGAGACAAGAGTTAATCGCCACAACTTGCCAGGCCTCGTCTTAAAAACAGGGCACCGCTGTTCCGAGAGCAGACGGAATGTTAAAAGCGTGCGAGCCACCAGCGTGTGCGAGCCACCACCATGCTGAAATTCCACCGGGTCCCCGACCAGCCCCTAGGTGGCAGCCTAAGACCCGCATTGGGCCACTAAACCGTTTCCTGAGGGCTCGGCTCAGGCTCTCCAGCGCAATGGACAGGCCAGGTGCCACCAGCGTCCTGCCAGCTCTCCCCCCGCCCCGCTTTCCACCGGCAGCTAACCACGCCCGGAGTTCGAAGCCCCAGCTTGGCCGGCCTCGTTAGCCCAAGCAGCCGTCGCTGTCACCGGCTCTTCGGGCGCCTTGGGCCAGAGGGAGCACCGCCAGGCCCCTGCATTCCTGCAACACCTCTTTCTCCGCTGCACCTCCCCCGCCCCCCCGGATGATCACAGTGCTCCCGGCTGAGCCAATCCCAGCACGCCTCCGCCGCCAAATGCAGCCACCTCTGGGGTGGAGGGTGTTAACCCAGTGGCACACACCGCGCTGCACAGGAGCGAGCTGAGCCCCCAGCTGGCTGAGCGATCGCTCCTGCCCCTATCGCTCCTGACCCCTGGCTCCCGACTCCTGCTCCAGCCATTAGCCCTGCCTGCCCACGCCCCGCTTGCGACGCCACCGTTCCCCCACCTAAGTGGGGCTGTGGGTGAGGGTCATCTGGGGTTGCATCCCCCTCCCAGCCCTGGATCTCCTGCTGCGCTGAGCATGGGCAGATGGCTCGCTAAGGGGGCGCTGCTGAGCCCCCCCGCCCCGCCCCCCGGCCTTGTCCCTGCCTCACGTTTTGTCGTGGCTCAGTGACTGGTTCGGAGAGACACGGCGAGCGAGCGGCATCCAGGAGAGAAGCGGGAGAACCCAAATCCCCCCCTCCCTCCCCCCACATCTGGGCCAGTGACCAGGAGTCCCTTGGGCACAGGGTAACTGCCCCCATCCCCCGCTCCCCCCCACCAGGAGCTGCTGTCATTGGCCTTTGCTGGAAATGTCTGACCGAGCTGCCCGGGACAGGGCCAGGGCGAGCCCCCGGCAGGTGTTGGCAGCGTGAAGGTGCCCAGCAGTCCCCCCGAGGGCCTGTGTGCCTCACTGGGGTCCAGAGCCAGGCCTGGGGTCCGAGCGCTGCCGGGGCCAGGGAAGGAGAGAAGACCAAGGGGGTCTCGTCCTGAGCTGGGTGGAGCCTCTCCTGCCTGACGCCAGCCGCAGGGAGATCAGAACTGGGCCTGCTGGGTCCATGCCAGGGTGGGCACCGCAGAGCTGGCAGTGACGTTCCAGAGACAAAGCGGTGCCAGGATAAAAGAGCCGGCTCAGCTCTGTGGCCCGTACCTGACCCTGCAGGGAGCGCGCCCGGTGCCCGAGGGGAGAGAGTCCTTGAGTGTCATGCCCGATATCGACCAAGATCCTGACTGGCTTTAAATGAGATATTTCAATTCCGCCGAGCTGTCAGGAGCCGAGGCGGACATCAGGAATAATGGACAGACTCTCCTTGCACTGTCCTCGGTAATAAATCTCACCCGCACCCCCAGCGCCGGCGTAGAGACAGACGTGCTCACACACACACGCAGACACGGACATGCACACGCACGTATGTGCACACACCGGGGCCCGGAAACGCACACGCCAAGGCCTGGCGGGGGGAGGGCGAAGGGGGCAGGGTTCTGCGGCTGGCCCAGCTGGAAGAAGTCTGCGGAGGACTCTACACCCTGGTGGAAATTAAACAGGGTGCCCAGGGATTCGCAGCCACCGCAGAGCAATGACATACCCTGCTGGGACGGCAGGGAGCTGGTGGTGGGAGCGAGACCGTGGCCCACCCACAGCCTTGTGCTGAGACGGCCACATGCTTGAGCTGGGCACAGGCCCCGGCTAGTCCCTGCCCCCTGCCCGGATGCTGTCCCCTGTCCTAGCCCCTCCCATCAAAAGCTCTGTCCTTCGGCCCCTGCGCATGGCAGTGACTTCAAGAGTCCTGGGCCCGTCTCTCCCTCAGGCCGGGGCTGGTCGGGGGGACGCACAGGGAACACCTAGACAGGCTGACAGCTCCGTGCAGGCTGTCGGCCTGTGAGCGGGGCCATCCTTCTGGCCCTTCCAACCCGTCCCCCACGGATTCTCCATGCCCACCCTGAAGCAGTGACGACGCCATGCCAGAGCTGTCACTGCTCAGCCACGGGCTCGCTCTGTGCAAGGGGCACTCCTTGAGGGACGTGCAGAACCGTGTCTGTCCCCCGCCCCCACCCTGAGTGACAGCTAGAAACTCCTGCACCATCGCCCCCTCCCAACACACACACACGTCCCGAGGGAGCTGGCACGACTGGTGTGATGCAGGGGCAATGACACACCAGGGTACGGGGGCAGCCAGGCAACCCTCTGGGCACAGCGTACGGGACAGAGAGCAAGCGCGCGATACTGCACTCGCGTGCCGACTTGCAGAGAGCAAAGGGGCGGGAAAGCTCCCGGGGACTCTGCAGTTGCATTCCCGGCTCCGACACTGTCTCACTGTGTGACCTGGAGTCATGTCCACTCTCCGTGCCTCAGTTTCCCATCTGTAAAAGGGGGGTGAGAATACGCCCGGTTGCCTTAAGCAGCTGTGCAGGGCTCAGAGCACGCAAAGTGCTACGTAAACAAACAGGAAGGGCTGAGTATCACCCCTGCGGCCTGAGTTGCCTTGCGTATATTTGCCGGCTCACCCAGAGGATCAGATCACGTTTGGCGTGTGGGTAACTCTCGCTGGTTTGATCCCCAGCAGCGCCCATTACATGATACCTGGGCTTGCATCATGCCTGGTGCACATGCAGCCTGCTCGCGGACGTGCTGTGTGCATGCACAAGTGTGTGCACTGCACACGTATGCATTCTGCTTGACGAGCGTATGACGTGTCTGTGTGTAAGTGCACAGACAGATGCAAAACTCTTACGCTGCTTCACCCCACCGCGTTTGTCTTGTGTGCTGGGGGGGCGGGTGTACCAGACCCCTTGTCCAATTCACTCCAAGCCCTTGATTAATGCGGCCCAGCGCAGGGGCCGCCAAGCCCCGGGGAGCCAGGGCTAGAGACGCATTTGAATTCAATCTCCCCTGCCGGCCTTTTCTATCAAATGAGCAGCGTGTCAGTGTCTGGAGCTGCCAGGCTCTGTGGAGTGCAGCAAACGCCTCGGCGCCGTCTCCTTGGGCCTGCGAGAAACAAATGAAGAGATCCTCCGCTGGGTCCCTGACGTGAGACACCCCAGTTAACGGGCCTCTTCTCCTTGCCAGCAGAGGCAAAGGGGCCATTAAGGAGCTGGCCCGGTTTGCACCTGAATGGATGGAAATAGCCCAGAGAAAGGAAACAAATTGCTCAGCACAGCCTGGCCTGCAGTTATTAACCGAATCAGAGGAGAGGCTCTGTGCTCCACGGCTGGCCTTTCGTAAAGGCTTTTCTCTACGTTGGCTTTAATTTTGTTTTCTTTCTGATCTCCCTTGGCATTGGGAGGATCGTTACCGAGTGCAGGCGCTCACCTGACGAAGGGCCGGGGCTGCCTTCACGGGGACGGGAATTAATTGAGGACCACAATGCAGAGGTGGGGAGCTCTGAAATCATGAAGCAGGAAGTTTTGTTTATGGTATAAACCCTCAGGGGTGGCACTGAAACCTCGCGGCACGGCCTGTCCTCCGGCACAGCCTGGTTTGGTGCTGCTGTGCCACTCACCAGCACTGGGCTGGGGCAGAACGGTTTGTTATTGTAGGGTCACTCACAGGGCGGGGACACGCATTGGTTTGTTATTGCAGGGTCACTCACAGGGCGGGGACACACGTGTTGATTTGTTATTGTGGGGTCACTCACAAGGGCAGGGACACCCGCTGGTTTGTTATTGTAGGGTCACTCACAGGGCGGGGACACGCGCTGGTTTGTTATTGTAGGGTCATTCACAGGGTGAGGACACATGCTGGTTTGTTATTGTAGGGTCACTCACAAGGGCGGGGACACATGCACTGGTTTGTTATTGTAGGGTCACTCACAGGGCGGGGATACACGATGGTTTGTTATTGTAGGGTCACTCACAAGGGCGGGGACATGCGCTGGTTTGTTATTGGAAGGTCGCCCATAGTGCCGGGCTGCTGGCATTGATTTTCTGGGCTTTTCAGTGATAGAGAGAACATTGTTCCTGGGGGGAATCCATGCCCACAGAGAAGAACGGTCTGGGCTGTGCAAATGTGAGCGATGACCGAGAGTTAGAAGGAAAAGCCAAGCCAGACTTCCAGGCCCAGGGCTCAGGAAGGGAGATCAGCCCACGGAGGGAGAGATTATGCAGGTGGCTTCATGGCTTAGGCCGGAGCCCCTGAGAGCTCAGTGGCTTTCCAAGCCCCCAGGGCTGTCACCACGCTGCTACCCCCGTTTGAAATCCCATTGACCACGGGCTAAACCAAATCAATCCACGCAGCAGGCGCTTTTCTTCCGGGCCTGGGAGAATGACGCTGCATTCAATGCCGGGGCAGCAAAGGCCAAGGGGCAGAGAAAAGGAACGGCCTCTGAGCTGCCCCAGGAAATCCATCTCCCAAAGCCCTTCCCCTCCAAAAGGGGGATGACCAACACCCGCTCCCCTGGGCGAACCTGCTGGCAAAACAGCCCCTTCTGCCCAGGGGAGGCGACACACGGGGATTTCTAGGCTCATCTGCTCCTTGTGGGCTCCTTCCCCAGCCCTCTCCTCCCATGAAGGTGAAACAACGAGAAACTGAGGCTAGCACGTCCCTCTGTGGCAACAAGTCCGATGCAAAGGCATCTGGGTTATTTTGGGGTGTGGCCGCCTGACCCAAGACATCACCCCGAAGCTCATGTGGCTTTGTTATCGTAGGGTCGCTCATGAGGGCTGGGCTGCAAGTGCCGGTGTGTTATTGTACAATAGGGCTGCTTACGAGCCCCGGGATATTAACACTCACTTTGTTATCTTAGGGTTGCCCAGGATCGTGCAGGCTGGTTTGTTATTGTAGGGATGTTTCATGGCTGATTTATTTCAGGGGGTGAGGAGACGTCACAGCTGAAGCATTTGCCCTAGCAAATTAAAAACCAGAACGTTGCAAGGTCCATGTGACGCTTTAAACACAGGCCACGGAAAGCAGCAGCTCCCTAGATTTGGGATCTCAGAGCCTTGGCACAGCCCCTTTGATTAACATACTGTATAACGACTAATTAATCCTACAGGGGGACATGTCCTGGAATCGTTATTGTGTGATAATGAAACGGCAAGAGAGCATTAAAACATACTTAGCAAGATTTACCAGCTCCCCACATGCCGGGAGCAGTGGCCAGCCGCAGCAGAGGGGCCTCACTCAATGTGTTTTTAACCATCCCCCCGGTATTTCATCAGGTTGTGTTAACGGTGTTATGGAATCTCAATTAGCTCCTGATTGGAGAAGGCTGCCGTTTGACACATGCGGCCAGAGCCATCCTTGGCGGCGCCTGCCAAAGAGGCATTTTGCTGCGGTCAGGGGAATTCCAGTAACTCCGGCGGCCTTGTAAATCGCCAGCTCAATTGGTCCGGCTAGAACAATAAGCTGTTTAATAATTTATGCACATGCATTAATCTGCTGGCGCGCAGGGGGCGGAGAGCCCCGCCACGTCGGGCCGGAGAGCGGCACAACTAACAAGACGGCGATTCATGTTTCAGTATCTAAAAGGGACGTGGCCAAGGTCAGGGCAGGAGGCCGGGAACACGTCCTACTTTCCTGCGCCGCTGGGGCGAGTGCCTTCCCGGCCTGCTGCTCCAAACTCACCAATCGACACTGGCTCTGTAACCCCCGCTCTTCCACAGACCCCGCCCCTCCCCAGTAACCAATCAACACGCACAGCTTGGCTACCCTACAATAACACACGCAGCCCCGCCCTCCAGAGCAACCCTGCAACAACACACCAACCTCGGTAGGCCAGGGCTCACGAGAAAACCTAAAATCAATAAAGCGTCTCTTTCCAAATAGAATCGGGAAACATCCCCCTTCAATAAATCGATGGGGATGCTGCGCTGCAGCCCACGGCTGCACGGACCCTCCCGCCAGCAATGGGGCTAGAACTCAGAACCCCCTGCTCCGGAAGCACGCCTCCCTGCCACGTGAGTTAAAGGAAAGTCTCCACTACCTTGGAGCAGCACAGGGCCTGACACAGACAGTAGAGCGGTTCCGATTGCCCCCAGTACACGGCACTGGCACACACACACGCTGCACTGAGCCGACCCTTAAAACAAAACGACACCCAGAAAGTGCAGGATCAGCAGCCTCCCGTAGGGAGGGGGTGGGGACTCACCACCGTGCGTGGGGAACGCCAGCTGGAGCCGTGACTGCAAACCCGCTGCTTCTCCAATCCGCCCCCAATCCCTGGATTGGCAAAACCTGGCCAAGACGGGGCACGCGGTGCCGCCTGGCTCACGGGAAAGTGGGCCTTCAAGCTTCTGGCTGCCCGCAGGCAGGGCAAAGCCTCATGGACAGGGCATGTCCTGGGCTCCCCACCCTTCACATTCCCCCTCCCTCCTCTGTTTTAAATGTAAAGTTCACTGAACTTTCAAGATCCTCGCAGGCTTTGGGATGCATCTGATTTTTAACTGGCTGCATTTCCCTCATCTCTGTGGTCAATTCCGATCAGACGGCCCAACCCTGAGCTCTTCGCTCAGCTCAGATCCCCACAGCTGGTGCCCATTTGCTTGTAACGCCTGAGGAAGGAGCCCAGAAACCAAACTGGGATTCTGCTCACTGGTTTTAGCAGCTGATTCTTGCTTTCGCTTGCGTCAGCTTCGCACTGGTGCAAAACCACTGACTCGGGCGGAGCCGCTCCTGAGTGAAACCCGTGGGAGTAGGGTGACCAGATGTCCCGATTTTATAGGGACAGTCCCGATTTTGGGGGCTTTTTCTTATATAGGGTCCTATTACCCCCCACTCCCTGTCCTGATTTTTCACACTTGCTGTCCGGTCACCCTACGTGGGAGCGAGAGCAGAACCGGGCCCGTTTTCTTCCCAGCTTCCTCCGAAAAAGGTCTTACAAGAGCCAAAACGACAAGCCTGTGCCAGAAAGAGAACCCGCAGGCATCCGGCCCAAGCGAGGCGGCGTGGGGGCTGTGCCGTAGCAAAGGAAACCCAAACCAGAGCCTTGTGGGGAATTAGTCATGCAAAAATGTTTTGGGGGGTGAGCGACGTGTCTGACGAAGCTAATATGCAAGCCAAGGAGCTAATTAAATTTTCCTAGTCTCCACGCTTCTGGCAGAGGGTTTCTGGGCTCGTGGGAAGCCACGGGCAATCCTCTAGGTGGGCGCTGAATCCTGCACCAGATGTGGAGGGGAGAAAGGATGGAAGCGGAATGAGAAAGTATTTAATAGAGGGAAAGGGGCGTGTGTGTGAGTCCGTCCGTCTGTCTGTCCATATTCTAATAGATGCGCGATGTAATTTCAGAAGGGAGCAGGACTCACTGCAAACCCTAATACGACAATCTCATGTGATAAATTACCAGCCCTAACCAATCTGCATGTTCAATTTCTTGCACGAGAAATAAATATCCTCAATCCGCCAGAGAAGCTCTTTCCTTCGGAGGGTTTCATTAAAGACCTCGCACGGCCTGATTTGCATGTTATGATTCCGTGTATGAAAAGAGCTCGGCCTCCGGAGAACCCGCTGGAGAAAGACACCGTGTGCGCACGGGGCTGGGGTAGAGAGAGTGCAGCACACGCTGGGCAAAATCTTTCCAACTTCTCGGCCTCAAACTCTCTGGAGACGCTGGGTTAAGCTGCCTTCTCCTTAAGGAAGGACGAACCCCTTCTCTGAGCAGTTTAGCTTTTCCCTGAGAGCCTCCCCTGGATTTTTCCGGGCAGGTAAAAGAGGAGGGTGGGAGCTGATCTGCAGAGACTGGTGCACAGAAGCAAGCTAACCAGCGCAGGGATCTCCTGTATCCTCCCAGCGCCCTGCAGGCCGGGCGATCGGAGCCACAACGAGCTAGTGAGCCCAGCATGCTTCACGGGGGAAGCGCGCCAGCTCTGATGCAAACCCCCTGACCCGCATTCTTCCCCCTCGCCCTTCTCGGCACCTCCACAAGTCGCTCCCCTTTGTGTGCCGGGCCCTGACTCATGGAGGGAAGAAAAGGGGAGTTGCTATGGAAACGCGATGCAAAACTGGGAGACAGGTTCTTTTCTTTAAAAAGAAAAAAAAGTGAACTTATTAGTCTCAAATGCCATAACGCCTGAAAGGCAGCGCAGGACCCCTCGCTGGGCTAATGAGCCTTCGTGCCCCCGCTCCTTCCTACTCCGCTGCCGGAGGTAGGACCCCCGCACGTCTCTGGGCGACCCCTGCTCTTTTCAGTCGGTTCGAGGGCTCGGTGTATGCGGGGGGAAGGACGCCAGGGTAGTTCCACCCACGACGGGCTGCCCGCGACTGCACCCGGATCTGGTGCAAGGTGGGAAACGAAAGCAACGGAGCAGATGCCAGGCTGGGGGGCACGGCGCTCGCTTTGGGAATTAGCGACGCCTCATTTGGCAAGAGGGACTGGAGTCCAGGCTGCCCCCAATGCCAGGGCAAGGGCTCGACAGGAACCACTGTCCACCAGAGCCTCAGCAGACAGGCTGCCACTTCCTCAGATGCTCTCGGCGAGGGTGGAATCTGCCTTGCCGGGGGGCGGCATGGACGGGGTGCAGGCAGGGGCGGCTGTAGCCTCCAGATTCAAAGGGTGCACTGTTCTAAACTCCTCCGGGGTCACGGGCCTCCCTCCCCATGGACCCAGGCCTGCTGGGTCGCTGTTCTCCCCTGCGGGATGCGGGGACTCTCCCGTGTGTGTGGCCGAGGGCTGCTCTCCTGTCAGGGAGAGAGAGGGGAGATTGCTGGCGCGGTTAAATGGGAGACAGAAACAGGACACCTGGGTTCCTGGGCCAGCCCTGCCACTGCCTCACTCTGCGAAGCTGGGTAAAGCCGTTCCTCGCTCTGTGTTCCACAGAGAGCCTTGAGCCAAAGCTATTCTAGCCCGGAGGGGGGGTGCAAGGGATAACAAGACACCAACCCAAATCCAGCGCTCCCATCTCGCAGTCCAGGCCTTTCCCACTGGGCAGGCAAGCTGGCACCTTGGACACCCCAGTTTCACGGGGGCAGGCTGCCAGCTCTGGCTTTCTGTCCTGTGTTTGTACTGCACCTAGCGCAACCGTGTCCTGGCTCGGTCCTGGGGCCAGATGGTGACACAGACAATAACCAATGTCTAGGGCAGCCATCAAATCCTAGGCTATCAGCCAACTCCAAACGCTCTGGCCTGCATCTCCACTGATCCCAGCCAGGCCTCCCGGGGCAAACGCCTGGATGGAGAGAGAGGATGGAGTGACAGAGCGACCAAGCCAGGAGTCGGCCGGTGCTTCTCTTCTCCAGCTGCACCCGGGGCTGCTACCGGGCGACAATACCCTGAACTGCTTCCTTCCTGGGCAGGTGCCAGGATGGGAGGAGCAGGGCGCAGAGATTACCCAGCTGGCTTGGTAACCGAGCCGCCCTTGCGCCACTTTAAACAACTACAAATCAAACTGGGCACTAGTTCATAGCCCGGGCAATGGAACTGCTCAGAGAGTGAATCCCCGTCCTGTCGCTGTCTGCCGGCTCCCAGGTGCTCCTCTGGGGTCTGCTGTCAACATCTCTTGTGTCTCGTCTGAAACTGGGCGCTTCGGGGCAGGGACCCTGACTGGTGTTGTATTGCGCCCAGCATAACAGGTCCCTGGGCCCAGCTCCTCAATGGAATTTGGGTGCCTAATTCCCCTTGAAATCAAGGTGCCTAAATACCTTTGGGGCCTGGGGCCTGGCCTCTTAGCGCTACCGCAATACAAATAAATAATCACGTTGTGCATTTCGAAAGCTCCTTCCACCCAGCGGCACCTATTCGCTTAACGAGTGCATTAAGCCCCACACCCTCCCACGAGAACCCCTTAGCAAGAGGGGAAACTGAGGGCGCAGAGGAAGGCCAGCGACTTGCAGCGCCAGGATTAGAACCCAGGAGTCCCCTGTACTAAGTATTATAACAGTAAAATCTACAATCCAATTACCTTCCTCCCAATGTACCTGAAGGGAAAACACTCTCTCCAGTGGCAGCAGAATTCGTTGTTAATTGTGAAATAACTTCACTAAGGAACACTGGTAAAGCAATTGCTCCGAGCAGAAACCCCGGCTAGTGAAGAGAAACTAAAGATGATAAACAATTCTGACCCACGTAATTACTTTTTTCCACCCTGAAACCGGTATTTGCTGAAAAACGGTGAGTGATTTTCCTGTTCCGAGGGCTGCACAGCGCAGTAATTGTGCCATTAGGAGCGAGCTCTTGGCAGGGCTGGCTAAGCTCGGCTCCGGAGAAAGGGGAAAGGAAGCCGCAGAATTGGGTTTCAGGTCACATTCCGGCATCGCGGCTAAGCCCCAAAGCCGCCCAGTGGGAGTGGGCGGCTGGCAGCCGTACGGTGCATGCTGCTTGACTTACAGTCCCAGGCGCCGGACATACCCGGAGCACGTTGACTAGGCCAGGTAGCGCATATTGCTACGCGGGCTAGCTCTGCCCAGGCGGGCTACCTGATCAGTCCCGATGCTCAAAGTGACTCCCACACAGCGACATGGCTCTGCTCGTCGCTAGGCCCCTGGCAAGCCGAGGGGGGCAGCCACCCAGGGGATGTTGGGAAGAGGTCGCCGGCCTGGCTTGGAGCTTGATTTTGTAACCTGTAATGGATGTGGCGGTGGGTTGCCCCTCCATTTGCCACTCCCACCTGATGCGTAACAGAGACCCAGGCAGCTCCACATCCTTCGCCCCGGCGCTGGGAAGAGCTGCCCAAGCAAACCCCGCTGCAATGACCCAGCCATGCCGGGGCCCAGGGCAGTGAAGGAGAAAGTGGGTTCCCTCGGGGACGCACCCGGGGGGCCTGCCTCGTTCCTTTTTCACCAGGGCAGCACAGATGGACGGCGGGTGCGAGCTCTGCCAAGCCTAAACCGGCAGCAAAGAACGAAACCGCCGGAGCACCTGGGGAGTGAGACGCTCTTCAAGGCCGGCCAGGCCCGACGGCAGCTCCACGGCGCCGATCCGCTCGCCGCTTGCCGCTGGAGAGGTGCCCATGGCCGCACCCTGGCGCAACCCAACCGAGGGTCAGAGAAAGGAGGGAGCCCTGGGCATAAAGGGATCTCCCAGCCCTGCTCCCGCATCCAGGCCAGCCCTGCTGTCCCCAAAAACTAGTCCATTTCTAAACTCGTTAACTGCTAATTACTACCGCCCCTCTGGCTGGCGCAGTGCCACCTACACCTCTATTAACTGCACAACTAATTCCAGCACTTCTGCTTCCTCACCAGCAGCCCCCAACTTCCAGACAAGAGGCCCAGACCCTCGCCTCAATGGCGTCCGTCTCCACGGAGACTCAGGCTGCACCGAACTGCCGAGGGCCGGCTGGAGAAGAGGGTTAGAGTCAGGCAGTGATTTGCTTCATTAGCCGCAGAGCAGCGCGCTGGCTTGTTTGCCTTTTCCTGCAGCATGGGTTTGTTTTCTCTCACAAGCCTCTGGCTGGAAGCTGGATCGGGGAATCTGGAGCCTTCTCAAGGGCTGGGAAATCGTCACCTTTGCACCCGTGAGACAACCGTGACCGTCACACTTATATGAAACCTTTCAGCCAATGATCTCAAAGCACTTCAGCAATATGTGCCCTGCTCCTATTTTACAGATGGAGAAACTGAGGCCCAGAGCTAGGAGGTGACTCTCCTATGGCCACCCAGTGAGTCAGTGACAGACCCGGAAATAGAACTCAGAAGTCCCGGCTCCCAGTCCTTTAATTACTAAACCGCGCTTCTTCCCAGAGCCAGGAAGCAGACCCAGGCATTTTGACTCCCAGCGCCCCACTGCTCTAACCACTAGCCCCCACTGCCTAGCCCAGGGGTGGGAACAGAACCCAGGAGTCCGGACTCCAGGTCTCCTATGCTAATCAGGAGGCCACGCTGCCTGTATAACCCGACCCACCCACTCTCGGCACTGGGACACGACAGTGGTGGATGCTCCAGGGTGCATTTGGGGTGGCCTCGTCCCTGTGACCTCAGCGCCTCCTTTGCAGTCTCTCCTCCCCAGGCCGTGCATGCTGCTCCCCACCCCCACCCTGTTCTTACTGGAGTTCCTACAATCCAATTTAATGGTTGACATTTTGCATTATTCCCACAGCAACGGGGAGAACGTTTTGCTCCTAGCCTGGGTCCCTCTTCCGGCTCCCACTTCCCCGCCGCCAACGGGAGATCTAATGTAACTCTCATCAAGACGTGAACTGTGCAAACCGCCGGGCTTCATGAATCCTGTTTGCACTGACACCTCTGGCCTGGAAATGGAGAGGTTTCTGCTCCCTGTCCAGTCCAGCCTGTCCCCTGGAGCACTGAGAGCCTTGAGATCACGTGGGGCCAAATCCAGCCATGGGGTAAAGTAGGCATCAAATTCAGTGGCCTGGCACTTGCTTACACTAGCCTGCAAGCTCCATGTGCTGAGATACGGGCGAGCAGCTCCCCTGGCTCAGAGCACCAGATGACCAGCTGACAGGGGTCAGGAAGGGTCCTCTCCCCTGGGCACGCTGACTCACCAGCCGAAGGTGGTATTGGTGTGACTGACCACGTGCATCACAGGCAGGGGCAGCGGCATGGTCCAGCAGAAAGGGCAGAGGAGACCTGGCTTCTAACTCCAGGCTCTGTCGCTGTTAACTGAGGAGAGGGATGTCTGTGGGGAGCCACAGAGGTACGGCTAGTTAGAGCGACGATCGTTTTCACTTTGCATGAGGGGCTTGTTTTCCAATGTGTCCAGGTCACCAAGGGGCAAGACCGTTGGCTTGACGTCCTCAGCCCAGCCCTGCTCTCCTGACAGCTAAACCTGGGAATCCCGGCCACAGCCCCGTAAAATCCAGAGAACGTCCCCATCACTCCAAGGACTCGCAGTCCGATGCAGCCAGGGAGAGAAAGACAGGGCCGGAATTGAATGGGTTAACTCTTGGGAGTTGGACCCTGGCAACCAGAGCGTCCTTGGAGAAGTGGCTACATCAGGAGTCCTGCCTTTCCACGCCGGACAAGTGACTGGCTGCCTTTTGGCAAAGTGGGAAGGTTTCCTTCCTCCAGCAGCTCAGAGGCACTCTCTCTCCAGTGCCCAGCTAGTGCAAGCAGGCTGAGTAACTTGTCCCTTGGACAAGACCCTGGAGAAGGTCTAATCTTTACTGTTTGTCCCACACACTATCCTTTCCCTCCATCCCTTCCACCCTGGCATCACTTCTCTTCCCCCTTTCCCCCCCCAACCACAGGCTGGGCAGAATCCCATTTTCGTTTTTGTATCATTTTGACAGATAACAGTGATGTTTATTTTTAAGCAGGTTTTTTTTATTTTTATCAATGTAAATTTTCACACTTGTGGGAAATTCTGGGGTGGGAGGGTCAGACAATGGGGAAGCCAGGCAATTATTTCATGACAGTAGACTTGAGATTCAAAAAGTGAAAGGTCTCTAACAGTGGTTTTCAACCTGGGGTCCACGGACCCCTGGGAGTCCACAGACTATGTGTAAAGGAGCCGAGAAAGGTCGTTACCGTAGAACAGTGGTTTTCAACCTGGGGTCCGCAGACTATGTCTAACATTCCCAAAGGGGTCTGCACCGCCATTCGAAACTTTTTAGGGGTCGGCAAATGAAGAAAGGTTGAAAACCGCGGCTCTATAACCCTTAAAACACAACCTGTCATCGTCCCATGTCAGAACACGCAAAGGAAGTAACCTTAAATCCAACGCTAACGAGTTCTCAAGCAGCATTTTCCTTACTTTGCCTAGCTGTAAATTTCACTTCTCCTTGATGGACCTATTGGTTCCTGGTGAAACTGACGTTTCCTGACATCCCTCTCACCTTTCCAAGCCTCCCCTAGCCACGTGACTCTTTTCCACGGGGAAAGGCCTCGATTCCCTCTCCCCATGCCACTAACAAAGACAGGACTACACCAGCTGGTTCTCAGCGGAGGCAGCCCGTATCGAAATGCACCGCAGCACCTACGGGGCGGCGCTGCAGGCGAGGGGGCAGCAAGTGGCTCCCTGGCCCGGTTTTGCACAATGCGGCTGTTGCGGGACTTTCCAAGTGGACGGGAAGAGCCCCCTTGACATGCTGCCCTGCTCCGTAACACGTTAACCAGGAGCCTGTTTCCTGTCTTCTCCTTTAAGAGCCGCAATGGCTGGCTCCTCTCCGGGCTGATCCGTGTGCACGCCACAATCCCAGCCCCAGCACCTGTCACATGAATAAATAAACCCACCTTGGAAACGCTGCCGCAGCAGCTGCCAGATAAGCTGTCGTGTCGGCATCCACCTCAGCGCTTCTCTCGCTGCCCTGTTTAATTGGCTCCCCATATTGCTCACCACACCGATCCCCAGCCCCCTCAGTGACCCCGAGATCCACCCCACCCCCAGCACCGCCGACTTCTCTGTCGCCTCCCGGATGTTTCAGCATCGAAGGGGAGTTTACAGAAACTCACAGGTGGCAGAGCAGCAAACCCAGCCCGATTCTAGCTCCCAGCCCTAGCACTCCGTCTGGGGGTCCACGCCCCGGTCGGGACGCTCACCTGGCTCCCCCACTCCCACAGTGCCCTCAAGTCCCCATCTCCCCCGACCTGTCAGTCCCCTGAGTCGGCTGCGCTAAGCGTCCTGGTGGGTTTGCCCCAGCTGCAGGAGCTGCTGAAAGCTGGGGGAGCGGGGGTCTCCTGGGGCCTGCGGGTTGTTGGAAGCCTGAATGGGAGCATTTGCACCCACAGATCCCAAGCTCCCTTGAACTGGCAGCTGTGTTCCTGTGACTGGTTGCAGTGTAGGAGGCTGGGGCTCTACTGCCCTGGACAGGCCCCCCCGCTACACACTCCACGGGGCTGCTGCGGGCATCACGGTGGTGCCTCCCTCCCAAGAGCCGGGGAGGGGGGGGGTCTGTGCTCACAGCAGGGGGCAGGGAAGGCTGAGGCGTGTGACGGGCTGCGTGTGAAACACCCACGCCTCGTGCTGGTACTTCCTCACCCACCTGGCCCCGACTCCACTGGGCAGCACCCGCTTCGCTCCAGCCCTCTCGCTCGCAATTTGTTCTACGCTTGTTTGCTTAGTGAGTGACACCCCCTCCCCCCCAGCGAGTCACTGCAAGCCAAGTCTGGAGGGTCTTACGCTCGCTGCGGGAGTGTGGCTAAGGCACTGGGCCGGTGTTTGGGAGCTCTTGGTTCAATAGCCAGCTGCCTCTGTGACCACAGGCAAGACCCTTTGCAGCTCTGTGCCTCAGTTTCCCTATCTATAACATGGGGAAAACGACACTGACCCAGCTCCAGGGGCTTATGTAAAGACAAATTCATTAATGATGGTGCGGTGCCCAGATGCGATGGTGATTGGAGCCACGGAGCCATTGTTCACTCAGGCAGATGCCCCGAGAGGTTAGCTGGAGCGCAGAGCCCAGGGATGGGCCCTGGGTGCAGTGCGACAGGGTGTGACTCCGGCCTGCCCAGAGCTCGCTGCCTGTCTGCGCACAGCAGGGAGGGGTAGTTTGACTCTCAGCTCGGCATTTTTCCTTGTAACCCCAGAATCTCAACTGGAAAAATAAACCTCAAAGCAAAAGCAAAAGCCCAGCCCAGCCCAGCCAGCCGGCGCAGCGAGGTGAGAGCCCGGCATTCCTGGGCCCTCTGCACCCACCTCCTTGGCTAACACACAACAAAGTTACTTCCCTTCATAGCAGACCTTGGGCCCAGCAGCCAACAATGGGGCCCTCAAGGCAGCTGTCAGGGAGGGGATTTCACACACGGGCCCATTGTCTGCGTTCCCAGGGTCCTGGACCACTTAGGAGTTGCTACGGCAACAAGAAGCCTTTGGATTTGATTACCTGAAATGGGGAACGGCTGGTCTAGGGCTGAATTATTGATTACAATAGAGAGGATAACACACGCGGAGGAGAGGGGGAGAGGCGCCCGGCTGGATTTAAAGGCAAGCCTCGAGCGGCTGTGACTCCGGACCAGTGGCTTTTCTTTCTGATTCCTCCCACCTGCCACGCGAACTGGGAGCGAGGAATAAAGCTGACGACGGGCCCCGGGGTCGGTGGGAGGGGCTGTCGCCGCCAGGCTGGAGGGGGTGGCGTTGCCAATCGCGGCGAAAGCTATTGATAATGGTCAAAGCGCGGGACAGCTAACGAACGGCGTGAAGATGGCGAACGACGGCTAAGTACGCAGCGCTGTAATATTAGCATGCGGCACTTTTCATCTTCAAAGCGCTCCGCCCGGCGTTAATGGCTTAACAGAGCGGGGTGCACGCTGCACACAGATCTCACCGGCCCAAAGCAGTCCCCCGCCCCCTGCCTCCGTTTGCCGCAGCCACCCGGGCAGGGACTGTCTTTGTGTTACACGTGTGTCCGGTGCCTGGGGAAGCCACCAGGCGGATGCCCTGGCCCGCGTGCTCTCCTGACACAGGCCCCAGTCCCTTTTCTCCCAGGCCTCAGCTCTGGATCTTCCAAATCAAACAGTTTGACGTAAATTCAACGGGTCAATTAGATCCTCTCCCCCCAACCGGGGGTCTTCTGCAGGAGCCGGCTCCTGGCTGGAATTACCCCACACTGGCTGTCAAAGGCCTCGCTGCTCCCTTCTCCTTCCTAGCCTGCTCCCTGCAGAATCACTCTTTGCAGCCACCTGCCTGAGCCAGCTAGAAATCCGGTCCCAGCGGCTCGTGCAGGATCTACCTACTCTCCGCAGCTCCGCTTTTATGAGGACCGGGTGATCTTCAGGTTATCACTGGATCCTTGGGGTCCCAGCCTCAGTGGACCGCACTTCCTCCCGACGCCAGCCTGCGCTTCCCCGCCCCAGCGCGTTCTCCAGACACGGCAAGGCACCACACGCACGGCTCCTTCCCTCCCACCCAGATGGACCAGAACCAGGGGCCAGGCCCGAGGAACCTGCGGGGGGGGGGAGGGGGGCACGTCATTTGCCTAAAATGTGGCCGATACCTAGGGTGACCAGACAGCAAGTGTGAAAAATCGGGATGGGGGTGGGGGGATAATAGGAGCCTATATAAGAAAAAGCCCCAAATATCGGGACTGTGCTTATAAAATCAGGACATCTGGTCACCCTACCGATACCAGCTGCTCTCATCTCCTGCAGCGGGGCAGCCAGCTGAGACTACAAGTCCCAGCATGCAACGCTCCCCCTTAATCCCCTGTGCTGGGTCAAGATGGAGCCCTGAATGCTGGGACCTGGAGTCTCCCCAGGCCGCACTCCGCGTTCAAGGGGATGGCAGCCACAGATCGTATTGGACGGGGTGTGGCCTGCAGGCTGCACCGTGGCCACCTCGTCCCTGGCGATCCTGAGTCCCTGCCCAGTAGGGTGACCAGATGTCCCGATTTTATAGGGACAGTCCCGATCTTTGGGTCTTTTTCTTATATAGGCTCCTATTACCTCCCACCCCCTGTGCCGATTTTTCACACTTGCTGTCTGGTCACCCTACTGGCCGGCCACCTCCCCAAACGCCCCTGCCACAATGTTCATGGGGCAGCAGGTGGGCAGACTGCCCCCAACGGGCACACGCCTGAGACTAGACCGTCGTGTCTGGGAGAAGGGGGTGAATCCGGGAATGAACTGGCAATTTCCACAGGTCTCTTGGACACCCATGGCCAGCGCAGGGCAGTTGCCTGCGCCCCAGGAAAACCACCGCCAGCACCTGCCACCCTCGCTGTCCAGCTGGACCTTTAGCAAGGGACAGGAGCTTGGAGAGCGAAGGGGGACAGACGTCTCCTGCCACTCTTCCCTTTTTCCTCAGCCCTGGCCCCTTAGCCGCTCTCCAGTGCCTTGGATGTGGGAGCCGGTGCATCCCGGGACATCCCGATGGCCCTGCCTGCTCCTCGATTGCCGAGCAGCCTGCGGGGACGTAGGGGTAGCGACACTGTTAGCAATCTCCTGCCCTCGGGTGGATTGGGCCCAGGGCTCCGAGCCTGTCCCTGCATCCCACCTCCCCAGCAAGCCACCCCCGCTGCGCACCCAGACCCGGGGGGAACTCGTCCGCTCTACAGGACACTTGTGTGCCCTCACCTGGGATCCCCCAGCACCTGGGACGCCCCGGCCGGCTGCCCTCGTCCTACCCCACAACAGCCTGAGCAGAAGAAACGGTCGAGACGCGCAAAGCTCCCCGGCCCCTTTGCTGCGGCTGCTCTGGACGTGAAAGGTCCCGGCAGTTCCCCACCGCGGCAGGGCAAGGCGGGCGCAGGGGCTCGCTCACCTGTATTCCAGCGAGAACTTGGTCAGCTCCTTGTTGTTGTGAAGCCACTTGAACTCCAGTGGCCAGCTGCCCTCGGCCATGCAGGTCAGGACCAAGCGGTTCCCTTCCAGGTGGACCTGGCTCCGGACCGGCTCCGTTTTGAAATATGGCGAAACGTCATCTAGAAAGAGAGGCAAAGGGGGCAAAATGAAACCCGCTGGATCTCCAGAGCACCCCATGTGGCCCCCATCCCCTCCCACGGGGCATACTCCCCCCCACGGCATTGCAGCCGCCACACACCAGGTTGAACGGCAACTGGCCGGAGCAGGACTCCCTCAGCCCCCCCAGGAGTCACCCGCCTCCCAAGACCAGTTACCAGCCTCCCTGAGCCGCCGGCACATGCCTCCGTTGACTCTAGCAGGGAGATGCGGGCGGCACCGCTGGGCATTGGGCCCTGGGCTGGCTTGAGACTGAGGCCTCCTCTTTGCTCGTTCAGCCTGACGGTCAGAGCCCCGTTGTCCCGGGCAGGGCGGGAGGGCGGAAGGATTACACAGGGGGGACTGAGGTGAAGAGCCTTGCCCAGGGCACCCCAGCACTCAGTGGCAGAGAGGAAGTTGATCTCGACTCCCTCTCCCAGGGCTGCCAAGCATGGGGGCAGCACTTCCCCAGCGACCCCCTGCGCCATCCCGGGGCCCCACCACACACCTTGGCCAGTCTCAGTCCTGCTTTACAGCTGGGGAAACCAAGGGCAGGTGGCACGGGTTAGGGTCAGGGACAGAGCTGGGACGAGAACCCAGGAGTCCTGTTCAAACCATCAGAGCAGTCTCCCTCCCTCAACGGGGGTAAATCCCAGGAACCTGGACTCTCAATCCCACGCCCTAACCCGCCTCCCAGCCCCCTGCTCTAACCTCCCTCGTCACCAGGCTAACAAGCCCAGCCCACTGTTGCCAGAACAGGGGGTAGCTCGTTATGCCGGGGCTGGGAGGGGGGCAGGACCGGGAGAGGCGGGGGTTGGGTTTCCACAGAGAAAACCCCCTCAAGAGAGCTGCGGGGGTCTACCCCAATGTCACTCCACTGGCTGACAGTGCCACGGTCTGGCTGGGCTGATGGCTGTGAGACGGAGCCAATTCTCTCCTCTGCATACACGGGATGGAGCTGTCAGGATCCTACCAACAAAAGCCAGCGCAACCCCTCGAGACCCGCCTGGGCTGGGTCTCAGTGAGGCAATTTCAGCCCCAGCCTCACTCTCTGGAAGCACCCACCTCGCCAACCTGACCCCTCCTCCTCAGCAGGGTAGCGGCCCTGGCACACGGCTGGGTGGGGGAGGAGGTGTGGAAAGGGGCCCAGGGGTAGGGGGATGGAGGAGGAAAACAGAAGTGAGAGAGGAGAGGAGTGAGGGGACTTTGAAGGGTTTGTTCTTTCCAGCCACCTGGTGCTTAAAAGAGCCCTGCCAAGGCTGAGATGAGACCTGGGGACGTCTTTGCCCTGGGGAAGATTTCTTCTGTGCTGACAGTGGCGACTTCCATGCTGCGGCCGGAGAGATAACGATGCTTTGGTGACAGGGGATCTCAAAGCCCTTTGCAAACCTCCCCCCAACCCCGCCAGGCAGGGCAGGAGCTGTACCCCTGCTTCCCAGCACAGGGGAACCCACTAGGACATCACCCACAGTCACACAACGGGGGAGATGGAACCCAGGCGTCCCAGGCTCCCAGACCCAGCTCAGGCTGTTAAACCAAGCGCTCTATCCTAGGCAAAGTGGGGGGCACACGGCAATAGACAGTGTCCCGTGAACATCTTGCTGGCCACTAGCCATCGCCCAGACACCATTTCCCCTCGCATGCGGCACCTCGCCTTCCACTGGCCACCAACCAGACACCACTACCCCTCACATTCGGCACTTCCCCACCCTCTGGCTGTCTGCCAGACAGCACCACCCCTCACATTCGGCACCTCCTCTCCCATTGGCCTTCGCCCATGTGACGCTGGCAGACCAGGCACCAGCTCATGCCAAGGTCCTCACGTCTCAACTGGACACTGACAGATCTGGAGCTGGAATCCGCCGGGCCCGCTGGCGGGTTAATATTGATCGAACCGGTATTAGAATGCGAAGGAAGCGTTCGGTGTCCGGACGTTGTCGAATGCTTGTGAGCGGCTGCCTGAATTAATCTCCCTGGCAGCGTCTGTGCTCCGTACTGCAGGGCAATGTGCGAGCAGGCGTATCGTGAGCCTCTGCACCCGGCTGCACGACTCTGCAGGGGAGGGACATTCATAGGAAGAGGCGCTGCTCTTCCAGGGAAATTGTTCTGCCCCTCCCAAAAGAGGAGCCCCATCAATACCAGACGGGCTCTGGGTCCAGACAAGTGGAAACTCCCCACGTCTGGATTGGGGAGTCGCCATCGAAAGGACCAAAGACTCTTATCATTGCTCTCCTCCCTGGGAAGATGGGCGTTGCCAGTGGACTCCTCCCAGCAGCTGCGTTTGCTGCTCAGAGCACATGGCAGGAGGGGTAAAAACCCCAGACCAAAGGAACTAAGGATCTTTGTGCTGCTCAGACTTGGGGGTGCGGGGGAAGAGGCAGATGTTTCTAGGCATAGCTGGGGTAGCCCTAAAGGACAAATCAAGCTTGCTTCTCCGGCAGGGCTCTGGTGTCTCCTGGAGCGCAGGACACAGTGAGGGCCTTTAGAGCAGTGGTTCTCAACCAGGGTTACGCATACCCCTGGGGGTATGCAGCAGCCTTCCAGGGCGTGCAACAACTCAGCTAGAGATTTGCCTCGTTTGACAAGAGGCTACATAAAACCCACTAGCAAAGTCAGCACAAACTAAAATTTCATCCAATGACTTCTTTATCCTGCTCTATAGACTGTACGCTGCAATGGAAGGACAGTATTTATATTCCACTGGATTCATTTTATAATTCTATGGTAAAAAGGAGGAAGGAACTGATTTGTCAGTAACAGTGGCTGTGACACTTTTGTGTTTTTATGTCTGATTTTCTAAGCAAGTCGTTTTGAAGTGAGGTGAAACTTGGGGGTCGGCAAGACAAATCAGACTCCTGAAAAAGGGACAGTCGTCTGGAAAGGTTGAGAGCTGCTGCTCCAGAGGGCTCCCACTCAAGTCCTATCCCATCTCCGGCAGGACGCCCTGGGGAAGTGGCTTTACTGACACAAGCCAATTCATGCTCCCATTAGCCCTGCCTGAGCCGACACAGCTAGAGGAGAGTGAGCTGGGTGCTCTTCCTCCTTGTGTAGCAGTGAAACCACTGGCCATCCTGATCCAGCACCATTAAGGACGTCCTGCTTTCAACACACAAACCGCGCCAATTTGATCTGGGAATAGTGGAAAAAATCTTGGGACACCGAGGAATTCACAGCTGTCATTCCACTGCCGGTGGAACATCCTGGCATGAGTGGGGACAGAATTCGGATCTTGCTACCTGAGCTAAAGGAGAATCTCCATTAGTGATTAACAGTACAGGTCCTATGAAACACAGCTGAGCACTTCTGATCCATCCACTAGAGGTCTCACAGACCCAGCTAGATTCATTACAAGATGAACCCCCCGCAGTCACTCTTTAAACCAGGGGTGGCTGACACAGGTCTACATTAATCTGGTTACCCCGAGAAGCCGCCTCAGTAATCACACCGCTCAGAAACCTCCCTCCAAGCCCTTTTTGCAGCCATATCGACAAGAGCTTAGTCCGTCGAGGGCTTATTTAAGCTGCTTTGTTTCCTTTATTCCCCGCTCCCTTTGCAGCGGCTCAGACGGCACTGGACTTTTCACACCGGGGGCTGGGGAGTCGCAGGCTGAGCGAGAGAAGAAGAAACAGTCGCTCCTCTCCGGTTTTCTTTGCTAAGGAACCTCTAAATTGAAACACACAGCTCCATTTTCGGTTTAACAAATGGAAGCCCTTGTACTTCAAAGGCACATTGATATTCCCCAGCAGCCTTCAAGTGCGCTCTGAATTGCAGTTTTATTTTATTTATTTATTTACGGGGGGAGAAAATAAACCCGGCGCACCAAACCCGCTGCCCTTAGTTCCTGTCATCAGCAGTTTGTTTGAAGACAATAGCGGCCCTGGCCCCCGGGGGTTGAATGCCCCTTCCCCCTGGGGGCCCGCTTCACAGCAAACAACAGGGTGGGGGCAGGAGGGGGGGCGCATGGCACTAAATGGCTCTCCGCTTCTTTCATGCAGGGCAGTTCACGCGGAGGTGGGCGTTTGGATTTCCTGGCCTCTCTCGTCCGCGGACCAAACTCAGGACCGTCGGCGTAAAGGCGGCAGAATGTCTCCAGTGAGCGCTTAACGCCGAAGGCGTCGGGCTCTCACCCCAGGGCAGGCAAGCGCCGTGGTTCCCCCCATGCCCGGAGGACAGCAGACACCAGCCCCGCTCACAGCACAGCAGGGAGGCTATGGCTGCCCCAGCACAGACAGGGGAAGCTAGTCTGAACACATGCTTGCTGGCCAAGGACTGGGTCTGGGTTGAATGCACCCAACTAACAGGAGGTCTATTCCCTAGCCTAGATTTGCCTTCTCTGCCCTTCAAGACTGCCCTGCAGGGGGCAGCTGCCTACCCGGTGCATTGTGATGACTGGCAAGTGCTTTGAAACCCAGGGACAAAGGGCACCGCCCGGAATCCCTGGCCCAGATCACTCCGACGACAGCAAAGCCCCAGCCGCACCAAGGAACAGGCCAATAACTAACGGGATCCTGGTGTGTTTCGGGGCGCCCTGCACGGCAGCGAGGGGTCTGAGCTCCCTCTCATCCTCTTGGGGGTTTCAAATTCACCCCTAAACATATCCTCTGCTGGCTCCAGGCCCCGAGGGCCAGGCCGCCGGACTGTCTGCCCCCAGAGTCTCCAGTGCTGGCTAATCTTCCTTCACTTTTATTTTCAATCTAATCTTTCTTGAAAAAGAAAAGCCAAAGAAGAAAGAAAGAGAAAACGCCTTCATCTTTCTTCCCCCCCGGCATAAGTCAAGCTCTTTAGCTTAAGCAAAACTGCTAAGTCTTGAGAACGGAGAGGAAAACAATAAATGGATGCCAATCTGCACTACAAATGCCCTCTGTCTGCCATCCAGCAGCATTCCTACCAGTGGAGGGGGATCAGAGGCATGCCCCTTGGCAGAGAGCGCATGGGACAAACACGTCTCTGGGGGCATGAAAGGCACTCGCGCTCATTCCGCTGCCTGAAACACGCCGACAGGCCGGCTCCCAAATGAAAGGGAAGGAAATAAACATGACAGACACAGTCCCTCAGCCCCCGCCCGCCTTTCATTTCTGGAGGTGCTATCTAGGAACCGAGTAGCCGCATGTGCTTTGTGACCTGCTATGGCCATGGGTTAGTAGAGACAGACAGCCTGCAAAGAAACTGCTATGAAAAGTTGCCTCTGCAGACAGGGACGAGTAGTAGCGATGTCTGGCCCCAACACAGCCACTTTCACTGGCGCATCTCAATGCATCTGGCCCCACAAGTCCCCCTGCGTGTGGAAATCCCATGGGATTCAGTGGGGAAACTAGGCACTGAGGAGTTTGCAGCTGGATCGCACCCAAAGGAGAGCAAACAGCATAAGCCCTATTTTACAGATGGGAAAACTGAGGCACAGAGCAGGGATGTGACTTGCCCAAGGTCACCCAGTGAATCAGTGGCATTGCTGGGACTAGAACCCAGGTCCCCTCCATGAGCTAGAAAGTCCCACTATGCTGCAGCCTCACAAGCCCATGTGACAGCTCGCCGGGGGGCTGCCTCCCGGAGAAGTCAGGAGAGCTGGGAAAACTGGCCTTCCATGACAACTTGGCGAGCTGCTCCACTGACATCCTGGGTCTCGCCACCCGGATGGGACGAGCCGGGGAAGGAACTGACAGCTGCTGGTGTACCCAGAGCCGGTCCCTGGATACGTGGCCTCTCAGCCTGCTCTGCTCCCGGTCCTACTGCACCTGTCCTGGCTGCCCCCAGGAGGGCAGGAGAGGGGTTGGGTGCGGTGCGGGGTGGGGGTTATACTGAATGACCCCCTCCCCCCCAACACACTCCCTCCCCAGCAAAGCCGTTACCCCAGGTGGGCGGCAGGGCCCCTCCACTCTCCAGACGAAGCAGTTAATCAAAGCCGATTCCCCAGGCAGCCGGGTAATCGTGAGGCTGGGAGCGAGATCGGAGGGGAAGATTGGACCGTCTGTCGCTATCCAGCACGTTCCTGGAAAGGGAAGGGGGGCGGCAGAAGGCGCTGGGGGGCGGCAGCTCTGAAATGAGCAAGGCCCAAATGGACTGGTTACAAATGAATGCCAGGAGAAAACCCAGCCGGGGGGATACAGATTGCAGGGAGGTCTGCATGGGGAGGGAATTACAGACACTGGCCCTGGCCCCCTGCTCAGCCTGTGCTCCATGCCTAGTGGCGGGGGGGCAGGCTGGGCTTGGGGGGCCCCTGAGGGGCGAGAGGCCACCACCTGCAAAGTGTGGACAGCACAGGCCAGGGAGCGCAGTTGGCCTCGGGATGGGCAGGGCCCTGTGCCCGGGGAAGGGGTGTTCGCTGGCGTAGGGTGCGTGTGGAGGCAATTGATAGTCCCACCCCAATCCAGGACCCTCCAGCCCAAGTCTCCCTTTCCGGCTGCCACGGGATCCGGCCCCAGTCTCGACAGGGTGGGGCGGGCCGGGCTTTATTTGCTGACCGGCTGAGACCAGCCCCTCCCACCCCAGAAGGCATCAGCAGCCAGGGTCCGGGCTCCAGAATTCCCAGCCCCGCTCCCCGGCCAAGGCGCAGGCCACTAGCAGCAGACGGACTTCGAGCAGCGGCAGAGCTCTGGGGCTGGTCCGAGACACTCGAGCGCTGAGGCCTGGCATATTCAGGGCACCCAGGCAGCCCCTCCCTGTGCCAAGCTGAGATCCCACTCCAGGTGTGGGGGGCACGGAGCGATTGCGCACACCTCTGAATGTGATCTCAAACAGCACACTCGCTTCTTGCTGCTTCGAAGCCCCTCCGCCATCTGTTCTGCATTCCAGGGTGAAACGCAGCGCAGAGGCGGAGAAGAGGCGCGTAATTCCACTATTGATCATGCCATGGTGATGTGCTCGCCAAGGTCACGACTGCCTTTTTACAGCTAGCTGGTTCTGGGTTCCCCCGCCCCAGACCCATCTGCCGAGAGCCACCAGCAAGCAGCGGGGACTTCAGCAACACTGGGAACTCATGTGCCGAGACTGAGAGGGGGATGCTGGGAGACACAGATCTGAAAAGCATAATCTCTGTAATACCACGGATCCAAATTCCTCACTCAGCACTGAAATGCAGCCACCTCTGGGGTGGGGCACAGCAG
>NW_020664543.1:3498201-3517628 GCF_002925995.2 Terrapene triunguis | reverse complement strand
AACCCGGCGCCCTGGAGTGACGTCGTTAACATCCCGGCCGAGGCCGAGAAAGGAGCCTGCTGACGAACGCGGCCGAGCTCGTTAATGGGAAACCGCAACAGCAAAGTCTTAATAAACGCAAAAATAAAACAACCCCCCGCGTGAGCAACGAGAGACAGCGCAGGCTGGGTCTGAGCAGAAGGAGCGCTCCGAGGCGCAGCTCTGTAATTCAGGTAGCATCAGTTTAGTTACTGAACTGGAATAAAAGCGAGATCTGAGGCCAGGAGATTTCTGGGCCTCCAATTGACATGCAGCAAAAGTTCCTTCCCTGGAAATTTTCTATGTAGATTCTTTTTTGATGCCCCCAGACATGAGCGCGAGCTCCTGGAGTTTGACGGCAGAGCGTGTGGATTTTTGCACTCGGGTGGCTCAGCTTTGAAAAGGAGGAGGCAGAGGGGAGAGGAATACAAAATTACTCCCAGATGCTGATGGGAGAGAGAGAAGAAAACCTGGCTTGGTAACGGAGAGACGATGCGAGGGAACACGCGGGGGTGAGCGAAGAGGATCTCTGGGGGTTCGTGCACTAGCCTGGGTCTAGGAAGAGCTGGGTTCAATTCCCTGCTCTGACATCTCCCTGCCTTGCCTTGAGCAAGTGGCTTTATAGCTCCGTGCCTCAGTTTCCCATTGGTGCAATGGGGATAACACCCGTGCTCTCGTGCACAGCCAAAGCGTGTACGACAGGCACAAGGGTCTGGGAGCCGCCTTGTAGCCTGCAGAGGGCCCAGCACTGCTCGCTTTGTTCCAGAAACCGCCATGGTACACATCACTAGTGAGAATAGTGCAGCCGCTGTCTTTGCCTGCCCGGCAGGGCGACCCAGAGGGTGAAAGCTGCTGAGAGTGTAGGGACGGGGAGCCAGGCAGAGAGTTTCACCTCTCGGTCGCTGGTTCGAGTCCTGCCCAGACGGGTCGGGATGGGGAGGTGATCTCGGGCTGGCGGGCAGGCTCAGAGTGGCCAGGAGACCGGGAGGAAGGCTTGACATGATGGTGATGGGCTCAGTAGAAGAGGTTGATACATGCATCGCTAGATGGGTGTGTATGGAGACAGACTGACACACCGATCTCCCCCCTCAGGATTCAGCACTGCATTGACCGGCCCTTCACACCTCCTGCTCCCCAGCCAGCCGGTCGCTCGGCCCCCTGCCATGTCCCCCGCGGAGCAGCCCCCAGCCCCGGGCAGTGTTAATGGTAACTGACAGTGCCATTATGCAGCAGGCATGCAGCCGCGGGATGATTGGCACTTTGACAGGCGGGGACGTGAGTGGCTCAGGCGTGATTGATGGGCTGAGTGTATCAACAGGCCATTTCCAATTCACTCCTCGGCACCGGCTCCTTCCCCAGGAGCAGCCGGGGTTTGTCCCCCCGCACCCAGCTGCCTCTTCCCCTCCCCCAAGCCTCCCTGTGACACCTGACGCTGTCGCCTACAGATGTGACGCAAGGTAAGAGGGGGAGGGCGCTGGTCAGAGCTGGGCGGGTCTTTAGGGGCCCGCTGCAGGGTGATTCTCTGCCCCCACCGACATGGGAGCGGCAGCTGTCTTGCTGGGCACCCTGGAAGGGCAGCGTCTGCACCACCTGCTCCCCTGGCCCTCAGCCACCCGCCCCCAACGGGGCTCCGGCCCCTGGTGGGTGAAGCCCGTTGGTGGGGGACACATGTCAAGCTAAGGATCCCACGCGGGACTGAGAGGGGGTGAGGGCAAGTCAGGGGACTGTCCCCCCTGGCAGGTGGCTCAAAGGACACCTTCCCCCCCCCCCCCCCCCAACCCCCCCGGCCCACACGTGCAGGTAAGACATGCCCACGCAGCATCCTGGGCACCCCGTGGTCCCTGTGCACAGCCGCAGTGCACCCGCGGGCCATGCCTGACGCACAAGCCCTGGGGGCACCGCTGCACGCAGGGGGGCAGCGTGCCCAAGGAGGGGAGTTCTCAGGGGCTGTGCGCCCAGGGTCTCCTGCTGACGTCAATGGGGCCAGAGGCGGCTCTGGGCCTCGGCAAACCCGGTGTGACGTTATTGATATAATCTGGGACCATATAGAACATGGTTGCAACCAAAGTCCTGTAGTGGCACCAAATCTTTTTATAAAGGGGGTCAAATGAGGTGTCTAAGACAAGGTTATGGTTTGCTGGTTATGATTATGCTGTCTATATGTGTGTATCAATTTTGTAGTTGAAGTTATAAATATTGGCTCTAAACTGTCTGTATTTCAAATTTATGCTATGCTTCTGGGAGACATCCCAGACAAGTTGTTGTTAGCTCTGCCTAGCCTGCTTGATGGCCCATTAAGGACTATCAGCTATACAATGGACCCATTGAGAGAAGGCAGATACGCCTTGCAACTCAGCAAAGTATGCAGGGACTGGCCCATGTGACTCCAGACTCCATTTTGCTGTAATTTTCCACAGTAAGGACAAAGAGGTGTTCTTACACCTGGAAAGGACTATAAAAGGCTGATGCCTCATCTCCATCTGGTCTTCAATCCTGCTTCTTACCTCTGA
Source organism: Terrapene triunguis (assembly GCF_002925995.2). Lineage (NCBI taxonomy): Eukaryota > Metazoa > Chordata > Testudines > Emydidae > Terrapene > Terrapene triunguis. Next base: position 3,515,100 of record NW_020664543.1, on the reverse strand, counting down.
AGGGACTTTGCTACAAACTGAAGCTCTGAACAAAGGACTGATGACCCATCCCAGCAGGGGATGTACTCCAGAGACTTGATTTGAACCTGCAGTTTATTTCATCACTGCTATAAGCCTGAACCAAGAACTTTGCCATTACTGTATGTAATTGATTCCATTTAACCAATTCTAACTCTCATCTCTATCTTTTTCCTTTTATGAATAAACCTTTAGATTTTAGATTCTAAAGGATTGGCAACAGCGTGATTTGTGGGTAAGATTGGATTTGTATATTGACCTGGGTCTGGGGTTTGATCTTTTGGGATCAGGAGAACCTTTTTTCTTTTACTGGGGTATTGGTTTTCATAACCATTCGTCCCCATAACGAGTGGCACTGGTGGTGATACTGGGCAACTGGAGTGTCTAAGGGAATTGCTTGTGAGACTTGTGGTTAGCCAGTGGGGTGAGACCAAAGTCCTCTTAGTCTGGCTGGTTTGGTTTGCCTTAGAGGTGGAAAAACCCCAGGCTTGGGCTGTAACTGCCCTGTTTTAGCAATTTGTCCTGAATTAGCACTCTCAGTTGGGTCCCACCAGAACCGCATCGTTACACCCGGGCTGCCAACACGTGCACACGGCGGGCACACACGTGTGTGCATACACGCACGCACACGCACGCCAGCAGGTGGAGGCCTCGGGCAGATCTCCACCAGCAAAAGCCAGGCAGATGTAGCCCACGCTAGGCCCACGCTGGAGACATCCATCAGCGTATTCTCCTAGGACGGACAGAGCCAGGGAGGCCGCACACGCTGAGCCAGACTTTGCCCCCTTGCCCGCCAGAGGCAGCCCCGCCACTGACGGGTCATTATTGCTAGTGCCGCCTTCTCCCCCATCTGCCGGGATTGTTTACACACCACTGGCTAATTAGAGACTAATTAGCTGGTGCGGGAATGCATCACTTTCCAAAGCCAGGCGGCGGCGAGGAGGGAGAGCAGGCGCCCGGAACATCTGCAGATCAGCTCCCTGCTGGGGCGGGCGCCTGCGCCAGGGTGCATTGGGGAGTGGGGTGCATCAAACTGGTGCCCAGCGATTCCTGGCACCCGACAGGCAGGGGTTCCCGGAGCTCTCCCCTCCCCCTCCGACACCCACACACCGTTAGGACAGGCAGACAGACAGACACAGCCCTGGCGCTGCGATACCAGTCCTGGCCAGTAGCCCCCCTGCGACACTGGTCCTGGCCTAACACAGTGCCCCTCAATCCCGACCCACAGCCTCCTGCTAGCCCAGCCTTGGGCTCCCCCCTCCCCACAGCTCTGCCAGTGCCCCTCAATCCCGACCCCCAGCCCTCTGCTAGCCCAGCCCCGGGCTCCCCCCTCCCCACAGCTCTGCCAGTGCCCCTCAACCCTAACCCGCAGCTCCCTGCTAGCTCAGCCCCGGGCTCCATCCCACCAGCTCTGCCAATGCCCCTCAACCTCGACCTGCACTTACTTTAAAGATATGTCTATACACTGTGGGTTGGGATGGGCACCAGCACATGTGTGGGAGTGGGGGGAGGGGGAGCCAGGAGCTGGGATAGCCGAGGGCAGCAGATCGGGATGGCAGAGGTGTGTATGGGGAAGCTGGCTGCCACGGGCATGTTCCTGGTCCAATTAGCCATGGGCACCAGATGCTTTTCACACGGCTGGTGCAGATTAGCATCAGCGGCTGCTCTCGGCTCATGGGCGCTGTTTGCACTCAGGGAAAGCCAGCGAGAGCCTCTCCGTCCCAGCCAGCGGGAGTGCTCACCCACACAAGCCAGACTGCCCGAGTGGACGGGGACGCTACGGGGGGCCTGGAAACCCATTGAAAAGAGCAGCAGGAATGCGCAAGGGATGGGGAGAGAGCAGAGCCCTCCCTCCCCGCTGCCCCTTTCATGCCAGAGCCTGTAAGGCACTAATCCCTCTTAATGGGATAAAAATCTTTGCCCCTGCACTTTATTTACACAACGGGCATTAGGAGCCGTGCTGTGGACCAGCGCTCTGTGCATTAGCACGGGGGGGGGTGTTTATATAGGTCAAGGGAACGCTTCGCTGCCCCCAGCCCCGCGCCGACAGGGAGTAATGGAGCCTAATTCCTGGCCGTAATGGGGCAGCTTTGCAGCTAAACCCTGCGAGAGAGCCCCTCGCCCTGCCCCGGGAAAATCCCCTTTTACGGACGTCGCCTTCTAAGCCCCGAGAAACCAAACCTGAACCCCTGCCAAGGCTCCACTCAGGTCGAGGGAGATAAACCCAGGGGCAGCAAAGGAGATTTTAAATCTGTCGATTCGACTGTGTGCTTCGCAGCCCCCCGCCCCCAGGTGCTTTTAGCCGGCGAGAACGGGTTATTGACCAGGCATCTTTCGCCATCCGCAGAGTCAGCTGGGGAGGGCGAGGGGGCCGGGCGTCACCTGGAATGAGAGGTGCCGGGGCACAAACAATTTTTTTTACTTTCATGGCGGATGCGGCAAAGTCAGAGGTGCTGGGCTCAGCCGTGGCAAGCCTGGGAACCAGTTAAGCTCTGGAAGGGGAGCAGGGGCCACGCGCAGAGGAGCGCTCAGAGCTGGTGTCCTGCGGGCCCCCGGGCATGGCACAGGAGGGGGGGAAAGGGCAGTGGCCCCGCACAACCGGGCTGCGAGGCGGCTCGGCAGTGCCGGGCAAAGCCATTGAGAGAGACACCGAATCCCCCTTCGCCTGCTTGGCTGCTCCAGGCCTGCTGGCCTTGCTGACGAGCCGCGGGACGGGGCGCAGGGACATCTTGGGTCGACAGGGCGTGGCCCCGAGCAATGAGCCCAAGCGAGCCAGATACAGCACGGCCAGGAGCCTGGCTGGGCAGCTCCAGCTCCCCCCAAACTGCGCTCAGCTCTGGTTACGGGGGCAGCTCACCCCGCTGCTGGGGGAGTCACTGCTCAGGCAGATCCCGGCCCATGGGACCCCTGCCAAGGTTCCCAGAGCTGGAGGGGGCCGAGGACACAGTCTCTGTCCTGCAGCCTCCCCTGGCCCCAACTCCAGCCAGGCTCGGCTGACTGTGTAGCTGGCTAATGCACATTGATGCCGCTGCGTCTCTGGGCTCTCATCCCAGGGCATCGATCTGGCTCGCTCCACGCCGGGCCTCTCCTTGAAAGGACACCCCCGCCAGCGTGGCTCTGCTTTCCATTCCCCGCTGGCTGGGGGGGCTGACTCGGTGAGGGCAGAGATGCGCATGGCCCCCCGGCGGGCAATGTGGCCGGGTTTGCTTCCCGGCCTGGGCCCCAGCTCCAAGGACAGGCAGCGGCTTGGCCCTGGGAACAGTGGAGATTTTTCACTGGTGCCCTTGGACGCAGGGGGCTCCAGCACAAAGGCCGGGACTCTGCAGTTCCTGGCCCAGCGCTGCCCACCCGAGCAAGCACCCGTCTCTTCAGGCTGCCAGGTCTTTGGGGCAGGGCTGGTTTGTGCAGCCTCTGGCACAATGGGGCCCTGATCTCTGCTGGGCCTCTACATCCGACCCCCCAGCTCTGCAGGCTGGGGCTAAGCAGGGGCCTGTTTGCTCGGCTCTGCTGTTTTCAGCAAGATGTTCAGGAAGCAAAGAGCGACTCTGGCTTTTGGAACAGGAGGGTGAGGAGAGGGGAGTCGGGCGGGTGGGCCAGGACCGATGGAGGAGGACAGCTAAGGGGCATCTCAGACAAACACCCCAGGGCTCTCCTGGAGGGGAGGCAAGGAACCAACAGGAGTCGAGGAGTGTGCACGGAGGGCACAGAAAGCAGAGGTCCCCCTGGTGCCCGCACTCATGGGTGGGCAGCAGGGGCTGCAGGCTGACAGGCAACCCAACAAAGCAGTGCCGGGCTTGGCATGGCCCTGGCACGTGGAGAGCCAGGCTGGTGCTGGCCTGCCAAAGTGCTTGTGCAGGTACTGTCAGCAGAGAGGAGGCAAGGAAGACGGAGGGGAACCCTCCAAGGTACCCTCCCCGCCTGCCTCCCACTGCCCTGTGCCACCCGCACATCCCCTCCCAGCCCCAAGGCCCCGTCACTCCGTGCAGGGGGACATTTTGCTCCATCCCCAGCTTCACGCTGGGATGGGCTCAGCTGCGCCTGTATCGATGTCTCTGTGGCTGCATTAATCCTCCCGCAGCTGTCGGGAGCTGCGTGCCACTGAGCCGGGGACCCACGGGCAGCGGCAGGGACAGACCCAGAGCTGCCTGGAAAGGGCAGCGAGCCCGGGAGAGGCGAAGCCAGACGCAGGCAGAGCAAGCGACCAGGGGTGGGGACATGAGAGGGGGCTTGGGGGAAGGTGGGGCATGCAGCGGGCATGTCCCGATGGAAGGGGCTCTGCTCTCTACAGACACGGGCAAGGCGGCGTCGGGCAGAGCAGCCCCCACGGCCACGGAGCCCCTTTGGGCTGCACCAGCCTCAATCCAAACCTTGTTGCCTTGGACCCTTTTCCTAGGTACTTTCACTATGTTCTAGAGGCAAACCCACAGCTCTGCCGGAGCCCCTCACTCCCGACCCGCAGCCCGGGACTCCCCCCATCCCAGGCCTGCTGATGCACCTCGTTCCTAACACCCTCCCCTCGCACTATGCCAGGTCTGGGATGCCCCGCACACAGCTCTGCTGAGAGCACACCCCCCCCCCCCCTTGAGCCGTGCCCGGCAGCGTCGAACCGAGTGGCAATTTCACACCGTGAGCCACTGGAATCCGCAATGAGATCCACCAAATTCATTTCCCCTCCTGGGCTAAAGCCAGCAGGGAGGGCTGGGGGCCGCCCCCGGGGCCCCACCGAGGGAAAGCTGGAGCCAGCAGAAGAAATTCCCACTGCAAAGCGAGCGCTGGCGCAGCGAGACACGGCCAGGAGCTCAGACGCGCGACGTTCCAGATAATTGAGAGACGCTTTTCCAGCCGGAGGGTCCGCTGCAGGCCAGGGGATAGCCCCCCCACCCCCCCGCTAAACACCAGGAGGGGCAGGGAATCTGGCTGCCGCTGGAGGGCTGGCCCCAGGGGGTCAAAGGTCAATCCCGAATTCATGAGCTGGCATCTGAGAAACCTCTTCTGTTATCGCAACACTAAAGGATTCTCTCAGCTGCTCCCGTCCCTCCTGGTGGGCTCCGCTTATTAAGTTACACAGAGACCAGACAGGAAGCATAGGACAGGGATGGCGGCCAGGACGCCTGGGTTCCATTCCTGGCTTTGCTGCTGCGTGGATGTGTGCAAGTCACAGGCCCTCCAGGGGCGGGGAGGGGGTGGATGATGAGCTAATGCCCAGAAACTGGTTTTGTCTCAGGACTGGAGGTGCCCCCTCGTGTTCGATTCCTCCCAGGGTTACCAGGAGGAAACAGAGGCAAATAGGAGCGAGGGTCCCTAGGAAGCACCAACACAAATCCAGCAAGCCAGAGCCCCCAGGCCAAGCACAACGCTCACCCAGTTAGGAGACAGGGCGAAGCCACGTGCGTCCGACCAGCGCTACCACCATCCCTGGGATGTCCCCGCCAGCCCCCCGCGATCAGGGAATGAGTCCTAGCGAGCTGCTCGGAGAGGGCGAGATCTGTGCACCCTCCAACAGCATCAGAGATCACAGCTCTTCTTTACCACCGTATTCTTACTAGCATCAGCCGAGAACACAGCCCAGTCGGACCGGGCGCCGCACAGACACACAACAGCCGAGATCACAGCCCCGTCGGGCCGGGCGCCGCACAGACGCACAACAGCCGAGATCACAGCCCCGTCGGGCCGGGCGCCGCACAGACACACAACAGCCGAGATCACAGCCCCGTCGGGCCGGGCACCGCACAGACAGTGACCGAGATCGGGACCCATTTTGCCAGGCGCTGCACAGCGTATATCTGAACCGCAGTCTAACACCCCCGCTGGCCGGTGTCAGCTGACCAGTCTCACGGGCCGGGCTGTGGGGCTATAAAATCAGTGTAGACATTCGGGCTCGGGCTGGAGATGGGGCCCTGGTCATTTTCCCAGCACAACACCTCCCTACCCCATGGAGAAAGCCCGTCTGAGCGAGGCTGGTTCCCCTGGCGCCCACTCGCCAGCTCAGCCGGGAACCCCGAGACAGCCTGCCAGCCTGTCCTGTCCTGCTCTCTCTGTCCCATCCTTTGCCACCCACGAGCTTTGGCCTGGTGCTCCTGGCATCCTGGGAACGCCCCCCCACCCCTGGGGTGCTTTGGGACCTTGCTGCTGGCGGTAGGACATGCAGGGCTGTGTCCTGACCTCCCGGGGCACTGTGCGTGCAGGGCAGGGAGCCCCCCAGCTCCCTGTGCACAGGGATCGCGAGGAGTGGGGGGGCGCTGTCTGTGAATTGCAGAACTACCCCCAAGCCAGCCCCCAGACCCAGCCGCACCCTCCAAACCCCTGCCGCAGCCCAGGGAATGGCCCCTCGCTCCTGTGCTCTGCTCCAGCAGGCCAGGAGGATGGAGGGGCAGCCGCTGTCCCCTGTCTGAGGTTGGCAGGTGGGGAGTCACACCGGACCCGAGCAACCCCTGGCCCCAGGCCCCCTCTGGGCTCTCCTCTTCCCAGCGTGCTCAGCCCGGAGCAAGCGGAGACCAGCTCCGGTCCCTGCTCCGGCCCTGGGGATGGCCAAGCCCCTTGCGCGTCACGGAGACTCCTCGACAGAGCGACTCGGGGTTGCAGCCAGATGGCTTGCTCCATGGGTGCACTGAGCACACACCAGGCTGGCAGGCGACTGCCTGTCTGCACCCAGGGAGGTGAGCGGCTGGTCCCAGAACAGCCAGGCCCTCCCCAGGCCGGGACCCTTCCCTGCCAGCGAGGAAAGGGGCGGGCGCGGGTATCAGCATGGCCCAGAGGAGGGGAACTCCGGCCTTGAGGCAGATGCTCCGTGACCGCATGGGGGAATCCCTGCCCCTCCGTGCCTCCATTTCCCCATAGGGACAGTGGGGAGAGCGGCCCCGGCTCCCAGCACTGGGTAGCGTTCGCTATTGCTGGTCCCTGCTGCAGGCTGGGAGCACGGGGGGCAAGGAGCTTGGGGTTGGTGACCCATCACTGGGCTCTACTCCTGCTTCAGTGTGGGACTGTGGGGGGAGGTGCCACCCTCCTCCGTGCCTCAGTTTTCCCCATCTAAAACAGGTTTCCATACAGCCCACCTCCCGTGACGGGAAGAGCAATCATTCAAGTGTAAGGCCCTGCAGAATTATCCTCCCCCGGCCCCCCAGGCTAGGTTGATTTATAGGAAGTGAAGCAGCCTGGCGCCTGCTTCCCGCTAATTGATATTAATCAGGCTAAGAAACAGCTGGATTAGCGAGCGCGGCCTGTGCCGGAGCTCTGCTAATCACTCAGCCACTGCCCCTGCCACCTCCCGACGTTCCCTAATCAGTCTCCAAAGGGGGGCGGCTGCCTGGATTTTTCAATCTCATTTCAATTGGGATTCACGTGTCCTGGTTGCGCAAAACCCGGCTTTGCCCTCCGTGCGCTCGCCCCGGCCGACGCTGGTTCCTGTGCGTCCCTTCGTTAACGCTCGTCTTTGCAAAGGGGGGTGTATATTCAAGGCCTTTCATGTGCACACGCATACACACGGGGAGCGACGCTGTGTGGCTGCCGGGTAACTACACCAACCTGGCTGCTCCAGTGCAAAGCAGGTCGCTGCCTCCCACAGAGCCATCAGACATCCTGGGGTTAGATAAGCAGCAATAGGACCCAGCACAGAGAAGCAGAACTATTCCGCTGACTCATCCCGCCAGCCAGACCAGGTGGGCCCTATCAGCTCCAGTCCTGGAGCATCTCTCTGACGCAGAGGGAGCTACGGGCAGAGAGGGAGGGGGTGCTGCAAGGAGAACCCCTAGACAAGAATAGAAACCAAACCATTATCCACGGCAGTGTCTGGCAGGAAGATGCATTACAAGGCCAAGACCCGCTCCCATGGGGGATGGGCTCCCCAAATCCTGCTAAGGCTGCTGGAAACACCGAACAGAAAAACAGCAAGAGGCTGCGCTGAGTAACATGGAGAACAGCAGCAGAGAGACGGCGCGTACGCTGGGTTGCTGGCTAAGGGGAGAGGGGTTAGCATCTCTGGGAGCCCTCTTCTGCCTGCAGAGTGACTTACGGCCCAGCCAGAGAGCCCCCGCCCTCCCCGCCCCGAACAGGGCTGCTCCTGACAGCGGCTCAGCTCTGACAAGCAGCTCTGGGCTTTATCCTCAGCTGAGAGTTTTTAAATCCGCTTGTGTGTGGGGAGAAGAAAGAGAGAGGCTAACAAGAGAGGCATCGGTGACAAGCGTGATCTCTATCTGTGTCAGCTCCGCACACAGCTCACTGCAGCCCTGTCTACACACACGCACGCGCACACACACACACACACTCATTACACACACACATGCACGTGCTCATTACAGTGACTCCAGTGCAATGAACCACTTCAGCAAGGGACAAAACTCCCCCACCCCCAGCCCGCGCCGAAGAGCGAAATGCAGCAAGCAGCCTGTGGGGCTTGTGGGAAGGAATGGACATTGGCACTGATCCCCTCTGCTCTGGCTCAGGCTCACACCGCGTGCGCCCGCTGCAGCCTTTATGGAGCCCGCCTGGCCGGGTGGGGCGAGGTCAGGGCCACGCGTCCCGGCGCTGGGTGCACCAGCAAACGCCTTGTGGGCCGCAGTCCCCGTGGAGAGCTGCCTCAGTGCTTGAGCAGGAATAGATGAAGCAGATTCTCTCCTGGCTGAACTGCAGGCCTGGGAGCCAGGACACCTGGGTTCTATCCCCAACTCAGCCACTGTCCTGCTGGGTGACCTTGGGCATGATTTAGTTGGGGTTGGTCCTGCTTTGAGCAGGGGGTGGGACTAGATGACCTCCTGAGGTCCCTTCCAACCCTGATATTCTATGATTCTAAGTCACTTAAAACTTTGCCCGTGCCTCAGTTTCCCCAGCTGTAAAATGAATAATGATAACCAGCGTCCGGGGAGGGGGGCGTAATTCAGCCCTGCTGGAGAGCCCGAGGGTGGGGAGGGACGTTCCGGGAGGGGGTGAGATGGATTGACGAGGATTTCTCATCTCCAGCTTCCTATAATGTGGTTTCACTAGATGTGCCCAGGGTGGGGTGGGAGCGGCGGGGGGCATCTCTCTTGCACCATTCGCCCCAGGCTGCTGCCAGCACCAGGGCAGCGGCTGGACCCGGCTGACGCTCAGCCCGTGGGCAGCCGGTCCTGTGCCCAGAACCCCCGCGACGCTCCCGCTGCTTTTGCAGAGCTGTCCCTGCTGTTTGGCATTTGCTCTCGGACAGCGGGCCAGGAAGGCCAGGTTCAGTTGAACAGCCGCCGGCTCTGCAAGGACCCCGCCCGGGGCAGGCTCTGCGCTTTCTCCCATCACCCAGGAGGGAGCAGACCATGCTTGCTGGAGGCTCTCCCCGGTGCATGCGGTCAGGGCACCCCCCCAGCCGGGCACGCAGCTGCCCGTGACAAGTCTGGGATCCCGCTGACCTCGGCTCGGCTCTGACAGGAGCTTCAGCAAGGGGAGGGGAGGGGCAGGTTGCAGTGACAAGAGGGAAACGTGACCGTGGTAAATACCCTTAGACGCCGCGCACACGCCTGCCTCCCGCCCCCTGTCAAAGAAGCCCCTTGCTTGGGGGGCTAGGCGCGCCCCTAGCTGCCTTCCCAGCCCATGGAGGCTGAAGGAGGGGAGGGTGCAGGTCCGGGGGAGATACAATGTGCCCGTCTCTCTCCAAGGATCTCAAAGCACTTCATGGACATCGGGCCAGTCCCACCATGGCCCCTCCCCACCGCTCCCCTAAGGCTGGCATCACACGCTCACATTGGCACAGCAGAGGGAGGGGCCTCGTCAGGGAGAGTTCGGATCATTATGTGCCCAGGGGAGAGGGTATCGTCTCCATTTTACTGGGGGGAAACTGAGGCACAGAGCAGGCATGAGCCGGGGAGTGAAGAGTTCACAGGATCCTTGGGAAGAGACCCCAGGAATCTGGGCACCCAGGCCTCTCCTCTAGCTACTAGGCCACACTGCTCCCTTGCTGGCAGCGAGAGAAGTGTCTTCATCACACGCAGCAGTTCACATGCCTAGAGCTGAGACACGAGGGGGGCTCTGCACAGGCTCCCCACCCTGACCTCCCCCGGCTGCGGTAACACCCATCCCAGTTTGCCCGCGGCTCTGCTGCTGTGATGGCAGTTCCTTCCTGACCCCAGCTTCTGCCCTGAAGCATGTGGATTCATAACTCAAACACTGGCTGCCACTGAGCTGGCCCGGCTGCAGATGCTCCCCTCACCCGCCTTGCAAACAGCCAGTGAACGCTTTGCAATCGGACCGGGCTCCTGGCCTCCATCACACCTGCAGCAGGAAGTTCCACAGGTGATTTATATAACCCCCTCCCCCCTCCACCCACACATTCATCCCAACCAGGCAGCCACAGAAGAGCGTCCCTGCTAGAAGCCTGGTTCTCTGCGAGAGCCGTACAAACGCGGCCTGTCGGGTTGTTTCCCTCCTGCTCAGGAGACGCTGACCCAGCCCTGCCACACAAAACAGAGCCAGACAAGCCGCATTCTCCCCCCAGAGCAGCCCCCAAAGCCGGCAGAAAGGTTTGGAGCCTGGACCTCCCAGAGCTCGGAGAGTCAGCGTTTCACCTTCTGACCCTTCAGTGAGGCAAAAAGGGCAAAGAAAAGCAAATTCCCCCCTTTCCCCTGTGCATGAGGGGCCATTAAATCTGCCCCTGGCACGGTGCCTTCGAGCATGGGCTGCCCCCCACGAGGTGCCCGAGGTACGCACCCCCGGGCACGGCCAGCAAGCGCTGCATCTGGAACATCTGTCCCGCAAGGAGCAGTGCAGCCCAGGCTGAGCGCCTGCCTAGAAGCCTGCGTTCTATTTATACCCCTGCTCCCATCCAGGGAGCTGGTTAAAAGCCAAGTCGACTCCGGGACTCGCAGAGCGCTCCTAATTGCAAGCAGAAGGGGACGGGGGAGGAGAACAAGTCTTGGGAGCGGATCTTTCCGAGGTCTCTCCTCCTCGGGCTCTCAGCTGCCTTCCACCATCCCTTCCCCAGCCGGGGTGGGGCGGGCCGGTCTTCCTCCGGGGTGCAGGCCCCTCTGCTCAGAGCCGGCCCGGTCTCGCGGTGCCGATCGGGTGAGGCAGGACGCGGCGAGGTGACGGCGCTAGCCCAGAGAGAACGCCTTGCCCCAGCAGCTGGAGAACATGTGGCCGCAATAAAAACTCAGGGGTTATTGGACCATAAAGCCTGAGCCTGTTAAATCAATAGTGCAGGCCGCTAACGTATCAATTCCCTCCCAAGAGCCAGCAGCACCCCCAGCAGGAATTTACAGTGCAAACCACGTGGAATGTGCAACACCCCCCCAACCAGGACCTCCTCATCCCAGGGCTGAGCTGGGGGGGGTCACGGCTGGGATAGCGGGGGGCTGCGGGTTAGGAGGGAGGGAAACAGCCAGGAGCCCAAGACCCCAGAACCCTTGCTGGGTCCGTGGCAATTTCCCCCCTCCACGTCCCGCTGTGCCCACTCGGCTGCCACCCGCTCACTGCGTTTCTGGGCGGGGGGGGTCGGTCTGGTTTGTTCAGGAGATGTAAGCGATTGGGACTCGGAGGAGTGGGGATGGGGGCTCTGGATGGGATTTGGCTGGGCAGCAGGAATCCGGCTCACCGTGCCCAGTGCAAGAGGAACCCGGGACTTGAGAGGCCAGATTTCCTGATGCCCCTTGTTCTGGCAGTGGGGCAGGGCCCCCTCCCCGGCCGCCAGGGATCTGGACAGACACCAGGACAGCAGCTCCCCAGCACCTGAGCAAGGAAATGGCTGCAAAAAATTCCATCCAAATCCCACTGGGGGCGAGGCTCCCGGGCACTGTCCCAGGCGAGCTCCACGGGGCCTGGAGGCAGGGCTGGCCCCTGCTCCAAGGCTCCTCCAAGCCCCCACGCACCCAGTCTGGGGGAGACTCTTGCATCGCTGGGGCTCACTGCAGCCTGGGCCGTCCCCCTGCCATGGCCTTTGCCACCGGCTTTGGCAGCTCCCCAGTGGCCCTTGAGCTGCAGGTTCCCTCCAGCAGCACCAGTGCCCGAGCCCCGGTGTGCCCACAGGGGCCCCGAGGCAACTCTGCTCCTGCCTGCATAGCCCCCCCAATCACACACCTCCAGCTTCCCAGCATGCACCACGCGGGTGTGGGCCACGTGCCAGGGAGAGGGAAGGAGGTGTGCCTGGTTGCTGAGCTCGCTGCATGGCATTGCCCACAGGGAGCTGGGGACCCCCTCTCCAATGGGGGCAGGGGGGCACCATCGCCTGCAGGGCCCGCGTGTGTCACACAACATCCCCCCCCCCCATCTCCTATAGAGTCACTGCGTCTCAGGCCAGTCTGACCTGCACAGCACAGGCCAGGGACGCCCCTGAATGAAGTCCTGGCTGAACCAGAGCAGAGCTCATAGAAAAACATCCAATCGCCGCGTAAAAGCTGTCAGGGATGGAGAATCCACCACCACCCTCAGTCAGTCGTAGGCCGCCCCTCGCGCTAGTCCGAATGGGTCTAGAGTCAGCGTCCAGCCACTGGACAGCGTGAGACCTTCCTCGGCTTGACGGAGGAGCCCGTTATTCTGTATTCGTTCCCCATGTAGGTACGTACACGCTGGGATCCAGTCCCCCCTGGCCCGTCTCTTTGTTAAGCTAAATACATTGAGCTCCTTGCGTCTGCCCCTATAGGGCAGGTTTTCTAACCCTTTAACCACCCCCTTGGCTCTTCTCCGACCCCGCTCCAATGTATCAACGTCGACAATTGTGGGCACCAGAACTGTACCCGGGATTCCAGCCGCTGTCTCACCACAGCCACACCCAGAGGTGAGAGAACCTCTCCGCTCCTACCCGAGAGTCCTGCGTTAGTCCGTTTCCCCACAGCGCCACACCCGGAGCTCTCGTTCATCTGATTATCCACCATGATCCCCAAATCGCTTCCAGCGCCCCTGCTTCCCAGGATAGACTCCCTCCTCCTGTCTGCATGGCCTGCGCTCTCTGTTCCCAGACAGATCCATTGCCATGCAGGTGTATAACAACACCCATTGTCTGCCCGCGCCCAGGTTACCGAGCGATGCAGCTCGCTCTGTATCAGTGACCTGGCCTCTGCATTATTTCCCACTCCCCAGTGTTTGTGTCGTCTGCTAACTTTATCAGGGATGATTTTCGGTTTTCTTCCAGATTAACGGGGGTAGAGCCACAGTGTGTCACAGAGACACCCCCCCACCCCCGGGGCAGGCAGCTCAGCATAACGCAGACCCACATGTGCCCCAGGGGAGGGGTGGAACAAACAGGTTGCTCATTCATGGTCGCTCCATCCTTCTTCCCTTCCCTCCCGAGCCCAGCGCCCGACGGATTCGCCGCCCTGTCCGGTCTCGCACACGCGCTGCCAGCTCCGACCTTTGGCCTCCAGCCATTTTGCCGAGGGCTGGACCGAGGTTTTGGCTCGGAGCGGGGGCAGGCGGGTGTGTTACTTGGAGCCCGTGATGTGTCTGCAATGCGGGGTCAAAGCTGCATTTCGCTCCAGATCAGGCAAGGGTTCCTCCAGCTGGGCCAGCCCCCCTCCCCGCCAGAAGGGAGATGAGACCCCCCCACCCTGAGGATCAAGCCCCTCCGTGCTGGTGAGAATCCACCAGAGAGAGAACCGGGCTAGTGCTGCTGCCAACACGAGCAGAGCCAGGAGAGTGCAGCTCAGACAGCTCACAGCTGGGTCCCCCCAGCCGTCGCCCTGCCCAGGGTCGGCCTTCCACACCAGTGTCACCCCCCTCTCTCGGGCTGCCCTCTCCTGCCTGTTGGAAGGGGATGGTCTGCCTGGCGCACGGAGCCGGAAAAACATGCTGGATTTTTCGCCCACCTTTAAATCTCTAAGCAGCCACTTGGGCCTCAAAAATGCCACAGCCTGTGACAGAGGAGACAGCCACACTGCGCTCTCTCCACGGACACTTTACTTCTGTTCTTTCTTGGGGATGATTTTCTTTAAGACTCTTTGGAAGGGGGAGCCGGAGGAGGGAGCCAGTGAGGAGGAGGAGGGGCAAAGGTGTGAAAATCCCACGCGACCATTGGCCGCCACCTGTCTCATGGACAGACAAGTGGCCCAATGGCCACGTTCATCCCCAGCGCCCTCCAGCCAAGTAGCTCACACAACGGCTACGCTCGCCTTCCCGCCCCACCCCCATTTCTTCTCTCCCTCCTCAGGTATCGAGTTAAGTCTCTTTGGCATCAAAATATCATCAGAGCCACACAGCTCGGAGAGAGATTAAAAACCAATAAAGAGCGAGCGAAACCTCCGCTATAATTACCAGCCCTGAGCCGCCAGCCGTGAGAGCAACGGAAAAAAAAAAAAAAAAAAAGAAATCCACTAAAATTTTAATAGAAACCACTGCATTTAATTTAACGACACATTTTTTCAATTACCAGAATAATTGTTTTATTCATAAAATGAGTTTCCATAAAGAGGGTCATTTTCCTTTGTTTTTATTATTCATTTGTGCAACATCTTGGAGGCGTCATTCCCCGGCGCTGAGACAACTTCGAGGAGAGGGGATGCGCGTCTGGAGAAACAGGCAGCGCCGGCGCCGTCAGCGTGGGGCGAGGAGGGATGCGCGGGCGCACACACACACACACACACGCTGGGTGGATGCATGCACACGCCTCTGCCGAGGCATTAAAGGGTTAAGCCCTTTTGCCTCCACCGAGAGCAGGGTTCGAATCCTGCTTCAGATCCTACATTTTTCAGCCCGGTCTCCCCGCAGCGCTCCTGTGTGCCTGCACCTCCCTAAGCAGGGCACAGCCTGGGGGTGGCAGTTCCGATCCCAGCCCAGCTGAGCTCGCTTCTTCCCTCCGCTCCAGCTGGAGCCTCCCTGGAAAACGGATGTCGCACCAGGGCCAAGCTTCCGGCTCAGCGCCCCTCCCCCAGATCACTCCCTGCTGGCCATCGGCAGGCTAACCAGGTGCTAACCTCATGCTGGGAAGGGGCAGCTTGCAGAATCCAAAGGGGGGGGCACCAAGAGGGGAGCCCTGGAATAGCCCCTCAGACTCCCAGACACCCCCGGCCCACGTCAGAAGGGAGAGGCTGGCTCCTCCCGCCCACGTCGCGAGGGGATGGGCTGCACAGAACAGCGTGGCGGCAGGTCTCTGCCACGCTGCTTCCCGCGGCTACGAAGGGGGCGCCCGCCCCGCTCTCCCAGAGCTCCCCCCAGGGCGTCGCAGGCTCTGCGCAGTCCCGAAGGTGACCCGGGGCCGTCCTCGGGCTGCATGGGACCCGGGGGCCTGGGAGGACTTTGCAGGTTCCTGGCCCGAGCCCTTCCTGCGGCCTGGAGAACAGGCTCACCCCAAACACGCTTCCCCTTGGCAAAGCCCGGCCCAGCCGTCTCTGTTCCCCTCTCCCCGCTCCGAAGCCTTATTTAGCCAGCCGGAGTTGTTCCAAGTAACAATACCGTCCCTCTTCCAAAAATAGCTCGGCAGCCGGCGCTCGGGCCTACGGGGCCTGCTCCCAGATGTGGCCTTGCTTGGCCAGGCTCCCGGGTTCACAACTGCACGCTTGCTTCCTTCCCCCAGGCGAACCGAGCGCCCGCCAAGTGCGGACGCTCCAGCCCTTCTGGCTGGCGAGCTGCGCCAAGCCCCACTTCCGCTCCCAAAGCAAAGCCCCCCTCCCCGCCCCCGTCCTCCGTGCATTCGGGAGCATGTCACAGCCGGGCTACTGCCGGTGTGCACATACACACGAGCTGGCTTGTCTCGGAAGTTATTTAACAAACCCCCCCACATTTCAACCAACTAAAACCCAGGCAAGGGCCATCAAACCTCAGTGCCAGAGAGGGGATGGGCAGGAAGGATCGGCTTTGCTCCCCCTTCTGGTCCATGGACTGCATTGTCCAATTGGCACAATTAACCTGTGGAACTCACTGCCACTGGATACCGTGGAGGCTGAGTGCTTTGAGGAGCTGGATATCACTACTCCCTCCAGCTCAGGAATTCCTGCGGCCCCCTTGCTGTACAGCACCTCACCATCTGTGATGTGTTTATCCCCACAACCCCTGCACGGCAGGCCAGTGATCTGATGGGGAGCCGAGGCCCAGAGACATTAAGTGACCTGCCACGGGACATCTGTGTCAAAGCAAGGAATGACACTCTGGTCTCCGGAGCCACAGGCTAGAGCCCTACCCACTGCACCGGCCTTCCTCTGCACAGGCAGCTAGGATGGGGGTACGGGCAGCGAGAACGGCCAGAGAGACACGGGGTCAAAACAACAACCAGGAAAGAGAAAAACCTCATGCTTCAGGGCACAAGCCAGCCAGGAAAAAAAGGGGTCAGGAAAGTGTCCCTGGGGCAGGTTATCCCAAATTCTCCGGGGGGGGAGGGGTTTCTCGCACCTGCCCTGACACAGTCAGCTGGCGCGGACTGGCTTAGACGGCTCCCCAGCCTGACCCCTGTTCCAGCTGAGTCCAGGGGCCGAGCCAGGTGTCTCTGGGAGAACAGCAAGTCCAGGATTCAGAGCTCGTGCCTGGACCCCTCAGCCCGAGCCTCACCTGGCTCCGCCGCACAGCCTGGCAGAGGAGGTTACCACACAAGGCTGTTCCAGGTCACCCCTCCCTTCACCTCGCGCGTGCCCAGAGAGCCGGAGAGTCAAGGTGCCAGTGGAGGAGAGAAGGCCGGGGACTGGAGCGTGTTCAGCCGTGTCATTGCTCTGGGGCCAGCGGAGTGCTGCATCGTGCACGTTACACTTGCTGCTTGGTAAATGTCAGCGTGCGGTTAGGAGCCATTAATATTTCATCGGCTGTTGGTAGAGTAATCGCGTTGATTAAATGGCGCACGTCCCTCTGTGTGTGTGTGTGTGTGTGTGTGTGTGTACACATGGCTACGGGGCATGGCACAGAGCGCGCGTGTGTGTGTGTACACCTGGCTACGGGGCATGGCATGGAGTTTGTGCGTGTGTGTACACATGGCTATGGGGCATGGCACAGAGCGTGTGTGTGTGTGTGTGT
>NW_020664543.1:3497521-3498191 GCF_002925995.2 Terrapene triunguis | reverse complement strand
CATGGCTATGGGACATGGCATGGAGTGTGTGTGTGTACACACGGCTACAGGGCATGGCATGGAGTGTGTGTGTGTCTGTCTGTACACGGCTACAGGGCATGGCACAGAGCGTGTGTGTGTGTGTGTGTGTGTGTGTATACACGGCTACGGGGCATGGCACAGAGTGTGTGTGTGTGTGTGTGTGTGTGTGTGTACACACACGGCTATGGGGCATGGCACAGACTGGCTGGAAAACCAAGACTCGTCAGCAATATCTGTTTGTAAAGGTTTTTTTTTGGTCCCCCTCTTTCCGTATTCCACGAGTGGCAAATCGCAAAGCGAAAGCTCCTTTTAGTCCTCTCTAATCTTCCTCAGTCACACAAAACGCCACCGGCAAAACCTAACCTCGGCAAATATTTGCTAAAGAATAAAATGTAGCTGGAGGGAAGGAACTTGTTTAATTTTTATGCATTTGTTAAAGCGACGAACATTAAAGGGAACGTTGCCGCGCGGACGCCGGGGTTCAAAGATCCAGCGGGGAAAACGCTTTGCACCTGGGGCCGGCGCTGGCGCCCTGCCTACGGAGAGTCGGAGTTAGCCCCCCTCAAACCTCGGGCGCGCTCGCTGTGGGAGGGGTCGTTATTTTAGAGACGTTTTAGTGCACGCTCTGCCAATGCACCCACGGCCTGCC
>NW_020664543.1:3371560-3497511 GCF_002925995.2 Terrapene triunguis | reverse complement strand
GCCAACCCCATGCTAACAACCCAGTGCCCGCAGCCCCCGGCCAACCCAGTGTCTGCGGCCCCCGGCCAATCCTACGATAACAAATCAGCCTGCACAGCCCCATGCCTCTGGAACAACCCTACAATAACAAACCAGCATCCACAGCCCACGCCTCCCACACAGCACTCTGACACCAGCCAGGCGGTCCAGGCAACGGACCGGGAAGAATAAAACACAGAGAGGGCTCTCCCGGTGCTGCCGCGCGCGGAGTACGCTGTCCATCCACACACGGCTGTCCAGGGCTGAGCTGTAAGCGACGGGCAGGCTGGCGGGCAGAAGGTCCTGCCGTCACAGCGCTATGCAGGGCGGCACCGGGCTCAGATCAACGATGTGGAGTGTCCCTGCTGGCACGAGTCTCGGGGGGCGAGTCCCCTGCACAGCCAGGCAGCCCCCCGCCCTTGGGGCTAGCGGGGAAGAGGAGTGGTTCTCCCTCCCCTCGCTGGCATCGGTGCCAAGGGTCTTCATTAACGCCGCTCCGGCTCTGTCTGCCGCGCTCAAAGCGCTTCCTGGGCAAGACGAGGCAGGATTCATTTGCATAGCTCACGCTGGCTTGATTGATCCCATTGGAACCACGCAGCCTAGGTTGAAAGAACCTCCCTCTGCCACCCCCTTAGCCCGGCCGCGGATTGACAGCGCCGGATTCCACCCTGCAGCGAGTGACAGGGAGCTGGGGCACGGCGGGGGGGTGGGGGTGGGGGGAGATCCGGTCTCACCCTCACCCAGCTCAGACCCACTTGCTCTGGCAAGTTACAGCATCGTGCTCCGGGCCCAGCCACGCAGGAGACCCGGCCCTGGCCTCTCCTCCCCGCATCAGTCACGGACATGCCACAAAGGTGCAGCTTGCAGGAGAAGGGAAGAAGAAACGGTCCATGCAATAATCTGCCCCTTGCCCTCTCACTGCCTAGATGGGCCATATCTACCAGTACGGGACCAGTGCTGGAGTAGCTCACTGGTGAGTGCGTGTTACAGGTCCCAGCCATGCCCGATCCACAGAGAAGAGCCTGTCACAGCCGCAGCTCCAGGTGCCCCATCCCCCAGGAGATTTTTGCACTGTAACGCCTGCCCTTCTCCCCTCCACTCGCTGCCACGCAGGACTGGGCATCTCAGCTCCTTGCCAGGTGGGGACGGCAGCTCACGCCCACTTGGCCGTGCTTCTCTGCCCGACGGCCGCTCGCAACCCCCTTCCCCTGACCTCTCCCCTCGGCAGGGGGTGGCTGCAGCGGGCTGGGGTTGGTGCTATCTCTGCAGCGTTGGCAGCAGCTGGTGCTGCCGGCTGGCACAGTTCCCCAGACGTTCAGTGCACGTCGCTCTCGGTAACGGACACGCGCCGGCAGCTAGGCACTGGACGTGACCGGGCAGCAGGGTGGGGGGGGATCGAAGCACTCGGGGCTGCGGGTCAGGACTGAGGGGCATCGGCAGAGCTGGGGGGTGGGCTGGACAAGCAGGTGGGCTGCGGGTCAGGGTTGAGGTGCATCGGCAGCGTAGCATACGTGGGCAGTTTGCCAGGGCCGGGCTGCACTATGCCCTGCTCGGAATCACACCCGCAGACCCGCTTCCCCTCACGGCTACAAGCCACCAAAGCAAAAACAGCCAGGGCTGGATCCGAGCTAGTTTTCTGCGGGAGAGCTCGGGAGCGCCGGTCACCGAGGCAGGGCTGATCCGAACCAGTGTTAGGCACACGGGTCAGAGCGTCTCTGCGCGACCAGCAGCCCGGCCCCCCCCACCCGCCGGCGGCACTGAACCGGCACAGACACCGAAGAGGGACTCGCTCGTGTCCTCGGCGTGCGAGGCCACCCCCTATCCAGGGAGACAGGCAGGGGCCAAGTGGAGACGGAGCCTCGGCAGGAACTCGGCTTTTATCCCGAGACAAAAGGCGGCAGCTCTTCTGAGGAAGGCGCCCGCTTTGAAGTGGGAAGCTGCCGTGCTGAATAGATTCATACCCGGCCCTTTCGTTCCTCCGCCGCTCGCTCCCCCTCACAACGGCACTGCTCTCCGGGCAGGGAGAAAACACCAGGTCTCCCCATCCCAAGCAGCACGTCGCTCTCCCGGACACCGGCTCCGGCAGGTGGTGCTGGGCCGTACAACTCGGCCAAGCCACGCGGGGGCACCTCCGCCAGGGACCCACCCACTGGGACTCGGCGGCAAACCCTTTCCAGGCGCCGGGGAGAGCATTGGCCCTCCGGCCTCACGCCACGTTCGCCGGGCTCGGCGCACGGACAGAGAGCCCTTTTCGCCCCCGCAGAGCCCGTCGGCCCCTGCCAGACCCTCCCCACCTGGCGCGGAGGGCGGGTGCATCAGGGTGGGTGACAGAGCTGAGGGCAAAGCTGTTCAGAGCTGGGCTCGGCCGGCCCGTCTGTCTCAGCCATCACGGTGGAGTTCAAAGGGCTCCTCGCTCAGCAGAGAGCGGCAGCTTCGCCAGACCCCCCGCCACTAACCAAGCTCCACTCCAAAGGGACCAGCGTGGCTTTCTGCCTCCCTGGCTCGCTGGGCCGGGAGAGCAGCCGGGGGTGGGCAGGTGCCAGGACCTCTCGGACTGAGGCCAAACCAGAACGACGCTTCCTAAACTGGGAGCGGCTCGCTCACAAACGCCCCGCTGGGGGTTCGGGGCGGAAAGCGCCAACGCAGGCGCCCCGGAGAGCAAGGGACTCGCGACCCTCTAGGACGGGGGCTTCTCAGCAATCGCAGCCAGAGCCACTGGGGGGAGCCCCAGACCCCTCAGGGAGCAGGACCATGCCCCACAGCCCCCAGGCGACCGCCCGGGCCCAGACTCTGCAGGGCAGTTACAGAAGCTCGGATCAGGGCAGGGAGGCGAGCGAAATGAGAAAGAGCCGTCCCAGCTGGCACAGCGAATGGCCAGCCGTGAGCCACCTCCCCTCCCGACCGGCGTGTTTCTAGGGCTGGCGCTACCCACCCCCTGGTTCGGGATGAAGGGCTTGGCCCTGCAGCACCCAGAGTGCTCGTTCCGTGCTCCCCTCCCAGCCACCAGCCCTTCCTCAAGCTCCTTCATCAGCTGCTCTCGCCTCCACGCAGCAGGGCCGACGCCGGCTCCATCGCTTATCGCCACGTGTTATTAACAACCTTTCATGGCTCCCCGGGGGCTCCGTGCCGCTCCACCACTCCGGAGTTAGGTCATCAATAACCCCGGCAAACAAATGAGGTGTCCTGAGCGCAAGGCATCACGCCTCCTCCTGCCCCGCGGGGGGGGGATACGCACGGGTGTGTTCCTAGCACAATCAGACTCACACAGTCCCTTGCACGTCAGCGCTTGCCAAGGAGCTCCCAGCCCCGTGGCTGGCGGGAGGGTTGAAACACTCCAGGGAGCTGGCACCAAACACATTCTGCAGACAACGCGGAAAAGCCCCCCGGCCTCAAGCCTCTCGCCACGCACCAGAGGCACGTGGTGTATTGGCGATACCCTGCCCCAGGAGCTGCTCGCAGGCTGCTAGTGCTTGGGGCGTCTCCCAAGGGGACCCAGTTCCCTCTCGAATTGACTCCTGATTCTCCCCTAGCCGCAGGCACTGGCAGGGGTGGAGGAAAAGGATGCGGCGACTCCAGGCCGGAGCTAGCAACGCTGGGCCGGTGCAGAGGTGAGACTGGGAAATGCAAACACTTACAGAGGGTGATGTTACACACCCAGACTGGGAGGTGACGCCTGCAGCCGTGGCTCTGGGACAGGGCCCCATTGAGATGTGGATTTCAGGCGCAGCCCTTTGGCTGGAGTGCTCATAGGAACGAGGCTGGGGGGACAGACAGAAGAAAGGTCCTGGCTCCCGCAGGGGGTAGGGAGGAGACAATGGGTTCTCCTCCCATGACGGGCTTGCTGGGTTTGACAGGTGGGCAGCTCTCCCACTGCCTGCTTCAAGATAAAGGGTCTGATCTGTTCAGATTGATATGCCTCCCCACATTTATCCCAGTGTGACTGCCCCTCGCCTGGCTGCTCTCCTTGACGTGAGGGAGCCGCTGGCCTGGCCCAGTTTGGTCTGGAACACAAAGGGTCAAAGGTGACACTGGACTGAGGTGTCAACTACTTGAAAAATCCATCGGTGTCAAGGCCACATTCTGCAGCCCGGCAGGCGCTGGCTGGTGAGGGCAGTACGGACACATGCGCTTCTCCCGCGGGGAGAGAGCAAACCGCACAGGCTGAGGTGTGGTCACGTCGTGTACTGCGCGGCCGGCAGGCGCTCAGAGCCCAGGGTGACAAGCAGGAGGGAAGAACTCACAGGACAGACGGGCTGGGCAGAATTCACCGGTTAGTTTTCAAATCATTGCGACGGACAATGTCAATGGTTATTTTAAAGCATTTTTTCTAAATGTATCTATTGAAATTGTCCTAGTTGTGGGAAGCTACAGGGGTGTGTGTGTCAAGAAATGAGGGGAACGGGACCGTTATTTAAGGACAGTAGACGCTGAGCTTCAAAAACGAAAGCTTAATAACTCCTAAACCACAAACTGTCCACGTCACGCCAGAGCATACAAGGTAACTAGCCTTAAACGAGAGCCCGGTTCTCCAGCAGCACTTACTTTGCCTGCTGTCTCTCTCCATCACCGATGGAAATATTTTCCCACCGGATAGCGTCCAGTGAAATCGACCCTTGCCGATACGTACCGATAAAACTCTGATCTTGCCCTGCCTACGGGGAGAACGAAGCAGCTGGCATTTGGGCACGGATGGCCAGTTCCACCCCGAGCAGCACAGTGGGAACTGCCTCCAGAAAGGAGATGCCAGGAGCAGCCGTTGTGCTCTGAGGAGCACAGTGGACTCATTAGTCCCTAGGGCACATCAGAGCCCACTGAGCTACTCACTGAAGAAGTGCAGCCATTCCCTGGTGGCTGATCTCCGGAGGCTCAGCGAGCCCATCACGGGTGGGCTGCTGGATGCAGACTGCAGGCCCCCCGTGCTAGGACTACAGGCGGGCGGGAACTCCTCACCCCTCCCACGGGAAGCTGAGCTCTGCTAAGCCCGCTCAAGCACAGCGAAAAGCAGTTACGGAGCCAGCAAGAGGGGAGAGCTCAGGGGTACAGACCCAGGCTCATCCTGAGACCGTACCAGGGAAGGCAGGAACGTCACGGGACAAATCAAACCCCAGAAGCCAAAGAAGGGGAGAAGCTGCGTTCATCAAAGGGCCAAGGCACCTGCTAAAGGCCGGCAGGTTTGTGAGAGCCAAGGAACGAACATGCGGCTGGGATGAGAGCTGGCCAGGGGACGTGCGTGCAGAGATCTCTGCCTGCCGCCGGGGAGCAGGACGATTCCCTCGCACCAGGGCAGCGCGGTGTGTGGCCAAGTCACTAGAGCTGCTGGAAGATAAGCCACCTGGCATAACGGGCACGGCAGGGCGCACACGTCATCTGTGCTCACGGTAGAGCCAGGCAACAATAGCTTATTCAGCCGGATTATCGGGTTAAGCTCGGACCGTGGGACAGGACCTATGATCTCCTCCCCTCCCCTTTGGAAAGGCAACTCTCCAGCCAAGGAGGAAACAAGAATCCTCGCCCGCCTGGCCCTCCACTGGCAAGTCACCCAAGTGCCACGGGAGGCCTCATGGCTCCGATGACCATTCCTGCCCTGGCCAGCAGGCCCCGGGCTGGCACAGGTCCAGTCAATCACTTCCGGGCTGGCACGACCAGCGATATATCTACATTAAAAGTCAGTCATCAGTCGTTAGTGCAACCCTGCTGACAGGGAGCTTGCATCTGTCCCCGGTGAGCCCTGGACTGGGACTCAGGCGCTCTGGGTTCTGTTCCTGTCGCTGCCACTTGCCAGCTGGGTGACTTTGGGCCAGTCACTCCCCGAGCCTGAGCGTTGGTCTGGTCTATTCAGAGTGCAAACTCTTCAGGACAGTCTGTCGCTGTGTGTCTGTGCAGTGCCCGGCGCAAGGGGGCCTGAGCTCGGGTGGGACAGGGCCCGTCTGTCACTGTGCCCGCCTGCAGTTCTCTGGACGGCGGACGTGCCGCCAGCACCTCTCACTTACCGTACACAGAATACACCCTGGGTTTTCAAATCCCAGGCCCCAGCCCTGCCCTCCATCCAGCACAGCAGGGGTTAAAGCATCCACAGTCCAGCTGGGGCAGGCCCAGGTGCAAGCCCTCAACCGAAGTGCCAAGCGTCTCCTCTTGGGTCTGGAGGCAGGACCCATGCGGGCAAGTCCCCTGGGCAGGGCCATGTGGGGCGTGATGCTTTGGGACAGCTTTCGAAGACACCAGGCCAGGGCAGCACGGGCGGGCTGCTGGCGGCACAAGGGAACATTGAAAGCTCAACTCCCCCTTGCCAGGAACAGGCTGGGGGGAGAGGGAAGAGGAACATGTGGCCTCTGGGCCCCGCATGGTTAGCCCAGGAAGGGAGCCCGGGCTGCCGGACAGGACTGCCCTCCACAGCTCTCTCCAATGCCCCATCTCCTCTCTCCCCCATCCCTGCATCCCGCTCTGCCCGCAACAGGACAAAAAGCACAATTAAAAACTAATCAGCAAAGGAAACCCAGGGCTCCTTCTGCTCCGCGCACTCCGACCCCCACTCTGCCCGCGTCTCTTCGACTAACAAAAAGGCAGATAATTGCAGATGTGTCCATTAATCTTTGTAACTTACTTTGCTCCATTCTCTTCCCCCATCCCCCAGCTCGCCTTCCTCCCCCTGCTGAGACAAAGAGCTTTCAAACTCCTTCTGGCTATTAATTAAAAGCAACCTCTCTGTTATCATGAGTGTACTTGCCATAAATTAATAGCGGCCTTCTTAATCAAATCTTATCTCCTCTCCGCGCTCTGAACGCACAGTGCGGGAGTTGACTTCGCAGCCCGCCGGGCTGTGAAATGTAATTTCCAATGCTCCAACAGACCACGCCACCCAGACCCCCACCCACACCCCCCTTCCCTAACCTGGATTCCCAGCCTCTCCGTCAGTAACATCCCCTCCCCCTACTGGGGCGCCGGTATTTTGGGGGCTTTGCCCGGGGTTGTTCCGTGCGTGTTTGGCGGCTGCGAAACAAGACGTGGAGGACAGAGCAGTCCGCGCACAGCCCCAGAAGGGACTCCCCAAACGCTTGCTCCATTTCTCAGCCATTTACCTCGTTTAGACACAGTCTCTGCGGAGGGCTCTAACATTTTTGCATTATTTAAAAAGTACAGCGGAGCGGGCGGGTTGTGTCTCAGCACAGCGCGAGTTTCCAGGAGAAGTTCCAGGAACTTGCCCTTCCTCCGTTAGCTCCTGAGTCCTCCCCACTCCCTCTCTCCGACAGGCAGATGGCAACCTTAACCCACGGCCGGCGCATGAAGCCTCCCATGGGCCCAGTCCAGAAAGGGCAGGCTTCCGGGGCCAACCTGCTGAGCGCATCCAAGGTGCCAGGCTGGCAACCCAAGAGACTGAACGTCAGCATAGGCACACGCTGGGCTTCCCCCGGGTCCCTGGCTGGGAGTTTAGACTGCCAGCTCTTTGGGGAAGGCACGGGGGCGGCCGGGCACCTCTGTACCCCAAATCACTAGGGACAGAGCCCAGCGCCGTCTGCGTCGTCCACGCAGAGCAGGATCCAACGGGAACCAACGTCGGGGGAATCTTCTCATTGAGCTCAGCGGGCTCTGGCCTCTGCTAGGCTGGCGGGGAACTATCACCCTGTCATGGCCCCGCTCGCGATTCCACGCCTCGCTGGGGGCAGGCAGGCGCTTGGACCGGGGGTGAAGGGGCAGGCACCTCAGAGCAAAGCAGCCGTGGGGTCCATTGAGGCTCCTCAAGCAAGGAGAACCTGGGCCGGGATGGGCAACTTGCAGGAGGGAGGGAAGGAGGGATACGAGGAGAGCTTGTGGGTAGCACAACCCCCGAAGTGTGGGGCGGTGAATGGGGGCTGTGCTAGGCTAGGAAGCTATCCCCCCAACGCAGCTCCAGGCCAACCTTCCCCTCCCCCCGTGGCCTGCCGAGCACCCACCCGTGACAGAGAACCAGGCCAGGGGGTGGGTCTCACTGGCCTGGCCCCCAGGGGGCTGAGTGCCAGGCACAGGCCCAGAAGAGAGGTGGCGAGAGGCAGGGGCTCCCCCCGAGTGGGGAAGGGGGAGGAGGTCACACGCAGGAGAGAAGCCGAGGGACGACAGCAGGCGCGGCTCCAGGAAGAGAGGTTTTCTCGGCATGACCCAGAGAGCTTTTAAAGCAGCGTGAAACACGTCCTGGCCGCCCGAAAGCACTGATGGAAGCTCCCATTAGCCCTGGAAGTGCTCTGCAGTCTGGAGAGCTGGGGGGAGGAGGGTGCCATGTGGGGGGTAGCACGAGGCCCCCACATAGCCAGGCTCCGCTGTCCATGCAGGCACATGGCCAGTGCCCTGTGCCACAGGGCAGCTGCTCTCTGTCCTGGCTGGGGCCAGACTGCTCCATCTGCCTCTCTCCCAGCACCGCCAGCCTAGGCAGTCCTGCTGGCAAGGCTGGCCTGGCGTGTCCGAAAAGCTGTTTGCTGGGAACAGGAGGTGGAAGGAGGGCGAGAACGCAGAAAGGGGGCAGGGGATGATCCACCTGCCAGCTCGACCCCTCTCTGGTTCCTGGAGCCCTGTGCAGCGAGTGCCCTCATCCCCTGCGGACACACGAGCTGAGCAGGACCCTAGGGTGTGTGTGTCAAGCGAGCATCAGGCCAAGAGCTGCTGGCTCCTCATTCCCACACACACAACGATGGGGGTCCCCAAGCCCCTGCCCCTCTGCCAGCCCAGCCCACAGTCATCGTCCTCCTCTGGCACTGGGCCCCCGAGAAAGGCCAGCTCAAACCCCAGCCTCCCACTCGGAGCATCTCTCGCTCAACCTTCGAGCCCCGCCTCATGGGCGGTGGGCCAGGCAGCTCTGCAGACCCTGTCCCGGGGCAGGGAGGGCACGGGCAGGCGAGAACTGGGCCGTCTAAGAGCCCCCAGTGCCATGGGGCTGCTCGGAGTGGTTTGATCTCGACTGCCTGTTCCTGCAGCTCTCCCTCTTGGCATCCAAATCCCCGAGATTCTGCAACATCCTTTCCTGCCCCATCCCCTTTCGCTTAGCAGTTACTGGTGCAGAAGAGGATTCAGTGAGCCATGGGCACAGGCCACAGCCCCGCAAGATGGGCTCCCTCCCTGCCCACTCCATCCACAGACCCAGCTTCCACCACCTCACCATCCAAGCCACCTCCCCGAGCCGCGGCAGCGCAGCCGGCTCTCAAAGGTGCACGCGCAAAGGGACTCTAAGCAAACGTTTGTTCCTGCCCTTCGTAGGACGTGCTGCCTGGTGACAGAACGGGATAATCAATCATAACTGCAGGTGTGCATCTGGCGCGCATCTGGCACCAGTATCCGGTGGGGATGGGCAGGCATGATCTTGCCATAAACGGGGGGGTGGGGGGCAGGGAAGCCTGCAATGCTGGATGGTGACAAGGCAAAAGTTACAGACCTTGCAAATGGAAGCATGCAAAAAGTACTGGGTATATATGCACGCACGCACTCACACACTGAGCACACCTAGAAATCCACACACGCACACACCGCAGTGCACCTGAAACAATCCAAAGTCACAAGCGTTGTGCAATCTGCTCTGGTTTTGGACATGAAGGAGTCCCACAGAGACTTTCCTGGCTTCCTTCTCTGGGCACCAGCATGGTTATGAAATCATTTGTCAGAATCAGAGGTCGCGGCCCACCGCGCCGGGCGCTGCACGGAACAAGAGTTCCTGCCCCAAAGAGCTCCCGGTCTGAACAGACGAGACAGATCCCAGGGGGGAGAAAAGAAGTGCTGTCAGCCCCATTAGGAACTGATCTGAAGAGCCCCAGTCCGGTGCCTCTACCCCACTTCCCCTCTGACCATCAGCACCAGACACACTATCCCATTGCCACACCTGCCCTCTCTCACTCCTTTCTGCTCCATCTGCAGGTCAGGTAGGAGCCACAAGGCACCCGCACTGTAGGTCCTACAGAAACAATAAATACAGGTGGGGTGTGTTTATTCACTGTGAACCAAAACATGACGACGGACCCGGAGCTGCCATTTCTTTGCCACACTGGGGCTGGGAATTATAACCCCAGCTTGGAAACCCCACCCATGCTGGTAATTTTCCTATTTGGCAACCATGCCCCTGCCGCCGCCTCCTGCGTTCCTAGTTTATCCACCATGAA
Source organism: Terrapene triunguis (assembly GCF_002925995.2). Classification (NCBI taxonomy): domain Eukaryota; kingdom Metazoa; phylum Chordata; order Testudines; family Emydidae; genus Terrapene; species Terrapene triunguis. The sequence goes on along the minus strand of NW_020664543.1, from coordinate 3,487,381 downwards.
CACGGCAGGTTTGGGCTCTGATCCTCTAGTTAAGCACCAAGGTCAGCCGGAGGAACGCTGTAAGCGGCAGCGTGCTGTGGCAGAGACAGCGGGGGGAGCTCACACCTATTTTCGCTGGGCCACACCGAAAAGGAGCCATTTATTCTCAGTGAGCGCAAAGCACGGTTAAGAGGGTTTTCAAGAGACAGAGCGATCTCCCCTCACTCAGTGCCAAATGCATGAGATCACAGCCGGCTCTAAAAATAAACCCATTTCCCTTCCCCCGCCCCCGCCAGGGCCTGAAGGTACCGGCTAGGTCAGACCCGAGCTACCTGCTTTTACAGATTCACAAGCATCTAGACGTGCCAGTGACCAGGAGAGATGCTAAATCCACCCATGTTATTACCCCACACACACACTCCGTACCAGGGAAAACAGATGCTATTGACAGCGCTTCTCAGTTTGCACCATGACTTGCAGCAGGTGCAGATCTCTTCTGAGGGGGCTCTCCACAGCCCGCCACCCAAGGAATGCCAGCCCACGGAGGGCATGTGCCTTCCGGCTGCATTTCAAACCCTCCTCCCCCACTGTCATCCTGGTCTCAAGGTTACAGCACAGGCAGCCCCAATCCTAATCACTGGGCTGCACAATAAACCCTTCCGCTGAACAGCCCCCGTGGCCAACAGGAGGACTAATCCGAAAAGCAAGCATGAACGGTAGGCTGAGTCAGCCGCCCGGGCCAGCTAACCTGCATCGACTTTCCCCCGCTAGCGCCATTATTCCAGCGCAGCTCAGCCAGACCCCCCGTGCCCTCTAGCCATCTGCCAGTGCCAGCGCACCACACGCGTACCTTGCTCACTGAAATGGATCTGTCTGCAACCTGACAGGCTCACGCTGAGACCCGTCCAACGGCGGGTTTATTGCAGCGTGGCAGCCCGCAGCTCTGCCAAGGTTAAGAGGAGCGAGGCGGTGGCAGCAAGGGCATGTTGGTTCAGAACCCACTGCCCACCCGGACAGGAACAGTCTGAGCTGGGAACAGTTTGCCCCCGTCCACCCCTCTTCGCTGTGTGTGTGACTGGTATCACGCCACCAGCACCATCCGGCTAGGGTGACCAGACAGCAAGTGTGAAAAATCGGGACAGGAAGTGGGGGCGTAATAGGAACCCATATAAAAAAAGCCCCAAATATCGGGACTGTGCCTATAAAATTGGGACATTGGTCACCCTACATCCAGTTGCTGGGCCGGAGCTCCGGTGGCCCGTTACCCTGACAGGACACTCGCTAACTCCTGTAAATATTTGGGAAAGGCAGGGCTCCTTGTAAGGTGCTCCTGCCACCTTGGGCCCCTCCCTACGGCGGCGTGTTGTATTCACCGGTTGTCTCTTCCAGCTGGTCTACAAGAGACACCCGCAGGGGTTTAACCGACGTAACTAGTCAGGTGCAAGGCACTGTGTGGACGCTCCGCCTTCGCTTTCAGCCCGGCTGATCTGGAGTCGATTCGGACCCACAAGAACAACATCCACACGGGGTGGCGCTGCCTGAACTCAATCAAATTCAAAACCTGCTTAAGTGGAACGCATGCAACTTTCTCATACGGACAAGGTCTTATTCTTAGCTGGTCAGAGCTGCTTGGGGCATGGGCCAGCTTTCCAGAGGGGGCGTGTGTGTGCGTCCGTGTGGGTGTGGGGGGTGGACAGTGCAATGCAAATAATAAACAGGGAGACAAGCCTGGCCGTTCATATGGGATAATATGTCTGGCTGTGAAATGTATTTTCTCTCTCTCTGCACACAACCCCCCGAGCTGGCTAAAGGTTGACCCGATTCCTTCCCTCCAAAGAGAATGATTGTCCCGGTGACTTCGCAGAACACTTGGTCTCTCTCTCAGCTGCTCACAGCACGGGGTGTGTGTGCACAGAACATGCCCAGCTGCTCACAGCAGCACACCGGTCCCAGCCACAGCCCCGCCTCTCCGCTGAAGAGGTGGGAAAGTTGAATGCTCACCACAAAGTGGGGGGGGGGAGAGGGAGAGGGAAGCATGTCTAAGTGGTTAGAGCAGGGCAGGGCAGGGCTGGGGAGAAAGGTGGCTGGGACTCAGGACTTCTGGATTCTACACCGCTGACTCACTGGGGCAGGTCACTTAGCCCCACCCCCTGCCTCAGTTTCCCCAGCTGTAAGAGGATGTGAGGCTCAGTGTTTGTATCACAGACGCGCAGGGCTGACAGCAGAGCGGCTGTCCCAGACTTAGGAGAGTGACTACAGGCACGCCCCTTCAGTGAGGATCAGCCAGGATCTCGGTGGGTGCGGGGCAGATGGATGAAACCCTACGGAAGCAGGTGTGCGTAGTACAGCACTGCCCACCCAGATCAGGGCCCCCACCGCGCCAGGTGCTGCACAAACACAGCAAGAGTCAGCCCCTGGGCTGTGTCCAAACACACAAGGGCAGAGGGTGGATACCCATTTTACAGCCAGGGCCTAAGCAGGCTCTACAGGGAAACAAACCCCAATCTCCGGCACCTTAACCCTCACCCTCTCCCTCTGCAGGACAACGAGGGCTGCTGGGGGAGCCAGGGCTGCAGCGACAGGCAGCAGAACTGTTCCCAGCGGGGCCCCCGCAGGAGCATATGGTGCTGAAGCAGCTTCCCCCGCAGCCACTCACATGACTCCCGCTGATGAGATCGGGGGTTTCTTACACGGCGTAATCGGATTGCGCAGGGGCGTTAACTGGATTAGGCAGGAGGCTTCCAAGAGACTCACAGGGCACGTCTACACTGCAGTGAAACCCCTGCGGCTGGCCTGGAGCCACTGACGCGGGCGGGGGCTGTGGGGCTAGAAGACTGTGGTGCAGCTTCTCAGGCTGGGACCCCATGAGGGAGGAGGGGCCCAGAGCCCAGGGTCCCTCCGAGCCCGAATGTCTGTCCTGCAGTTTTATAGCCCTGAGCCGGCCAAGCTGGGGTTTAGTGCAGCGCAGACCTGAAGCGGCCGGTACGTAGCACGCAGCCTCCTGCCCACGTGAGGCTGGCAGAGCCGGCTTTTAAACTGAGTTCTCAACCTAAGCCCCTGGAAAGGTGACGCTGCTTGGCTGCCTCTCCCTTCGCGTGCTGGAGGATTTGATGGCCCTGGCAAAGGGGGCCACCTCACAGCTCGCTTGCCCCCCCCCAGCTGCAGACCTCAGAGCAGGGGTATGACCCGCAGGTCGCCACAGTGCCAGGCTCAGACGCCAGCTCGGAACCCGCTTCAAACACTACACAAGGGGGCACCGGCTGCAGGGACTCGGTGCAGCTGCCTCTGGGGTGGGGCGCGCACAGCCCGCCTCGGCGCCGTCACACGGCCCAGTTATCACGGGGCTGCTGTTAGGAAAGCCCCATTTAAGTAACTGGCGGGTTTGCAGGAAGTGAGAGCAGCGAGCCCTGCCTGCTCCCAGAGCCGCTGCAGCGAGGCCTGGCCAAGGTGACAGCCCTGGCCCTGCTGTCTCAGCTGCCAGCACATCACACCCCAGCTACGGCCCAAAGGAAGCCGCGGATGTGCCCCCAGCATTCTGGCATTGACGGTTCTTTAACACAAGAGCCTGCGGTGAAAAGGCCGGACAGCAGCCTAACTAGGGCGGGATGTGCAGGATCGGACCCCCTGTTAGCTGGTGAAGCCCCATTCCTGACCCTGCTACCTACGAGGTGCAGGATACAATGCAACAGGGGCAAGGCCGCAAACTCGCCCGGCCCCTGCTGCCCCAAGTCACTCGGGGTGCAAGGCCCCGTTGGAAAGCGATGGGCTGGTCTCGTTCCGTAGATGGTAACTGTGTCTGGGCCCAGATTGGGGCAGGCAGAGGGGCGGTAAGTTGTCAGGCTGTGGGGCGGGTGGGAGGGGGTGCACTGTCCCACTGTGGGTCCTGGCGACAGAATCCAGGAACGGGGGTTGAGCCGGGCGTTTTCCATGTTTCCTGGGATCACCCTGCTATATAGCCACAGCTCCCGCCGGGAAAGACCAGCTGCTTGCGGGGCCGGAGCCTGTGAGTCCCATTTGCTGGAGGTGCCAGCCTACAGCTGTGACAGGGGACGGCTAGGCAGAAGTGACCCAGCACCCACAAAACAAAAATCCCAAATGTTTGTGAATGGCCAGAAAAAGCTTGTTTTAGTCCGGCTAGGCTCAGGCCCCAACTCTGTCTTCAAATGGTGCCGGCCCCTCCAGCCCAGGCTCCCGGCGCGTTTGGCACTGCTCAGTGGCACTAGGGTCTAACATGGGCCAGCCTTCACGCCACCCCGGGGAGCTGGGCACGAGCCCTGCTGTACAGAATCAGGCACAGAGGGGAAAGCCACTTGGCCAAGGTGACGGAGCCAGGAACAGAACCCAGGAGTCCTGACCCCTAGGCCTCTGCTCTAACCACTAGCCCGCGCTCCCCCACACTGAAACGGCTGTGCTGGCAGCGGAAGCCCATGAGCCCACCCTCAGAGAGGTCCCTCATGCGAGCCCCAGGGGTCTGGCTGAAGCGCTGAGCCGCACGGCCATGTGCAGACAGAGCCCAGATAGCATCAGCTGCCCAGTGGGAACACACAGGGCATACGATCCAGGGAGATGCTGGAGTTTGGGAGTGGGGGTGAGATTGGTTGCAGCATGTAGGGTTGCCATGGTGACTGCCAAGGATATATCTGAGGTCCCCAGAAATCTCCAGGCCTCGGCTCCTGCCAGGGAGGCTCATGCCGGGGGGGGAGCGGGGGGCGGGCAGTGTCTCGGGCCGGCCTGGATACCCCAGCACGACCACCTGGCTTTGTAGCTGGCCCATGGGCAGGGCACGAGCCAGGAAACCCAGCTGCAGCGGGGCTGGGGCAGGGTCCCGTGACCTTGGGGAGCTGGGACCCAGGTGCACAGCCCCTTGGCTGCCCTGCTCCCTCTCCCAGTCGCTCTGGGGAGCAGGAGCCTCATCCCCTGGTGAAGTGTGAACCGCCCGGGGCAAGCCAGGGGCAGGGCACCCACATAGGGGGCAGAAGCAGCCGCAGGGGGAGGGAAACTCCTGACGTTTTGCAGCCACTTCCCTCCCCCCCCCCGGCTGCACCATTCTGGCTTCCTCTCACCCCCCCCCCCAGGACACAGCAGGCGCCGGCACTGTAACGGAGCCAGGCTCGGCGCTGCCAACCTTGCAGGGGAATGCCTCCCACCCAGGGAGAGCAGAGGGCTCTGCTGGCACAGGCCCCATGCAACGGGCTCGTTCTGCGGGCTGGAGTCCCGCGCACCGCCCCTTCCCTCAACGAGTGCCCAGTGGCAATGCCAAGAAAGGTCGAGCTGCCTGCAGCAGAGCCCAGGCGGCACTGGGGGGGGGGGCGGCTGTCTCCCGTGCCCCCCTCAATGGGGATGGGATGCAGTGACAGCTCCCAGTGCTGACAGGAGAGCTGACAGGGCAAGGCTGAGGCTGGCTTGAGACGAGCACCCTGACCTTGTCACGGGAGACACGCGGGAACGGCTGCTCGGACAGCTGTAGCGCTCCCAGGCTGACAACGGCCTTGCCCGTGACCGGGGTTGCTTCCGCTGACGGGGCTCGCTTCACACACACACACAGCCCCACCTCCCCCCCGGCTACGGTCTCCCTCCCCTGCCGCGTCACAGCCCCCGGCCAGCTCGGCTCAGGCCTTGAGCAGACTGTGTCCCTCCTCCCCATTCACAGTAGGCTGTAAGGGGCCGCAGGGCGCTCCCTGAATCTCGCGGGAAAGGCTGCACTCATGAGAGGCACCTACGGGGGCTGCAGGGCCCGACGCACCTGGGGTTTGCACTTCCCATCCTGATAGAGACTGAGCCGCACTGGGTCTAAGGCGCCAGCGTCACCGCCGGCAGCTCTGCGGGGCGTAGGAGGCTGCAGGCGGGGACTCCGGAGGGTGCAGGCCGCGCCGATGTTGGGTGCACGGCGTGAACATATTCATCAGCCACTTTTAGCTACTCCTCTAACTTGTTCACAGCCCAGTAAAATTCATAGTGCAGACAGAGGCCGGCTTCCGCCCCGCTTCCGGGGGTCAGCGTCTGCTGCACCACGAATGCTCCAGCCACTCACCCAATGGTGCCCGCTGGAGGTGCGCTCTCTGCAGGGGCCAAGCGAGCTGCCAGCCGGAGAGCACTTCCCTATCGGCCACCAGCCACTTCACTAGCCCTCCCTCGGCTCCTCTCCCAGCGCCGCGGGGAAGGTGCAGCGGCCTCCCACGGCCCCGTGTGCTGGGCAGAGGCAGGGGCTGCGCTGGTTTGCGGCGAGAGGCATTACATTCTGCCCCAAGCGCCTTGGTCGAGGCCAAAGCCACCAGTTATCCGCGGCCCTGCCCGGCCCTGTAAACCCCGAGCTGTTATGCCAGTGTAAATCCACGGAAGTTGGCGCATTTACACCAGGGCAAGATCTGGCTCCTACCATCCACTCCCTGGGGCCAGAGCTTCCCCGGGGGAAGGATTAGAGTGACGAGGGCCAGGCCGGCAACAACCCCTTTGCCCACTAGCCCAGCCTTGGCCGCTCCCAAGCTGGGCCGTACGGTCCTTTCCCCTTCCCCTGGTGCATCTGGCGCTGGGCCTGGATTATTTATTTATTTATTTAATTAACTGCTGTTTCCATAACAAATGCTCTGGCTTCTCCTGCCCTCCAACAGCCCTGGGGCTGGATTGTTAACGAGGATTTTAATTTGTTAATTAAAAGCAGACTGCCTTCATAACAAGATCCTCTGCGAGGGGGCAGCGAGCCAGTGCCAGCGTGGCCCAGAAGATGGGAGGGGACACGGGCCCAGAGGCTGGAGGCCCCACCAGGGCAGTCCACATCCAACAGAACCGGGCTCAAGCCGCAGAAGGAGCCGGAGCCTGGCACTTCCAGCAGTCTCGGGGAATATGGGCTGGAGGGCCAGGAGGCTCCAGCGTTAATGGCCTTTGCACAGGAGAGGCTGATCCCAGAAGCAAACAGCTCCATCTCCCCCGGCAGCGATGGCTCCGGGCACTAAACCACAGGCTGCACGTGCAAGCCACGCCACACCACGCCTCCCCTCTCCGTGGGCTTGTCCCTGCCAGCTCTGTGGCTATCCGGCTATGCCCTAAATCCTTGGAGAGGCAATGGGCATGTGGGTGGCACAAGGCCTCAGCGTTGCAAGACTCCAGCCCCGTGCATTGTGGGCCCAGCCTAGAGTCAGTGCACAGCCCCTCTACTGCCCCCTCCGCAGGAGGGTCTCGGAGCTCAGCTGTGACGGTGAACGGAGAACAGAGGGGGCGGAGGGGGGCGAGGGACGTGCTCCGGGACAGCAGGGAGTCGGATCGGAGGCAGCATTAGAACTCAGGGGCTCCACCGTCCCAGCCTGGCGCTCGGGTTCACCTCTCCCAGCCTCGCACAGATCTGGCGTCTGAGGCAGCAGGGCTGGGGGCTGCGCGCATCTCGGCTCTAAGGGCAGGGCGGGCCGAGGCCGGGCTCATCCCCCTGCCGTGCTCCAGCCAGCTCCGGTTCGCTTTGCTCCGCTGCATGGAGGCAGCTATGCCACATGGCGCCCAGGAACTCAAAGCCATCCTCCCCTTCCAGGCCCTCTCTCTGACCCCCCTTCCCCTGCATCCTACAGCTGCAAGCGGCGACAGAGGCTGCCAAACCCAGGGATCGAACTCCCCGGAGCTGCCCTCTTCCAACACAGCAGCTCTGGGGCAGCGCAGGGAGTGGCGCCCTCTGGGGCTGGGCCCACGGCGCAGGGACTGGGACCTATGGTCAGCAGGACCACTGGGCCCCCAACGACCCCTCGCTCCCGGGAGTCGGTGCTCCCTCAGCTGTCAAACTCGGCTGGCCAGGGGTGGGAAGCAGCACGCTCGGCGCTGATCAGTTCGTGGGAGGCAGAGCCCCCAGCCCCGACATGTGGGGCAATGGGGAGGCTGAGCCACAAAGAGCAGCACTCGAGGCTCCCAGCCTGCCCTGGGATGGCAGGGGCCTGGGCTGGGCCCTTCAGGGGACCCGTGTTTATCCCAAGGTGGGGCAGCCGGCTGTGTTTTTGCCACCGGGGTGGGAGGCAGGAAGGGGGCCGAGCGTGGAGAGCCGAGTCTGGCCCAGCCTGCAACCGCTTCGTAGCTGGGAGAGAAGGCTCGGTCCCGGCTGGGGAACAGAGTCGCTTTCAGCCCGGCGGCCTGTTGACACAAGCTGGGGAAAACATGCGTTTCTGTCTCGGAAACGCCAGCCCCACCCAGCCCTGGAAAAACCAATATTTTCCCCCAGAAGAAACGCATGCACACTGGCACCTTTGTTCAGCCCCGACTGCCAGGGGAGCCGGGAGCCAGCGCTGCCCTCCTCCCACAGGACGTTCCTGCTCGCACTGAGCCGGGGGCGCAGCATGGCACATGCCCAGCGGGATCTTTAAAAACATGCTGCAGCCGGGCGTGCCAAGCGCTCCTGGGATGGCAGAGCGGGAGGGTGAACGCGGCCGCAGGCGAGAGAGAGACAGGGCCACTGATGAATCCCGGCTACACAGACACCCAACGGTTGCAGGAATAGAGAGTCTGTCTGTCTGGCCCTGTCTACCCTCCATAACGCTCCCAATGTTCAGGGCAATAGCAGAGAGGATTAGTTGCTCCGTGTGCAATGCCACTGGGGGGTTGGAAAGTGCTGGGGTCCGGCCCCTCACAAGCCCAGCCCAGAGCACTTCGGTTCGTCGCTGCAAGGCCGTTGGCAGGTCAGGCGGCCGTGGACGTGAGCAGAGGGCAGCGTGCTGGAAAGGCACCAGCGGCAAGGGTCGCCTGCCTGGGAGCAGCCAGGTGGGTGGGCCCCCATCGGAAGCCCGTTCCCACCTCTTTCACCATGAAAAGGGGGACCCGCTCCCCTGCCTCTTGTTTGGAGAATCCCGGAGCCAGCGTGGGATGTGCGAGCGGGTGCAGCACTGGGGGGCGGGGAGGGGAAGTCTGCACCTGGAGCAGACCCCAGCCAACACTGAATCTTCATCTGCTCATGCAGTTACTCCCGGCCTCCCCTCCCCTCCCCTCCCCGACTAGCCCCCCCCAAGTGCCGCTGATATTACAGTCGACATTTTCGGCAAATTCACTTGTCAGCCTGCATCAGCGCACGGGGCTGAGAACGGCTGCCCACTCCGTCGGCTGGCCAGCCGTCCCACCCGATCAATCAGCCCTGACACCAGCTGGGCGGACACGACAGATACGGACGCTGCGCTCTGGGGAGCGACGAGGGGGGGCTGGGCCTGGGACAGGGGCTGTTTTAACACTGACGGGGTCTCACTGTCCCCAAGCCCTTCCCAGCCCAGCCGACCTTCCCACGAACCTGGCACGCGCGTTTCTTAGTGCTGCTTCGCGTCACACCACAGGTCTGGCAAAGGGAGGAGAGATGGAAAATGGCCGCTCCTTGGAGAAGTGTGGGGCAGGGGAGGGAGGGGGTGGGAGACGGAGTCACTGCCAGCCCCCCAGTCAGTAACAGGGCGTAAAGCATTGTGTGTACGGCCCTACGGAGAGACAGAACGGCCCAGCGCTCAGAGCCTGGGCTCGCCTCCCTGCTCTGCCAGACGCCCGTGCGACCGGGTCACTCGCGGCGTGGCTACACGCGCACTCGCTGGAGTTGGCCGAAGGTGCGAAGCTGAAGCGCGCTAACCCCGTGCGGCCATTGTCATTGGGAGCTGGCCTGACTTTGCTGGAGTTTCATTTCAGCCAGGTCGCGTCGCCGTGGAGACAGCTCTTAGTCGCTCCGTGCCTCGGTTTCCCTGGTGCCCGGGGGCGTGTGTGAGGATAGCTCCAGTACACTGTGAGGTGCTCAGATAGTGCCGCAAGGGGGAGCAGGTAAGGTCTCTGCCTGAGCCCAGGGGCTGTTGAGACAACCCCGTATGCACTGCCAAACCCAAGGTTTTTCCTCTGCAAGTTGAGCTAGGGGCTCTGAGCCCCCCTCCATCCCCTGCAGGCAGCTCCGCCGCTGAAGGACAAATGATGTGTTTGCAGAAAGCGTGCGGCATGGGCGCCGGAGAGGACGGGTGCCATGGCCAGCCTGCTCGGCTACCCAGTCTATCGGCTGCCTCTGGGTACGCCAGGACGCAGCTCGGCTGTGTCTGCAGGCAGGAGCCGCTGAATCTGTGCTCCCGCGTTAGCACCAGGGCTCCCCGGCCCCCAGATTAAGGCTGCAAATTAACAGGCTCAGATGCACACGGCCAGAGGCCAGGACGCTGACCCTGATCTCCCAGGCAGGGATCAGCCGGCGAGTCTAGCCCCAGTTCCAAAGCTGTTCCCCTCCCCGGCTGGCGGGGAAGGAGCTGTGAATTCACAGCTCGGGTTTGCGGCTGCACCTGGGTTAAAAATAGCGCCCTGACCTGCTGCCACCTCGCCTTCGCCACAGTCTGATAGATGGGCACCGTGGTGGCAGCAGAGAGAGGGGCCGGGGTGGGGGAAGGAGGGCAATGAGGGGGCAAAGAGATGCAGGGTTCAGAGGAAGTTAGGAAGGCAGCTTCCAGTGCAAGGCACAGGCGGCCCCTAAACCCTGCTCCACGCCGCCAGCCTTGGACTCCGCTACCTCACGCAAAACCCGCTGCCCTGGGGGGCCAAGGAGGGCAGAGGGGGAGTCCCATTTCCGCAGCCCTATCACCACGCACCGAGACCCTGCCTGGGCTGGGTCCAAGTCTGCAGGGATTCCAGAGGTGCTGGTGTATCGAGGGGGGGGCACCAGATTCCTCACTGTGATTTAAGCCCAGACTGGATTAACATTCACTTCCCCTCTGTGTACCCAGGCGCGCAGCCAGGAGCCAAGACGCAGCCCGGGCAGGGGCCAGCAGCCCCCCCCCCCCTTGTTCTCAATGACTTGGCGGCTCCGGCTATCGGCCCGAAATGCCTTCAAACTTCTTCAGAGGCTGCCAAATCCTTCAGACTCTGCGATTACCCGGCTTCTCCGTATCTGGGTCAGTCGCTGGCTCCCTGACTCAGAGCGGTGACTCAGTGCAGTTAAGGCTCTGCCAGAGCGGGGGGAAGGCAACGGGACCAGCTAATTTCCCCAGGAGTGACTTTAAGGGTGGGGGGGGGGCACTGCAGATCGGGGGCACTGGGGTAGGAATGGCTGGGGGCAGGTCGCTGGCCTGTGTTTACAGGAGGTCAGACTGGGATCACAAGGGTCCCTTCCGGCCTTGGTCTCTAGGAATCCGAGCTGCAGCCATGAGAGACTCACGAGTTCTCTCGTTCTTCAGTGGTGGTGGTGGCGGCGGGGCGGGGGGCACTATCTCCACCTGTGAAAGTGCGAACTATGGTGCCCTCACGCCTCTGCCCGCTCCTCTGAACGGCAGCGCAGCTCGGCGGCCTCCTCCCCAGCTCCTCTCCCTGCCCCCTTTTGCAGCCAAGAACCAGGAAACTTGGGCCCTCGGCCTTTGCCAAGATACGCGCTCCCCTGCCCAAGCAACAGAGAGGGCACGGCTGTGCCCAGGGCACCGACCTTTCCCCCGCCGGCTCCTCCAGCTCTGCTCCTGGCACTGCGCCCGCGGAACTGCACCGGCGTGGAGAGGGGTGGGGGGTCAGGCGCGCGAGTCACTCAGCCCCAGCGGGATGAGCTCTGCCCTGACGGCCAGGAGGGTGAAGAGCGGCCTTGCATAGGACAATGCGGGTAGCACAATCCTGACGTGACAGTCCGTCCAGCTAGAGCAGGAGTTCTCAACCAGGGCGCACATATCCTCGGGGGCACTCAGAGGTGGTCCAGGCGGGGACATCAACTCCTCTAGATATTTGCCTAGTTTTACAACAGAAAAAGCACTAGCGAAGTCAGTGCAAACGAAAATTTCACACGACTGGTGTACACTGCTCTACCTACTACACACTGAAATGTCAGTTCAGTGTTTATATTCCAATGGGTTTATTTTATAATTCTACAGTAAAAAGAAAATCAGCAACAGTGGCTGACGCACTTTTGTGGTTGTGTGTCTGATTTTGTAAGCAAGTCGTTTTGAAGTGAGGTGAAACTTGGGGGTCCGCAGGACAAATCAGCCTGCTGACGGGGGGACGGGAGTCTGGAAAGGTTCAGAGCCGCTGAGCTAGCCTCACACCAGGCTGGCTCTGGCCCGCTGGGTCTGTGCTCCGGTTCACTGGGACACGTGGCGCTGGCTAGGGCAACGCCTCAGACCCGACCCACGCGGGCTCCGCGGCAGGGCCATGGCACAAGCTGTGCCCTGCCAGGCGCCCTTGGCCTGAGGGCACACGCTGCTCTTGCCTGGTCGCGCGCAGGGATCTCTTGGTGCCCTTTCCATGGATTATAAAGACCTCTGTGATCATCCAATCTGACCACCTGCAGGCCATGGGACAGCGCTGATGGGTCCCCTGGGGAGAGGAAGCTGTCGGAGAGACTCCAGAAGCCTCCAGTTCAGGGGCATGGACAACAGGTGAGAGCGGCACAACCCAGAGCTGACAGCGCTTTGGGAACCGGTGACCCAGACGGCTCCCTGACGGAGGGGCACAGGGGCCCGGCGCTTCAGAGAGGCCAACGCACAACAGCTTGGGCCACCCAGGGGCGCCTCTTGCAACGCTGGGGGAGGGGAGGCGGCAAGGGAAGCAGAAGAGAGCGCTCGAGGCGGCTGTGTAACCCCAGCCCCTGATGCCCCACTCCCAAATTACATTCAGGGAGCCTGCGAGCCAGCGTATCACCCCACAGCCCAGGAGCTGGGAGAAGCCAAGGGTCCAGAAGGAGAGACTGAGGCCTCCCCCTCTGTGGATGTGCAAGGAGCAATGGGGGATGGAGACACGGCTGAAGCTGAACGGGCAGGCGGGGGAATGTCACACGGCGATACCAGCCGAGTCCGTGTCTGCCTCTCCCTGTGCACGAGGAGCAGCGCCCTGGCTGCAGTCAAACCGCTCACGTTTATTTCTCTGGCCCATGTTAAAAATAAATGCCCCGGGAGGGTGGGGGAGGGGGGAGAGAGCGCAGCTCCCGACTGTCCATCTGACGCTCGTTCGAGGTGACGGGGGATCCTCCCGGCAGTGCCCAGCGACAGCCTCAGCGGAAGAAAGGTCACGTCGCCTGCGATAAGCTTTGCTGGGAACACGCTCCGTGCAGAGAGCATGAGCCCTTGCAGATGGTTGGCACCCCATTAGGCACACACATGGAGCCGCCTGGGGTTCTGGGCTGGTCTCCTGCCTCCAGGGGTCACACCACAAGGGGGTCAGTGGGGCACACACCTCTGGCTCTATTAGGAGGAGACACTGTGCACTGGGATGGGAGTCAGGAGACCCGAGCTACTTCCCGGTCTCTGCCATTGGCCTGCTCGGTGACCTTTGGCAAGTCACTTATCCACAGGATGGGATATCGGGCATGAGGAGATGGAGGAGGGAAGAGTCTTGCTTCCCCTGAGCCAGCGCTATGAAGTGCGTTGAGGTAGATGGAAAGCGTCAGTGTTATTAAATGCCGACACTGCATCCCCCCAGAGCAGTGTGCCACGGCTCACGTGGACCAGCGTTGGAGCTGAGACGAACGGATGCTCGCTGTGCCCCCCGTGAGATCGCACATAGAAGCAGCAGCGTTCTGCAGCCGTGAAGCATTTCTGTTCTGCCACCACATCGCAACAAAACGGCATTTCGGCACAGAAAATACACCAACCCCAGCTCGTCATGTGGGGCCCAAGCACCCCGCTTTGTAGCCCAAAGGAATTGCAAATGCTTTGCAGGCTCCCTACATGCTCACCGGGCCCGGTTTCCTACTCACACATGCTCCTATGTGGGGAAAAAAACCAGCACAAAACTATGTTGGAAGCTTTTGAATGCTTTGCGGCCTACAAGGCCATCCAGTTCTCTGCCAGCCCCACCCCGGGAATGGCTCTGAATTAATGGGCCTAGGGAGAGAACAGGGGGTCTTTAACAATGACTTCCTTGCTCCAAAAGGTTAGTCAGTCATTGCAGTTCTAGTTGTTTTAAACAACACAACCATAATTCTATAGTCTGGCTAAAAATCCTTTCCACACTGAATTGCTCAGTTTCCCTCTCCTGGTTCTTGTCATGCCATCACTGCTGCCAATCAGACTCCAACAGGTTACCCAGGTAATATAAAAATTGAGCAGAATGATTGCATTAATTTATACCAAATTATAGATTTTTAAGGCCAGCCGGGCTCGCGGTGAGCACTTAGTCTGACCTGCTGGCCTGAGAATTTAGCCCAGAGAGTTCTGCATCAAGCCCATATCCTGTGGGTGAGCTAGAGCACGTCTCATAGACAGAGACACCTAATCGAGATAGAAATCCACCACTCCCCCTTTGGTGATTCCTTCCAGTGGTTAGTTCCCCTCGCTTAAAATTTTGTGTCTTCGTTCTAGGCTGAAATGATTTAGCTTCAGCTTCTAGCCCCTGGATTTCATTCTTCCTTTAAAGCGGTCAGCCCTGCTTTCTACATGATCAACAAGCAACATTTAAAAAAGGGCTCAAGTCTGACTTCTCCCCTTTACACTACCCTCACCGGCTAGCACACACCTGGATACACACACGCAGGCAGGGTGCTAATATTACCCATCAGCCACCGGGAGGGGGGGACATCTCCCAACAGCAGAGTTTTGAATTAAACATGCTGCCTAATGAGTTGATTTTATTAGTTTGCGAATGCACTGAGAACTCATTATCAAAATAAACATCAATTCATTTCACCAACCCCCCCCCCCCCCCCACACACACACACACATCTCAACAGCATTGCAGCTGTAAATTAACTAAGTGCGACAATCCCTCCTGCTGCAGCCTCCTCCCTCCCCCAGCGTCTCTGCTCTTCTACAATTTACAAAATCAATAGGCGCTACAGGTCCCCTCTTGAAGTTTACTCCTCACCATGCAGCGTTGCTAAAGTAACAGAGCCCTGAGCAGCAACCCCCAGGCCCTTTGCAAGCTGGAGGAGAAGGCAGAGCCTGCCTCTCCTGCGCCTTTCCTTGGGGGGCTTGTCCTGGGCTCCCAAGCAGGAAGAGTGCTGTAGCTGACGTGGTCCAGGTTACAGGGTCTGGCTAAGTACCTTGTGTGTGTGTGGTGCAAGAGGGAATCTAAGTTGGATCAGCAGCCGCCCGGCCCTCCCATGCAAGCTACTAAATTCGGAGGAGACCCAGGGTCAAGTTTGCCAACTGCCCCCGAAGTTCCGGGCAGTCTGGATGTGGGGTTCGGAGCTGGGCTCCCCTGAATCTAGGATCAGCCGTTTGCAAGAGAAATGCTTCTTCGGAATAACTTTAGCAAGCCCTTCCCAGAGGAGTGCCCCCACGCATTACCGCCATCCTCCCACTCTGGGCCAGGGCCAGGGCCGGGAGAAATGCCCCTGCCCGTCAGCTGGAGAGGCAGTCACGTCCCTTTGTTCACTCCACTGGAAGGTGCTCAGGGGCCACGCTGATGAGGGCGGATTAAGGATCTACATGGAACAGAAGGAACCACTCCCGGAAACACCAGAGGCTGCTCCCTCACTCCCCCAGAGTAACCCAGCTTGCAATCCCCACAACATGCCTGGCCCCGGCCGCACACGGCCATCTCCCTACATGGCAATGCACCAGCCCTCGATCCCTGCTCTAGCTAGGGGCAGTGGCTGCTGCGGGGTGGCCCGGGCTGGAAAGAGGCTGTCCAGACACTAGAGAAATTCCTGGGTGGATGGGTGGGGTTGTCTGTTTGCAGAGGAAAGGCTGATTGTAACAAGCTGGCGAAGGGAAGAAACGCAGGGGCCCCTATGGCCAGCAGGAGCATCCCGAGCTCATGGCAGTGCATCGGCCAACGGCCCCCCCTCCGCCCCTCCCACATCTGACTGGGGGGTTGAGAAGTTAAGCGTGAAGCCGGCGGGACAGCGGGTGCATTGTGATTGTCTGCACACTAGTCTCCCTTTGGAAAGGATGGGCTAATCCCACTTTATCCCCCTTCATGACTGTCAGCTGTTTTCAGACATTCAGGATGCGGGTTTCTGAAATCGGAGCTATTGTGTCCACCCCCGACCACCCCCACCCCCCCCCACTGTGTCAGTCAATAGCACCAGCAGGGAACGGGCCTGTCTTAAATCCCCCTGGAATGGCATTCCTGCCCACCCCGCGTTGCTAATTCCGGCTGGGAAGGCAGACCTCGCCGAGGCCCCGGGGGTTACGCCTACAGCAATCCATGCAACAGCCCTGGGACGAAGTGAGTGTCCATGAGCGGGAGGTCCTAAGCCCCTTCGCTCCTTGGAACAAGAGCGCTGGCTGCTACTCCGTGGGCTACACATCCACCTTAAAGCTGGAGGAGTGCTCAACTCTGCTCCGTTCTCTGCCCGGCGGGTGCCCCCGACCCGCTGCCGGGCTGGGCGAAGCTGGGGCTCCCTGCGCTGTGTGTAACTGCTCATTCGGAACCCGCCTGCCCTGCATCTTGCATCACACAAAGTCTAGAAGGACCCCAGCCCCTTCCGCCCTGCGACCGCGGGCTCCTGTCCCAGGGCTCCAGCCTGGCTCCTGCCAGCACTAAGCGGAGTCACATGGGCACAGCAGGCCCGGTGATGGATGAGGCTCCTGCACACAGCCGGGCTTATTCACCCTCGTCCAACCCCGGTCAGCACCGCAGTCATAGGCCAGGCTGCTCCCACCTCGCACAAGAGGGAGTCAGACACAAAGAATCCAAATCACGCCCCACAGGGATGGGAAGGCTGAGAGGAGATCGGATTGCTCTCTATAAATATATCAAAGGAACAAATACCAGGGAGGGAGAGGAATTATTTAAGCTCAGTACCAATGTGGACACAAGAACAAATGGATATAAACTGGCTATCAGGAAGTTTAGGCTTGAAATTAGACGAAGGTTTCTAACCATCAGAGGAGTGAAGTTCTGAAACAGCCTTCCAAGGGGAGTAGTGGGGGCAAAAGACATATCTGGCTTCAAGACTAAGCTTGATACATTTATGGAGGGGATGATATGATGGGATAGCCTAATTTTGGCAATTAATTGATCTTTGACTACTACCGGTAAATATCCCATCACAGGCCATTGGGCATGTTAGATGGGGTGGGATCTGAGTTACTACAGAGAATTCTTTCCTGGGTGTCTGGCTGGTGAGTCTTGCCCACGTGCTCAGGGTTTAGCTGATCGCCATATTTGGGGCTGGGAAGGAATTTTCCTCCAAGGCAGATTGGCAGAGGCCCTGGGGGGTTTCGCCTTCCTCTGCAGCGTGGGGCACGGGTCACTTTCTGGAAAATTCTCTGCACCCTGAAGTCTTTAAACCATGATTTGAGGACTTCACTGGCTCAGACACAGGTTTGTTACAGGAGTGGGTGGGTGAGATTCTGTGGCCTGCGTTGTGCAGGAGATCAGACTAGATGATCATAATGGTCCCTTCTGACCTTAAAGTCTATGAAAAGGAAGGGGAGGAGGAGGGGGTCTGACTAGCCCTGGATAGATTGCGGGGAACGGCTCCAGGAGCCTGAACCAGACCCTTGGGACCCCCAGCTCAGCTCCCGGCAGACAGGAATCTAGAGCTGCCACTAGTGGGTCCCCTTGCTGGTTAGTGGAGAGATCAAGGACTCGTGACCCCTCTCCACCCCCCAACAGGGGGGGCAGCGTAGGGGATCTGCTCCTGCTGGACCTGCTCTGTGGTGGTTAAACCCAGCCAGTCTGCCCCTAGAGCCGGCAGCCCGGCCCCCCTCCCCAGCGGTGGTAGTGCTGGGGGAATGGAATCGGCAGCGACGGAGAAAACATGTGCTGGAGCCGAAGGCTCGGCTGCAGGTTTGAACTCCGACGCACCGTTCTGCTTCAGATGCCCCAGCCTTGGCGAAAAAGGGAAAGCCGGGCCTGAAAAGGGACAGGGGGAGGGGGGTCAAGGACAAGCATGAACAGAACACTCAGTCATTGTGCAGCGCGGCGAACTCTTCCCAGACACCTCATTAATCCTCCCTGCCAGGTAGCCATTATCCCCAGTGCGGTGCTCAGGGAGCAGGACAGAGGGGTTAAGAGACGCGGACACGGCCGTGGTGGGAGTGTCAGCGCGGGATTCGCACCCACGTGCCCCTGATTGCCAGGCCCTGCTAAAGTCTCTCCGCCGGGGAACGAGGACCCTGCAGGGGGGTCTACGTACATGGCTCACATAAACAGCGCCCCAGGCCTCAGCTCCACTAAGCCAGAGCACAACTCGCCTTGTCCAGACTTGCGTTTTAGGAGGCATTACATGGAGGTAGCTAGCAGGATGCAGCCTTTACATACTAGTCAGGATAAAGCCAGGGCATCTTGGGGGGCACCTGGGAGGGCCACAAACTAGAGATTCTCAGCCAGCAGCATGATCTGTAGGTCAGCGCCCCTTCAGAAACACCAGCGCCTGCAGCTTCCACGCTGGAGCCGCCTGGAGAGGAGCGGTAGGACGCCGGGGTTCACGAGAGGTTAATGTCCCAGTTGGAGAAGGCTTCTTCGGGGGAACATGGGAACATAACCTAGTGCTCAGAATGGCAGGCGGGTAGGGCGAGGGTCAGTCACCGGCACGGCCCCAGCTATTGAGTTCTGGGGGTCAGGAAGCCACGTGGAAGGTGGGTGGCCCAAATGGTCACACCGATGACCCAGACCAGAGATCGAGCCCAGCTTCTCTCATTTTGGGGCCTCTCTCTTCAAGCTGCCCCTGACAAAATCAGGAGCAGCGTTGGGGTGTTTGCAAATCTAAAGCGGCGGGCGGGGGGTGGGGGGAGAGAATTTGGGCCTGTCACCAAAACACAGCCAGAGACGACAGACTCGCAGGTTTGCAAGAGTCTCCTTCAGTTAGCGCCAGCTACATTTCATAGATGCATCACGTGGATGTTGCTTTTCTCAAGCCCTTCTGCCCCCCTCCCCCCCGTTCTCCTCCTCCTTCGCCTAGCAGAGTTCCTCGTCCCATGGAATGCCCGCTCGTTAGACAGGAAACCTACACACAAACCCCCACAAAAAAGCCATCAGTTAAGGGCTCTAAAAATAGCGCTCCACTCCAGCAACTTGTTCTGAGTCATGAATAAACTAATGCTGCTGGACGCCCTGCCCTCGCCCCTGCTGCTCGGGCCTCTCCTGGCTGGCAGGAGAAGCTGGGACCCAGCTGATTTGCAGCCCTGTTGGCTCACCAGCATCTAGCCTGGTTCTCCTCCTCGTGCTCCGGGCACAGGTGCCACACACCTGGCACAAGGCCCAGCTCCCATCTGCCAAGGCAGCAGAACCACATGCCCATTGCCAGCCGCGTGCGTTGCTGCCCCGGGACAGACAGAACTAGCCTAGGAAAGCTCTGGAGCGGCTGTGGAGGGGTTTTGTTCCCCCATGCCCCACAATAACAGAGCTGGTCTCGTCCCTGCTTAGGGAGGGGCCAAAGAACATCCACCTATAGGGCAACAGGTGGCATCTGGACGAACTCGCTGCAGACACACGCCAGCTTCTGTCCCCAGCTCGCAGGCTCCAGCCCCGCTGCACAAGGGCCGTGCGCTGGAAGGGCATTCGGGGTAACGGCCTGCAAAGGAAATGCCCAGCTTTGGAGCGCTGGCATTGGACACGGGGTAGCGTTTGCCCAGGCGGGCTGTGCAGTCCGAACACTGGGCCTGGCCCAGCCAACGGGTGCAGCTCACGCTGGATGGAAGGTTCAAATCTGGCAGCGGGGGAAGGGGGCAGCAATTCTGGCCGATAACCTGGAGTAAGAGCAGGGAGATGCTGCTCACGGCTGGGCGCGATGCTCGATTAGACCTGTTATGTGCACCGACCTCCAACTCCTCCTGTCAGGGATCTCGCGCAGGCAGTCTGGGCTAGTGGTCACAGCTGGGCTGGCATCCATAAGTCAAGGATAGCCCCGAGGCAGGAGTCAAAGAGCCAGGATCAAGGGGCAGAGTCCGGCTGGGGTCGGAGACCGGAGAGCACAAAGCGAGCTGAGGTCTGGCGTCGCAGCAGGCCCGCGGTCTGCATGATCGCCCAGAAAATTCCTGGGCAGCCACCAGGGTTAAACAGTGACCCTGGTGGGCCAACCAGAAGGTCACGGGTGCTGCAGCCCTGGGCTCTTTGGATGGTACTTCCTGCAACACCTAATCACCACAGTGCTCTTTGGATGTGTCTCAGTGGGGCCTCCTGGGACCATCAACTACCCCAGGCTCCGCAGACCTCTGGTCTAGTCCCACGGATCCTTCCCATGCCAGGCAGACTCGGATCCAGAAGTACTGCTTACGTACGGCGCTCGGGTACCACGGTGCAGTGAGTGGCGAGGGAAGAGAAGGTCCCGCATCAGGCGGCTTGCTGCAGTAACACATGCAGCAGACTCCAGCACATCCCGCCGCATTGCCTGGGCATTGCTGTGCCCAGGTTTCAGACAATGGCGCTCGAGACACAGCGGCGAGCTGGAAGGGGGCCCAGTGAGCCGCTTTGCCTCCAGATGCTTCATGCATCACAAACATTCTGGAGCAAAGCTCTTCCAGGAGCCAACGCAGCACTGCCCTCCGCAGCTGGGAACAGCCCATTTGCCGCAGCCGCTAGCAAAGCCATTTCTCCATCCGAGCGCCCGGGGCGCAGAGGGGAACCGGCCAACTTTTCTGGACCAAAAACCCGGCGCCGCATGTGGCATGGGGAGGTCTGGCCACACGTGATTCAGGGCAAGCGCTCAAGGTTAGAGGAGGGAGGGCTCTCAGGTAGTCACCTCACCGAGCGCCGTAAAAGGCAATTAGCGATCGCAGCTAAAATTAGATCAATGACTTCCTGCCGCTAATGGTCGAAACCGTCAAGGTTTCCTTCCCTTCCCCGGCTCCGAGGAACGAGGCATTTTCACATTAGGGCTGGGAATGATTTATGAGACAGAACTGAACAAGGCGCACACACACGCGTGCACACACACACAGCGCCCGAGCAGCTCAGACTAAACCCCATCAGTCTCCCGCGCTCCTGCAGGCAGCATTGAGCGGAAGAGGACACTTGGTCCAGCTGCTGAAGTCCTGGTTCAGGCCTCAGGACGCCTGGGTCCCAGTCCCAACTCTGGCACTGACTTGCGGGGTGACTTTGGGCAAGTTGCTGCTCCTCTGTGCCTCAGTTTCCCCCTCTGCATCAATGAGAGCAGGGAGGGTTACAGGGACTAATGCTTGCAGCTCCAGAAGCGGACAGGCTCATCTCACTGGAGGAATGCTCCTGTTTAACCCTTTCTGGTCTGACCTGATGTTTTTGCAACCTGGAGAATAAAAACCATGGAGCAGCCGAGCAATGGGGGGGGAGGGGGGGAGGGCGACTCCCTGGGGCTCCAGAGGGCGGGAATGGCTCTCCCAGCTCCTCCTCCATTGACAGCACTTCCCAGGCAACTGACAAAGCTCGTCCTCCTCTGGGGCACTGAGCGCTCTCCCCCACTGGGAGCTCCCCACTCTGTCCGACCCCTTCCTCTCTCCAGCTTCGCTGGGGCCTCCTCGCCACCTTGGCCAGCCAGGGCTTGGCGCGGTGCGCAGGCTCTCGGGCCAGGCCTGCGGGGCGGTTTGGGGGGATTCGGGGTCGCCGGGTCGACATTCTGAAGCATTCTAGCAAGCCCCAATCCGTTGTGTTTCTATACGTGTCCCCCACCGAGGCTGCTTGGACAGGGGAGAAAAACCGGCAGATACAAGATCTCTGCTCTTCACAATTACAGTCTGATCTGGCTGCTTGACGTCATAATCCCGTTTGGGACAGTGCTCCTGGTTGCCGTGGGGATGATGCCAGGGTCCCAACGGGGGAGAGGGGGGAGCATGGGGCAAGGGGTTCTATTTAGCCTGGGCAGTTTTTGCTTCAAGGCCAGCAGGCCCCCGCAGAGCTGGGGGAAGAACTGGGAGCCGGCGTTCCCAAGTCCAGGGGAATCCAGCCCCTGCGTTTTCAGAGTGCCGTGAAGATTTCACACACACGCTGCCCTGGGCCCTTGCCAGCTGCCAGCACCAAGAAGGTGTTTGCCAAGGGCTCCTCGGGCTTTGCCCAGCTGTGGGCTGCGTCGGCTGCTTGCCAGGAGGTGGCACCTGGCCGACAAACTAAATAGTGCAGGCGGCAGCGGCCCTTGTTCGGAGGAGACGGCAGTTCCCACCATGCAATTCTCTCTCTCGATCAGAGTGGCCCCCAGTGGAGACCCTATAGTCTCCTCTGTATCAAAGACGAGGCGGCCGGCAGCCCCCTTGGGGCCCTGCTGGGCCCACCCAGCTGGGTGCTGGTTCTCCTGGCCTCAGCCGTCACCACGGGCCAGAGAGAGCAGGGCAATGGCAGGTGGGCTGCGGCTGAGAGGTTTGCTCCCAGCTCCTGGGTACCCTCCGGCGGCTAATTCCATGTGCTCGGAGCCAGCTGTTCCAACCCAGAGAGAGTACAAGAAAGGCTGGACAGCGCGGGGACAACACACCTGCTGCTGCTGCTGTCACGTCCATAGCCCCCCACCCTTGTCTCCCTCCACCCCCAGTTCGCAGGATCAGGTTACCGAGTTCCCAGCCAACTCAATCCCCAGCCAGGACTTTGGCAGCAGCAGCATTCCTGAGGGGCCCGGGAGGAGGCTGCCCAACTGGCCGGAGGCAGGTGGCCCACAGCAGGCTACTGAAAGAGGGGCCGGGAAGGAATGCAAAGCATTCTCCGGCTCGCTGCTCCCAGCGGCATGGGGCGGCTTTGGGGCTGCAAAGTGATGCTCTGACAGCGCCTTCCACTCGGTACTGAGGCCTTTACTGCCTGCTGCAGACCTGGGGACTCTGGGGCAGTAACTCCTGGTGCTGAGATGCCCCCTCCTCAGACTGTCCAGCCACCCCAGAAGCAGCAGCGCACAGCGGCTCCAGAGGGAGCAGCGCCCAAGCCCTCCGTTGCCCTAAGGACAAGAGGGCTGGTAGAGGAGGGCTGAAGGGGAACCCCTTGTCCCTCAAAGGGCAGAGAATTTAACGCAAGCGAGGCAGCTCTCCCGGCCTCCCCCCGGACCCAGCCCAGGGTCACACGGACACAGGAGTCAGCTCCACTGGCCAGCACGTGACTCCAGGAGCCGGCCCGCGGGGCGAGGTCACAAGAGAGCCGTGGAGTCGCCTGATGCCCGGGCTGCAGTCAGAGCGCCCGCCCATTAGCCTTGCACGCTGGGAGCCAAGCAGCCACCGGAGCTCTGCGGGCGCTTTGCTTAATTGCCCGCTCGGAGAAACCTGCTGGAAAGCAAACCGCCTTCCTGCAGGGCGCCCTGGAGCGCGGACCGCCAGCAGCAGGGTGACTCCTCTCCGCGCGCAGCATCGGCCCATCTGTTATCCTGCCTCCTACGGCACGCTTGGGCACGCTGCTCTCCGGTGCTGGCTCTGACTGAGACGGGCTTTAGTGTTTGGATGCAGGGTTCTGGTTCGGTCCCAGCGCCAGGCTGAACAGAAGGGTTCCTGCCCTATGCCCAGCAGACAGGTAGTCACTGCCTGGATTCCCTGGACGGCACGCCC
Source organism: Terrapene triunguis (assembly GCF_002925995.2). NCBI lineage: Eukaryota > Metazoa > Chordata > Testudines > Emydidae > Terrapene > Terrapene triunguis. Next base: position 3,464,147 of record NW_020664543.1, on the reverse strand, counting down.
CTTCACCGGGGCGAAAGGGCATGAAGGAATGCCAGATATGTCCGGCTGGACGGACCAGAGCCTGGCTAGCAGCACTGTCCCTGGGCCATGCAATGCGAACAGCTGACGAGCCCGAGAACCCTGCAGCCCAAAGCAGCGCCCCCTAGAGGCAGAGCCGCAGATCCTGCATTCAACCAGCACAAGGTTTTAAGCTGTATTTGGTGAGTATTCTGCTCTGAAGTCTGGCCCCCACTCCCAGGGAGAGTCATTCTCCCCTAGGCCTGAGACTAAGGAGCCTACAGAGACAGAGGCAGCCCTGGGAGGAATTCCCAGAGGATGCTTGGCAGAACAGTCCACATACGTCTGAGTCCCAAGTCAGCCTGGCCGCCTCCCTCCTGTCCCCAGGCAAGGTGCATCTCTCCCAGGAGAGGGTTCCCTGCCTGCCTCCGGGAGCTGCTGTCTGGCTGGAGGCTTGAGAGATCCCATGGCGCTTTCCAAAGTCAGCAGACGGAAACCCTCCTTTTGCACCCCCTTCCCGAAGCAGCAGCTCCCAGCGCCCCGGGCCGAGCTGCATTTGCCCACGCGGCTGGTGTCCAACCCGGCAAAGTGGCAAGTGCCCCGCGAGAGCCGGAGCGCGGGAAGCGCTAGGCACTCGGGAGACAAGCTCTAATCCCATGCTCCCAACTCCCAATCGTGTCCTATCGTGTTTCCAATGGGGCCCCAAGAGCAGCCCCCGCTTTCTCCCTCTTGCTCGTCCGCCACCTCCGCCCACCCGCCTGTCACATTCCCTTGGCTTCCTCTCTCTTCTGTGGAACCCCGGGAAAAAGGGGCAAAGTGCACCCAGCCCGGGGGGGGAAGGGAGCTTGTGGCAGAGCGGCAGCTCCCTTTCGTGGCTGATTTCTCTTCATTAGTGCAATCACATCAACACTGACAGCGGCATATTTATTATGGTCCCAGCCCTGACTGTTTTCCACCCAGCAACGCGCAACTTGATAATGAGCTTAGAGGGCAGCTCTGCTAATGACGGGTGCACCCAGCCCGTTCCGATAGCTCCATGCTCTGAGTGGGGAGCTGGGATCTCGCTGGCCAGCGGGCTGCCCTCCGAGGGTGCGTGCATGGCGCGGCGGGAGAACAAAGGTGTTGATTGTTTCACGAGCCCGATCGGCTGAAAGAGGATTTCACTGCTGCATAGTTCGGGCTCTGGCGTACGCGGCAGAACCCGCCACACGTGAGGCCTGCCCTCTGGAGTCCAAGATCGATTCAAACGGAACAGCCCTGAGCTGCCGAGAAACTTTAAAGGCAGCCCAACCGCCACTGTTTCCGTAGGCCCTACGGCAGGCCCTGGTCTGCTCCCACAGGGTCGACCAGAGAGCAAGCACAAGTCCCCCCATCTTATGCCAATAAGGAAACAAAGAGGAGAGCAGCGTTGGCCTGGATGCCATGGAGTGAGGTGTAGGGGGGGAATCTCAGGGGATGTGCCCTAGAAGAGGCAGGGCTGGTAAGGGAGCGGGGATCACTACAGAACTAGCGACATGGACACTAGACAGGCCTCGCCCGCTGTGTGAGTCATGCACCTGCAGCTTCCTATCCCCAGCACAGCTGCCAGCAGCACTCCTGGGTATTTCCCACCCAGCGCTTCACTAAATAAATACAGGAGAAGAAATCCACGAGGGTTCCTTGCTTCCTGCAGGCTCTTACTCCAGTCGAGTGTCTTTGGCCCCCGATCTATGCGCAAACTCCAAAACAATGGGGCTGCAAGACCAGCTTTTGATTTAAAAATATGGGGAAGCCGAGAGCTTTCATCAGCTCCAGGTGGGCGACCCCAAGACTCCCGGCTACCACGCTCGATTCCCAAGTGCATCTTCTTCCTACACGCCAGGACGCAGCTGCCCCTTGGCTCCTTTGTTTTGAAACATTACTGGGCGTGCAGCAGGAAAAAACACAATCGCCCTCTTTGGTGGGATCAGGGCCGTGCTGGCCCCCCTGGAAACGGGCTGAGGAGGAGACACGGACATTTAGGGGAAGAGTTGCTCGCTCTTAAAGCAATGGCTCAGAATGGGCTATACAGGGCCCTGCAACTTACAAGGCTAACTGCAGCACTGGCAGCTCACCTGGCTGTATTTTGAGGGCCACTCACACAAAAGCTCGCTGCATTCAGAGCGTGAACAACAGAGGGTCACTCTGGCAACTTGCAAAGGGCCCAAGGGTCCAGGCCTAGCTGGCGCTGAGCAGAGCCAGCCCGCAGCACCATCCTTCTCAGTGCCAAGCGGCCTCTACAAATCCCACCGTGCAACGCAGCCTGGCCTCTGGGCTCGAGAGAGGGCGCTGCACGCTGGGACTCGCGGTCTCTGGGGGCTGCACCTCCACGCCAGGAGAGCGTTTCAGGGCGAGGTCAGCCAGCAGCTGTTTTAAGCAGTGGGCGCGGTAGGAACTAGCCCTCCAGCCTGGCGTGAGGTGCACGAGACAGACTCCTTCGGCACGTTGCCCGGGGGCGCTGGCTGATGGAGGAAGAGACGGGAGGTATTTCCCCATGACTCCTTAGATACAGGAGTCACCCTCCAGCCCTGCTGCAGCTGGGCCCGCCTCAGTTTCCACGCGGTCACCAGAGGCTGCCTGAGCAGTGGCTGCAGATGGGCTGTGACGCCTCACATAACACGCACCTCCGGCATGCTTGGATCCGCCAGACATTATGTACCGGAGCCCACAGGCCGCCTCGGCAGCAGGGCATCAACCGTTGGGAAGGCACCTTGCAGTCTGCGGTGTCACACTCTCGCTCCTGCCCCTCCACAAAGATAGAGGGGAGCCGTCAAACCACAGGCATGAGAAACGGCCCAGGGTGTCCGAGCACCAGCGGGGCGGGAGGGAAGCCGGCTATCCCAGCTGGATACTTTCAGGGCCTTAGAAGGGGGCAGAGAGAGTCTTCAAAAAGGCACTGCCAAGGGGGTTTGATTTTGAATTACCCAGGTTCTTATGTGAAGCCCATCCCCATGGCATCAGGTCAGCTCTCACGGGAAGGATGGACGAGCCGGTTTCCGATCCCAATCTGGCCACAGCCTCAATTCCATGCACCCACTCCAACCTGGACACAGTTCACAGCACGCACGGAGGTCAGAGCTCAGACAGTCCAACCCTCCCCCGATTGCTCCAGCTACGGAACAGGGGTGCAAAACCAGAGGCAGGACTGAAGCCCCTTAACGACGCTGCCTTTCCTGCTTGCACTTGGCCCACGGACGCCTGGTCTGCCTCAGCCACCAGCTGCGTCTCCTCCCCGGAACTGTAACCTGGCCCTACCATCAGGCCGGCTGCTTGCCAGGAACAAGCCGGAGAGCAACCTGTGCAAACGCAGCTCCAAGGGCTGAAAGCAGCCGCACGCTGCCCTCGGCCGCCGTTAATTTAGCCCATTTGCTTTCATATGTCGCCAAGTCCAGAGAGCTTTCCCCTGGAGTTCAAAGCAGCCCCGGTGCAGAGGAGCGGCTGGGTTTTATTGTGAGTGTTGAAAGGCCTCTCGCCTGTCCTGCTAACCCTCACGGCTGTAACAACAGCCCCGCGCGTCAGGCAAGCTGATCCGGTCTCCCATTCAAAGCCAGAGCTTCTGCACTTGATGTTTCCTTGCTAGCCGGCCTCCACCGCTTCCCTTAGCCCACCGCACCAGCCGCGCAGTCTCAACTGAGAGCCGAACTGCGCACACCCCACCAGCGGCCCAGCTCCAGTCCACCGGAGAACACCCTACAGAGCCGTACAACGTTAGGCGCTTAGTCCCAGGGCTTTGGAGGGCTGAACAGCTCACGAAGAAAGGTGGCTCCTAAACACAGAGGTTGTGATCAGACCACTTCATCGTGGGCTGGCTCAGCTTGTCTCTAGCGGTCCGAGCCAGAACTCCTGGGTTCCCCTGCAGCCTCCAACGCCAGCTCTCCCATGCTTCAGGGACGTTCTGGTGATGGCCACAGAACAGCCCAGGAGAGGGCAGGGGGGGGGCATTTCCATCCCTCTTGCCCCATGGCTGTTTAGGTTGATAACATTAGACGGCTTGCAGCGATGTCTCCTTGTTCACCCAGCCCCTTCCATCCTGAGCAGAGCGCGCAGTGGTTCAGAGCCACACCGCCAACGCCCATCGCTGAGGCAGCTGGCCTTGGCTGGAAGCAGCGTGTGTTATAACAGCAACGCGGCAGGAACGCGGACCCAGCTGGAGCACACAGGGACTTCCAGGGATCGTGCATCCGCTGGACTTGCCTTGCTGGGGTTCAGCCAGGGCTCCAGGGTTCACACCGCTGGCTCCAGACAACGTCCTGCTGAAGGCCTGGATTTCCGTCTCATCTGAAAGGCAGCACCTCTGACGGCACAACGCCACCCCCGCTCGCTTGGCCTGGGGCATGCTGGGTTTTCCTGGAAGTCCCCCCCCGCCCCAGTCCGAGTCCTGACCCTGCTTAGTTTATGAGCTCTGAGAAGAGGAGGGCTGCAGGCCATGCGTTTACATTCCAAAAAACCCCCTATTAAATGCCTCGCGAGGTCACGTCAATACTAATCGGGCCGCCGTGGCTGCCCGCTGCTCAGCGGGGACTGACAGGAGCCGCGTGCTGGAGAGGTGCATTAGAGTCTCTCTAGAATCACTGCATCATTTCTCAGATATTTACACAGCGCCAGCCACCACAGGCTCTAGTCTCTCCAGAGTCCTATTCAAGTCCGCCAGGCCGGCCGCTCAGGCTAGTGCGAACACCGGGAAGGCGAGCACTCCAAGCACAGGAGTGGGAGCCAGGACTCCTGGGTTCTAGGCCAGGCTCCGGGGCGCACTGGGGGACTGAGAGCAGCTCGCTTATCCTCGGTTTGCCCATCGCTGGAGAAGGGCTCTTACTCCTCAGGGGCTGTGGGTTTGCAAAGGGCTGCAAAGAATCATGCCCAGCAGCTGTCTTATCGCCCCCGCCCTAGGGGAGCGCCGCCTGGCGCCACATTCACCCTGCAAGCTCACTCACTCGAGTGGATGCCACTATCCTTGCCCACGCTCCATCCCCCCACGTTAATTACTGGCATTTTTCTGGGGGTGCGAGCAGCCAGCATCCAGCTCTCACCTCCAGCGCCTTCCTCTGACGCCCGCTGAATGGCGCTGCCTGGCGGCCGGATCCCCATCAGTAAGGCAGGGGAGCCGCTTGACCCCGCTCCATCAAGGCCCCGCACACCCTCCCCAGCTGTGGTGCTGAGAGAAGAGCCAGTGTCCCTAAGCCTAGGACATTGGTTACCGGATGCCTGGCCACGGGGACGCCCACTCCTCCCCAACGCTGCCAAGGATGCCCTCGCTCGGGGCTCTCCGTGCCCTGCCTTGCGAACGAGCCCGACGGCCCCCACCCCGGGCTGGTGCTGAGGGGGACGGTGTCGGTCAGGATTGGGGCGCGCTGGCAGAGGGGAGGGGGCGTTAATTTACAGCTCCCCTGACTCAAGCCACCACCCTTCCATCCACAGGGACCATGTCACACGTTTGCACGCGCTACATACACGCGACGGGGATTCGCTCACTCGGGAACCGCAGCTACGAAGGGCACCTCCCTGGGACCCAAATCGTGATAAACAATAGTAAGTATGGTGCCCCTTTGCTTTGCAGACATGGGCTTGCTAAGCCTCAGGCCCCAGGGGGTAGGGGGCAGAGAATGTCCTCCATTTTTACAGGTGGGGAAACTGAGTCACAGAGGCGGGGCAGTGACTCACCCCAGGAAACTCTACATCCAGCCAGCCCTGCTCAGCACCCCCTGGCGCCATGCCCAAGGTGCTCCCTTCACCAACATGGTGCCCACTAGGCCTTCATGCCCCTGCAGCCAGTTATCCAGTGTCAGATCCCAAAGCGCTTGCCTGGGCGGCACTCCTGCTGTGTCCAGTGGGCACTCTGCCCTGTTGGTTTATGGCCTATGCACTTGGCTTTGCCAAGACAGGCCATGCCCCTCCTGTGACCCCGGGCTGCTACGTACAGCGGTGGAACGTCAGATGAGGATTACGCTTCTCTTGTTACAGCTGGGGGGGCTGAGACCAAAAGAACCAGAGAGACACACCAGCCTGGAGCGGCTCTACAAGGTTACAGACAGTGGCCCCGTGTTCCCAGCCACCCGAACGACCCCCCGGCTCTGCTCGAAACCGAGCTCCCCCCCAGAGTCATTAACGGGCTGCGTTGCAGCCAATAATATTCCCTCCCCTTACGATTATCGTATCATCAAAATTTCATGGCCATTGCAGGCCACTAATGGCTTTCTAAGCAGCATCAAATTTTAATCGTCCTGTCTCCTCCCTCACCCCCTTCTTCCCCGAAAGCCACTTTTCCTCCCTGTGCCACTCCGCACCAGGCCAGCGGCTCATGCGCCCGCCCACCTTAAATCAGCGATAGCGCTGCAAGGAGGGGGCCAATCCGTCAGGGCGGGGGCCGCGATCCGGCTGGGCAGCAGGGCCACTGGCGCAGAGCGGCCTCTGGCTGTCGTGGAGACTGGATCGGTGAACGACGCAGCCGGCTGGGCCTCTCCTGGGCACGCTGGGCCTGCCAGCTCAGTACAGTACAACCCTCCCCATGGCACTGAGGGGCCCAGACGGGCATCCCCTGGCAAAGACCCACAGGGGTCTGTGTGTGGGGGGGGGAGGGGGGACAGAGAGAAGCATCAGGGGCACAAGAGGGCTCAGCCTACGGGAAATTGTACTAAGCAGCAGCAAAAAAAATCGATACGACGCGGGAGGATGAGATCTCAGTCTAGCGGGAAGCGAAGCTGAGGAAGGCTGCAAGCAGCAACCCCATCCCTGCCCCGGGGGACGGAGGAGCCCGGCGCTGATCGGGGGTAGGGGGCAGCGCCAGAGTCAGGGGGGTGGGGGGCACCCAGTCTTAGGGCAAAACCAGGCACTTGCCAGCTGTTCTGCTGCACCAGCGAGGGCGGACAATCGGCCCTTACGCCAGCTGTCCGAGGGCCCAATCGACCAACCCAGCGTGGCAGGGGCAGAGGAGGACGCTGCCTCGTGCGGCAAGCCATGCAAACCGGTGAGCGCAGCCCAGCTGCTGAAACCTCAAGCACCGAGACGGGGCAGAGCACATGGCAAGGGGAGGCGCTCAGACTATGGCAGCCGGGGCCAGGCAGGTACCTAGGCAGTGAGGCCTGCTGGGGAGTCCCCCCCGGTCACCTCCTCCTCACGTGCATCCCCCCCACCCCAGCACAAGGGGCTGAGCCTAGTGCAGCTCTAGAGCCAGGAGGCTGCCGTGCGCAACAGCGCCTCCCCATGGGCGCGGGCGGGACTGCAGGCCAGCAGGGAACGCAGCTTCTAGGCCAGCATCCTCCACAGAGATCCACATCCAGCAGCTAAACAGTCTCCATTTCACGAGCAAACTGGCTGCATCGCAAACCGGCCGCTCAGCCCGGGACCGTCAGCTGCCTCTGCTCAGGCGAGCCCAGGCATGGACCAGCAAGCAGCAGGGCAGGTCAGGACGAGGCTCGCTGGCAAAGCCACGTACAGGGCCAGCTAGCCCAGCTCCAACTCACGGCACGCCCGGCCCCAGCGCCAAAGTCACAGCGCCGTTTGAGGGCCGCCCCTTCCCTGCAGGAGGGGGAAATCTCTCCCCTTCGGTGTGGTACTAACCTGCCGGCCGGTGCTGATCTTACACAGAGGAACCTGCCTGCTGGGGGGTCCCTTCACCCAGACGGCAGGGCTGGTAGTGGACGCTTTGGGGGGGTGCCTGCCCGGTAACTGGGCTGGGTGGGAGAACGTGGGGCAGGGAGGCGTTCGACAGGGACCCTTCTGCCTGCGACCCTGGCCTCGCTGCGGGCATAGCTGGTTCTACCCAAATCACCCGACTAATTCCGATTACTAACTTCCTGAGCCCCATCTGCCTCTGGGTGGCAGGGGAAGGGGCCTCTCTCCCCCCTCCAGTTCAACCCCGGTAAAACAAGCGGACCCGGAGGGCAAGACATCGCAGTAGCCCGGAACCCTGCGTGGAGCCAGACGGCTAGGCGGGGGCCGGAGAGGGGGTAGACCAGCAAACATGGGTGTGCAGAGCCGTGGGGCGGCCCAAAGCCCGTGAATGCCAGAAGGTGCCTCAGATCCTGACTAATAAGCCCCTTTAGCCGGGGAGCTAGTCTGGTCTGCCCCCCCGCAACCCCACCACCAATCCTGTCTGGAGCCCTAAATCCTCCAATCCCTTGCAGGCCTGACCGCAGCAGTTTAAATCCAAAGAGTATCTTTGCCCTTGGGAGGGGTACCGCTGCTCCCTCCCCCCAGGACTGGGTGGGAGACAAGTCCCCATACAGGATTTGTTCTTAGATCAGCAGGAGGGGGGTCTGGCAGGGCTCCCTGCTGGATGGAATCAGATGAAAAGTTGAAATTTGCAAACAAATTCCCCCCTCTCTTTGCCCTCCCGCCCCCAAATATTTTTTAGTGACATTTTGAAACATTTGACATCTTGCCAGGGGCTCCACCACGTCAATCAGCCACAGGCTCTATTGCCCCGCCCAGCTGCCCGGCCCCGGCTGTTTCCGACAAGGCCTTTTGAGTCCTGGACAAAAGAAACTCTTGGGCCAGGAAAGGCTTGACAAACCAAGGATCGGACGTCCCCAAGGTGAAAGCGTCCCCTAGACGGGGAGACTAGGGGGCTCCATTTGTTGCAGAGCATCAGCGTGCCCGGAGCTGTACAAACACAACAAGACCAAGGCCTCGCCCCAGGGACCTTGCCATCACAGCTTCAATCCTGCAATGGAGCCTGGCACTCAACAGGGCTCCGATCACAGGGTCACGGCCTAAGTCCAACTCGGAGCTGCCACAGGAGGCAGAGCAGATGCATCCTACGCCCTTGTCTAGCGCAGCTGGGCAAAGCCAGGCGGGGGGAGGCGGTGCAGAGGCATTCCATCCAGCACCCCGCTTCTTCAGATCTGTGACTGATTAGCCAGTGCCGAGCGCCGCATTCTGCTGAGTAATTAGCGAGAGGCCCTAATCAATAAGTTATTTTTTGCCGCGGGTAATTAATAATGACATGGCACAGCCAGGCTATAATTAAACTTTCATTCCCTCTTCCCCAGGTGTCAGGGTGTCTTTTGTTTTAGTGACGGCCGGTAAGAAACTCTTCACTCCTCTTTCCCGGGAGCTGGGACGGCAGAATCAGCTGCCGGTGCCGGGAAGCACCTCTGAGGCAGGAGCGATCCCTCTTTCAGCATTTGAGCGGTTTCACTTTTTCATTCTTTTCCTCCTTTGCTCTCGCTCTATCGATCCGTCTTTCTTCAGCTGGCTGAATCGACAGAGCGCACACAAAAGCACGCTGCTCACCTCGGCTCAATAGGAATGTGCGGCGGCCACCCCGCCTCCACGCTTCCCACACTTGGGTCTGGGGGAGCTTGTGGGAGCACTAGGGGGCTGAAAGTCCCTGATACAGGTGGCAATTGACCCCCCCAGCCCCAGAGCACAGGGTGTAGGGGCACACACAGCAACTCGCTACGCTGCTCGGTTATTTTCTTCCATCGTCAAACGTTATCGAACAGAATTTGGTGCCCAGACACAGCCCCAAAGAACAAAGGCCTCGGGTTCCTGTGAGAACGGGTATGGGCTCCCCCACACACCACTCATGATCCCGAGGGAGGTGCTTCCTCGCAGGGAGAGGAGTTCTGTCTCCCTGGATCATGTGTTCTTCGGCTTCTCTGCCCATCAGGGGCCCGGCTGCTGTCAGCTACTCCCCGGGACAACCCGGCTTGCTACGTAGGTGGATGCGAAGCAGCCATCAGCTGGGAACAACCACGGCTCCACTTCACTCCATCCCCGGGGCCCACACAGCTCACATGGGCAGCACCAAGACTGGGAGCCTAAAGACGCGCCGCTCAGCCCCGGGGGTCCCAGTCAAGGTAAGGGAGTGCAGGCAGGCGAGATTCAGCCAGGCATTGCCCAGAAGGGCTCCAGCGGGCATACGAGAAGAGCCTGAAGGACACGGCACTTTGCCACCAGAAACGAGCCGAAGCCGGAAGCCCAGCTCCAAACCCCTTCCGCTGTGTGTTGGGCGGAGGGGGGGAGAGGGCCGCTGCTCAGAGCGGAGCGTCCGGCATGGTTCTGGGCCCGAGTCGGTGGGGAAGAGCAGTTTCCAGTTCGGATGCGCCTGGCATCACACAGGGTTTGGCCCAGCCGCGAGCTGAAGAGTCAGACTGTGACCTTGTGAGGTTTCTCCCACTTGGAACCAAACTCTCATGACGGCTTGCAGGGTTTTAGTGGCTTCATTCCCCAACCTCAACCTCCCCTGGATCCTACACTGCCTCTCTTAGCCTGCAGCGTGCCCATGTTGGCTCCAGCAGGACTCCTCCCAGCAGCCCCCACTGGAAATCTGTACATACCTTGGAGCTGCAGTTGCAGTCTCTGGGGCCCAAAGCCCGCTTGGGGGTCTGCTCCAACAGGCTTCCCTCTCCCCTTCTTCCAGCTACACTCCCAGTGCATTGCCCTGGGCTTCTTTACCGGCCTCTGGGGCGAGTAAGGTGGCTTTCATCCCTGGCAGCGCTCCACTGCTCTACGGATGCTGTGAGGTTACCCTGTGCTCACAGCGCGAAGGAGATGGCAAGGAACAAGTCTCTGCATCGGGATACCGCTACACCCAGACCCCTGAGCAAGCCCCAACTAACCCAGCTCCAACCACCTGCTAGTAAAAATCCAACCCGGTCGCAAAGGGCCAGTGCCCCAAGAGAGCCCTGCGCAGAAAGGCCAGTGCCGCAGACAGCGAGCGTTCCCCCACACGGCCAGGCTCTCCTCTGTCACAGCTCAATGACCCGGCAGCTGCCCTGGTGAAGCGCAGGTATTTTGGACGGTTACTGAAGTATTTTAAAAATAAGGACTGTCTAAGCCTCACAGTCAAATTCTCTCCCATCCCTCCCCCAATTGTTCTATTTACTGAAGCTCACACGTATTTATACCAACTCGTCCCCGGAATTAAATATGAAAAGTTCAATTCATTAAACAATAGGTTTGGGGGGGGAAAGGGGAAAACCAAACAAACAAGCAAACCCCCATCACCACTTTTGACCCAGACCCGTTTAAACAAGGCAAAACTATGCACCTAAACCCAACGTCACGCTCTGTACAGAGGAACCCCCCAGAGCCCTTAAAATAAACAGGAGGCAAGTTCATAATGCCAGGAAATAGTTCCAAAGGCAAAGAACAAACGCAGCAGTAGGGAACCTGGAAGACAGAGATTCAAAGACACGGAGATGAGAAACTCAGAGAGAGAGTGAATCAATCAAAGAGACCTTCACAGCTTCTGACACAGGGACTGCCTGTATAATATACTGCCAGTTTATATGTTATGTTCTGAACTTAATTACTGAGAAATTATAGCGCCGGTGCTAAGGAGAGGCAGTGGATGGGGAGTTTGAAGCCAGGGGCAGAGAGGGCTTTGGCTCCATTTGCTGCTGAAAACGATGGCTATAAATTTAGAGGGAGAGTATATTATAGCCCTGGAATACTGCCTGTCTCAGGGAGGGGTTCAGAGGCCTCCTTACCCACCCGCATCCCCTTCTACAGGCCGGATCCAGTGCAAGCGACCTCCCCTTGTCAGAGATTCCCCAATCTGTCTGATCACACCCAGCACACCCATAACCTGGGGCAGGGGTCGGCAACGTTTCAGAAGTGATGTGCCGAGTCTTCATTTATTCACTCTGATTTAAGGTTTCGCGTGCCAGTAATATATTTTAACGTTTTTAGAAGGTCTCTTTCTATAAGTCTATAATATATAACTAAACTATTGTATGTAAAGTAAATAAGGTTTTTAAAATGTTTAAGAAACTTTATTTAAAATTAAATTAAAATGCAGAGCCCCCCGGACCGGTGGCCAGGACCCTGGCAGTGTGAGTGCCACTGAAAATCAGCTCGTGTGCCGCCTTCGGCACGCGTGCCATAGGTTGCCTACCCCGGACCTGGGGGATGCTAAGTGTGGCTACAGAGCTGTTTAGAGTCAAGCAGTAATACAAGATCTCAGGCAAATCTGTTACATGATCAAGATGCTTTAACACACGTGTGCATCCCATGTACCTTCCATGGATGTACAACTGCGTACATCAGACACCCTCCTCCTTTCTATCCCTCCCTATCTAGCTCAAGTCCCACAATCTCTCAGTTGCTGGCGCAAGGGGTTCTCCTGGGCAGCTCCCACCGCCCGGACCAGCCATCCCATAGCACACTCTGCCTATAGATTCTCCCCCTCCTTTGAAGCCTGGGCTGAAATCATACGACATCCCCCTTGCACCTGCAGAGAGAGAGACTCCCTAACTGTTACTGGGATGCAGGCAGCCCAGAAGATGCCATGCAAATCCAGCATGCCTAGGCAGGAGATGAACCCCAGAGTTAGCAGCGTAACCCCTGGATTCTTCGCAACCTAACGTGGCTGTTGAGCAAGGAGATTCTGTACTTCCTCAAAGTCCTAATTAATGAAAGGACAAAAGGGCTCTGCCAGCGAAAGCCCCCTTTCCCTTCAGCCTGGCCTTCCCAGCGTCCAGGGGCTGGCATTGCTCCGCGCTCGTGAACTCGCACTGTACCTTGGAGAACCAGACAACTATTTATACAGCCCGTTCAGATAACCGAGGCAGCTGAAAATAGGCTCCACAACACATAAGCATCCTGGAGGCGATTAGCTTATCAGAGGGGCTGGCGCTGCCCCTAGTATTAGCTCACGGAGCATTGCCTCGAATCCCCTTTAAACTGCAGCTCTAATTTACTTACATTACTGCAGCTCAACGGGGTACAACTCCAGCCCGGGGGAGGGGAGAGCGGGGGGGGGTGGACGGACGGACAGTGTAGGAACACAGATCGCAGGCTAGCCTTTTAACACCACAAGCGTGCGGCTTCTCAGCAACCGGTGGCAAGCTCAAGCCCCCAGCCTCCGAACGGGGCCTCTCGAAGCAAGGGGTGGAAATGCATTCCAGGGCGGTCACCCCGTCTAATCCCAGTATGCACAGATGGTTAATCTTAGCAGAAGCCTCATAGCACGGACACAGGAATTCAAGAGCGGGAATAGGATGCAACAAAGGCAGTTGCCATCCACCTACCCAGCAAGCTGATGTAGCATTTTACTGCACAACCCACCTTCCCCATTATAGGTATTTATAGCTCTGCCTTCCCTCGCCCGATGCCTCCCTTCCTGCCCCTATACGGTTTCCATTAAGATTCAGCCTGCCTAACTGTCTGTGCCTGCTAGGGCTACCGTTTCAGCTCTGCCTGCGCCGCTGCTTCTCTCTGAACAAGACTCTGCTATCAGGAGCTGCCAGTTCTCCCCAGACCTTGGAAGAAAAGAATAAAGTTGGGTTGTCGGGGGTCCCCCCCCTCCTTTCACCCCCTACCTAAAGGAACCGTAATAAGCTTCCAGGGTTCAGTTGGCCACATTCTCCTGTCTCCTGAATGTAAATCTCTCCTGGCTGTATTGTTATCTTGGCAGGTCTTGAGATAGGAAGAGAGAGAGAGTAAGGTGCTTGGGAGAGATACACACAATGTAAAGCGGCTCCCAGTCATTTCAAGCAGCTGTTTGGATAGCTAACCAAATATCCGATCCCTTTCCAAAAGAGCTTCTGAAACTTTCCAAGGGGTGAGCTCTGGGGAGGGAGAGAGGCAACCACCTTCCTTAGTGCACGGCAAGGGACTTCTTCAGTTCCACATCAGACAATCAAATATTCAAAGGTGCCTTTTTCGAGTGGCTTTTTCTCCAAGCGTGTAGCCCCCTGGAATGCCCAACTTTCTGATTCCAGCCACGACATCCGACCAGGAGCCTGCTTTTCAGGTCATGGCTGGCGTAAACAGGGCTTCGCAAATCAACACTTTTCTACAGATACATCTCCACATCCCCATACAGTTCGCTGATTTCACACAGCTAACCATTTCATGTGACTGGAACCAGATAGAAGGGTCTGCAGCCTGGGGAAACGGCCAGTGCGCATCTACTCTGCATGGCATGTAAGCAATCAACTAAGGAAGCCAGCCACGCGAGGCAAGCTCTGGAAAAGTGTGCGTAGGGCAGGGTTTCATACCCCCCCAAAGCCATCATATGGACAAGCTTTGCCTTGCTCCTGCTGCTACCGCTATTAACAACACGCCCACCTGTAACCAGCTAGAAACCTTATCTTCAGGCAACAGATTGGAGGACCTAGGGAGATGGAGGTCACAGTTTCCAGTACAAAGCCAGTTTGTTTAAACCATTAAAGACCAGCATACATCAGAAATCATTATCTATAGATATATATACACACAGAGTATACACATTAACATACAACTCCTCCCCAGCAGGCACACTTAACTCCTAAATAACACCAAGATTTTGGGGGACAGGAGGAATAAGGAGAGAGAAATCACAGGTTTCACACGTTGCCCTATTCTGCTCTCTTGCTTCCTCTCAGCTGTCTGCAGGAGCCCCAAGCACACTCGATTCCACCCTACACACTCAAATTTAAAAAACCCCCAACACCTTTGACCAGGCCCAAGAGAGCAAACCCAGGGCTCTGCGGGGCACAACCTCCTGTCTGGAAAGGGCTCCTCGGCTCAACATTACAAACGTTGCACCGGGATTTCATTTTTTGACGGTTAGTCACAACCTGGCTGGCTAGCTCTGAGCCGGGCAGAAAGATGCGTCTCCCCCACGCCACCCCCACCTGGGGCCTTTATATTCAAGTTGGGTTTCAGGTTTTTTTTTAAAAATTCTCTCTTTTCTCTTTTCCAAATCTTTGTGGCTCCAGTCCCAGGACTCTGCAGCCGGCCCCCCCATGTCTCCTTTCCCTTCCCTCTGAGCTCTTGATTTATACCCACAGTCTCCATCATGCAGACACAACTTTCCATAACCGGTCGCTCCTCCTCTCCATCAGCCAGGCGAGGTCCCCTCCTCCTTCCAGAATCAACGCAGAACATTGTTTAAAACAAGCCCCGGGACCAAACCCTGCCTGGACAAGAAACTCAAACGCCTGGGGAAAGGGGCACGGGGAGGGGACATCCCCAGAGATTCAATCAGCACATAAAAGAGACACCTCCACAGAGCGGCTGAGCACGGGGGGGGGGGCTGCGCGTCTCTTGAGCTTTCGGTAGCATCAAAGTCAATCCCACAATTAAAAATAATGAACCATGCAAAAGCAGGGCTCGGGTTTCCTGAGCGCTCCCAGGCCGCTCCATGCCCAGTGGGGGCAGGTCTGGAAAGGGCCCCCTCTCCTCCCCACCCCCAGGGTCGGGCCCCCTCCGCTTTACCTTGAGCCCCGGCGCCGGGGGTCCCCTGGAGAGCGAGGAGGATGCACAACAGGGGCTGCCAGCGACCGCCCCCTGCCATGGTCCGCGGGGGGGGGCCGGGAAGGGAACTTTCCCCGACTTTTATAATCCTTTCCCCGGTCCGCGCCGCCGGCTCGGGCTGCTCCTCCCGCCCGTGCAAAGTCTCGCTGGCTGCGGCAGGCAGGCTCCTGGGGCGCCCCGAAAACCAGCCGCCGACCCCCGGGGAAGGGGGCGATCTTAAGGGAAACGGCCCATCCGCGCTGTCCTCAGCCGGCAGCCGGCGCCGCCCAACCACCGGGCGAGAAAAGGCTCCGCTCCCAGTTCCCGAGGCGGGTGTGTGTGGGGGGGGGGGGGGGTCTGGACACGTAGCCCTGCCTTGACTTGTCCGCACGAGGTCCCGCCTCGGCCCGGGGCTCGGCACCGCGGGGATCCCCCGATTGCTCCAACGGGGGGAGCACAAGGTCCCCCCGCGCCCAGCCCCCGCTTCGCAGGGCGCCCCAAGATGGCAAAGCCCCGGGGCGTGGGGAGCCCCCCACCGCTGACACGCGGCAGTTTTATCCACTCGTGGCGAAATCCGCGCTCCGCATCCAGCCAGAAAAGTTTTTTTGGGGGGGGAGGGGGCTGGGATCCGACTGGGGGAGGGGGGCGCTCCCCCTTCCCCCCTCCTTAGCCCGCTAGCGGAGCGATCCCCATGGCCGGTGGCTTCGGGCTTTTCCTCCTGCCACCCGCGCTCCCGGAGCCCCGAAAGGTGCCCGAGGGCGGCGAGGCAAGGTGGGGAGGCGGGCGCGCTCCGGCTGTGCCCGCCGCCGCCTGGGGTGCGCTGCTGCCCGGCTCCCGCCTCTCCGGCTCGCTCGCCCTTCCCCTCGGTTCTCCGGCGGGTGCCGCCGCTCCGTGCGCTGGCAGCGGACTGAGCCGAAGCTCTGGTAGCAGCAGAGCCGCGAGCAGTGGGGGCAGCCTCAGCCGGGGGAGGCGGGGAGACGGAGAGGCGCACAGCGCTACCCGGTGGCCAAGCGTGGAGAGGGCGCGGGGCGTGCGCTTGGAACGAGTCTGGGGCCAGCGCCGCTGGGAGCTCAGAGGTCCCTGGGGGGGGGGGGGGGGTGCTGCCTCCTCAGGGCCTGGGCTTCCCCTTCAGCCCCAGCCGGGCTGCAGGCAGCGCCCAGGGCCATGCGCGGCCAGCTTTCCTGCGAAGCAGGGATGAAACTTGTCCCCCACATGGCGCAGGGCTGATAAAACTGACGTTAACCTATCCTTGCAACAAAGCCCGATGCCAACTCTGTCCACATATCTATTCAAGGGACACCATCATAGGTCCTAACCACATTAGCCACGCCATCAGGGGCTCCTTCACCTGCACATCTACCAATGTGATATATGCCATCATGTGCCAGCAATGCCCCTCTGCCATATACATTGGCCAAACCGGACAGTCTCTACGCAAAAGAATAAATGGACACAAATCTGACATCAGGAATCGTAACATTCAAAAACCAGTAGGAGAACACTTCAACCTCCCTGGTCACTCAGTAACAGACTTAAAGGTGGCAATTTTGCAACAGAAAAGCTTCAAAAACAGACTCCAAGGAGAACCTGCTGAGCTTGAATTAATATGCAAACTAGATACCATTAACTTGGGTTTGAATAGAGACTGGGAGTGGCTGGGTCATTACACAAATTGAATCTATTTCCCCACGTTAAGTATCCTCACATTGTCTAAAATGGGCCATCTTGATTATCACTACAAAAGATTTTTTTTTGCTGCGAATAGCTCATCTTAATTAATTGGCCTCTTACAGTTGGTATGTCTACTTCCATTTTTTCATGTTCTCTGCATGTATATAGATCTTCTTACTATGTTCCATTCTATGCATCTGATGAAGTGGGCTGTAGCCCACGAAAGCTTATGCTCAAATAAATTTGTTCGTCTCTAAGGTGCCACGAGTCCTCCTGTTCTTTTTGCAGATACGGCTGCTACTCTGAAACCGGTCATGTAAAAAGCCTGGCAGCGCCTGTAACGGGGGAGTTTTATCATTCGCTGGTGCGGCTCGGCAATTGAATAAACCAGGCGAGCCAGCCTGCAGCAGTCCTAGAAACAGCAACAGGAGGCAGGGATTACGTTTTGAGCCTGCGCTAGTCGGGGATAGCGTCTGTCCTCTCTTTTCCGATCGTGTGTGGAGGGTTGCTGGGTTGTTGTTTTTTTAATCCCTCTACTTTAAAAAAAACAACATTAAAATTCACAATTAGCCAGTGGAACTCACTGCTTGTTAAAGAAGCCAGCTTAAAAGGATTTAAAAGAAAGGCTTTAGACATAGGCAAGTTAATAGCTTCAAAATACTCCAAGGACTCAGGTCCCAGTCTTGCAAGGGGCTCTGTGGTCCACCCACAGCAGGATTGTGGGACTTTGCCTGTAAACCCAGCGACTAGCTTATTTCATGTTTGTACAGCTCCATGCACAGTAGATGTGACTGTGACTTCTGGGCACTACTGTATTATAAGTAAGTAGTAGTAGTCGTCCATTGCTTACAATGGGGACAATATTGCCACAATTCTCATCTATGACTACACATATGACTCTAAAGTCTGAACCCTGATGTGCAGAGTCGGCCGCAGGGAGGGCATGGGAAGTCCCTGGCCATGATGTTTGATGATGCAGCTCTGTGGCACCTTTCACATGCAGCTTGGAGACGATTTTGTTGGTCGTCTAGAACCTCTGATCTTATCAGAGACCGCCAGTGAGTCCTGTTCTGAGCCATTTGCTCGAATTCTTTGGGATTGATGCCAGCCAACTGGAGACTGCTCTTCAAGTTATCTTTGAAGTGCTTATACAGATGTCCCTTCTTTCTTTTGTCCTGCCTCAGCTCCCCATACAAGATCTGGGAGGATTTAGTTGGTGTTGATCCTGCTTTGAGCAGGGGGTTGGACTAGATGATCTCCTGAGGTCCCTTCCAATCCTGATATTCGATGATCTGTTTTGGGAGGCAATGGTCTTCCATTCTGATGACATGACTGGTCCATCTGAGTTGTGCTCTCAGTAGCATTTCCTCAATGCAGGTTGTGTTTGCTCTTTCAAGGACCTTAATATTGGTCACTCTGTCCTGCCAGTGAATGCGCATTATTGAGCGGAGGGAGCGCATGTGAAATTGCTCAAGCTGTTTAATGTGATGTCTATAAAGACTCCGTGTCTCAGAACTGTACAGGAGAGATGTCAGGACCACTGTGTTGTAGATCTTCAATTTGGTGGAGGGATGAATGTTGTGTTGGTTAAGGACTTCTGCTGGGAGTCGGCCAAAAGTAAAGTAGTAACTAAGTAAACAGGATAAACTCCGAACAGGAATATCAACCCTCATGTTTCATGAGAAAACCAACCACTTAGTGCCTGGGTTTAGGAAGAAATACATATGCATCCATACCAGGGCGGGCTCCAGGCACCAGCTAAGGAAGCAGGTGCTTGGGGTGGCCAATACAAAGGGGCGGCACTTCCGGGTCTTTGGTGGGAATTTGGTGGCAGGTCCCTCAGTCCCTCTCTTCTTCTTTGAGCTGCCGCCGAAGTGCCACCAAAGAGGAAGACAGGCAGTGAAGGACCCGCCGCCGAACTGCCGCCGAAGAATGGAGCGACGCGATTGAGCTGCCGATCGGCTTTTTTTTTTCCCCCGCCGCTTGGGGCGGCAGAAAACCTGGAGCTGGCCCTGATCCATATGGACATAACTTTCCAAGACTGAGGTTTCCCCACTTTCCACTGAAGCATGGGGTACAGGACTAGATTCTCTCCTATGCAGACGCTGGGTTCTGTAACCAGAGGATAGTCTCTGGACCTAGGGTAGCGAGGCAGTGCAGAATGCCCTGCAGATGTTGGACTGGGCACTCTTCCACCACAAGTTACTGTCTGTGCGATGCTGCCCTGCCATCACAGTGTGGGGAGGAAAGCAGGCCAAGCCGGTGCACAGCTGTAAAACTCTGGTCAAGCCACAGAGTAGCCTGTTGAGCCTGACCCAGGAACCATGAGCCAGTGGACTAGAAGCCAGGTGCAACAACGGACTCCAGAATTTATTTGCTGTGTTCGACTCGTTCTCCCCCATGCTTCCACTCGGGCAGCACCGATCACCCATGCACGGAAAAGGGCCGTAGCACTCTTGTCCAAGAGCGCGTGAGCGACCGGAGCAAAGGCTGTCGAGAGATGAGCCGGGGTGTCACACCCCAGACCACAGGAACGGAATTCCTGCCCTGAATGCGAGCAGGCACCGGAGATGTTCCCTGTCTGAGAATGGGGCATAGATAATAGGTTAGGTTCATCTGTCGCAGTTCTCCAAGCAGACTTAAGAGCAACGGCATCTTGCTGAAGCTCTGGTGGAGGGATGGGTGCCAGCACGTACAGACAGGCGGTCGGGGTGTAGTTCAAAAAGCCACTAATAATACAAGCGAGTCTCCTGCCTTCGCAAGGAGCCCCCTGCCAGGAGTGAGAAGCAAAGCTACAGTCGACAAAAATGGGAGCTCAGGTGCTTGAGGGATCTCTGCATTGGTCTGGTCTGGCAATTGTTATGGTATTAAGGAAGAAGGATAGTCTAGTGGTTGGGGTTACTCCTATGGGAGACCCGTGATCAGTTCCCTGCTCCGCCACGGACTTCCTGCGTGACCTCAGGTGAGCCACTTAGTCTCTCTGTGCAATGGAGGTAACGGCCCGGCCCTATCATCCTCGGAGACCCCTGGAGCCTAATCAGAGAGGCTGGAACGATGTAGTCATCACCCGGAGTGACAGGAAATCCCAAGCCTGCAGACAGTGGGGGCACTAAAGCTAGGGATTCAGCAGCCGACCATTCCCTTCTGAAACGATCAGACAGGATCAAGTGACCATCACCCCCCCCCGCCCGGTTTGGTTTCAGTTCTATGTCTGGGTTTGGTGCTGGTGACTAAAGCAATGGGGCTACGCAGAACCAGACCCAGGTGTGTCCGTGCTGCCCGTGACTCCTGATGATAACAAAGTGACGCCTCCTGGGATCAAGGAGCGCACCAGCTTCTGTGTCATGGAAACGGGCGCAAGCCTCGCCCCCTGCCCCACAGCTCGTCAGCTTTACTGCTGCAGCACAGGCCTCTACCACCTGAGCTAGAGGAGTAACTCCATTAGCCACTAGCAGTAGTAGACTGTTATCCTCTAGTAGACCAGCCACTAGAGGGGGACATAATCTGCTAAACTTGCTACACAAGCTGTCCTAGGTCATTCTGCATAAGCCTTTCCAGGATCAAGGCCTTGTTCCGGAAAGAATAGGAACCCCTGTCCCCAGGGCTCTAATTCTCTCTCAATGCAAGTATTGGGCTCACCCCAGAACTCTGGAACCGCACCTGCCCAGCATCCTCACCTTCCAGGCCAGGCCTTGGGGCCATTTTATGTTTAATTAACCTTGGAACTGTAACGTTTTGGACACGCAAACCCGCTCTGATCAATGCTGTGCGGCTGCGTCACCTGCCCTGACCTGGGAACTGCACTGGAAGGGGAAAATGCAGGCGTCTGAATGTGCCAGTCAAGAGGCGCAGGTAGTTTCTGGCTGTTCTGTGACTTTCTGTAGAAATCTTCCCCTGGGTGAATCCCACAAGAGGCCTCTGCCTCCAGCAGCAGCACTACAGAAGAGGGATCAATGTACAGTTCCCAGTCCCAGAGGAGTATCTGAATCCTTGCACAGGCTCTCCGGGGCTAACAGTGCATCCAGCCAGCTCGGCCGGAAACGTAAGATCTTAAACCAGGGGGGAAGGAAGGCAGCTGTCTCCCTAATGACCAGTTAGCTCTTGTGTAACCCATGTGGCATGTGGCAAATGGGCTGACTGTACGCTATTTGCAGGTTTCAAAGCTGTTATTTTGCTCTTTGCTTGAAGAGGGCGCATCAAAGACAAACCCAAAATACTTTGCTGGGTTTGAATTAAAACTTCTCCCAGAAACCGAGGCAAGTTACAAAAAAGATGAAGGGTTTATTTGAAATGGAAAAATCTTCCCTGACATGCCAGACACTCTGGGATTTGCCGGCCTGTGATACTGGAGGGCAACACAGCAACAGAAATGGATTTCCTTTTCCCACACCCGAACTCCCAATCTTTCTGCTTTGAATACAACCCAGTGTCCCCCTGCTATTTAAAACAATGGTTCTCAACCAGGGGTACGCTGGGGGTACACAGAGGTCTTCCAGGTGGGACATCAACTCATCTAGAGATTTGCCTAGTTTTACAACAGGCTACAGAAAAAGCACTAGCGAAGTCCGAACAAGCTGAAATTTCATACAGACAATGACTTGTTTATACTGCCCTATATACTCTACACTGAAATGTAAGTACAATAGTTATATTCCAATGGATTTGTTTTATAATTAGATGGTAGAAAGGAGGAAGTAAGTGATTTGTCAGTAACAGTGGCTGGGACACTTCTGTAATTTTATGTCCGATTTTGTAAGCAAGTCGTTTTGAAGTGAAGTGAAACTTGGGGGTCCCGCAAGACAAATCAGACTCCTGAAAGGGGGACAGTCGTCTGGAAAGGTTGAGAGCCGCTGATTTAGAACACCAGCCAGCCTGGCTCACTAACATTCATAGGGGTTGTGATATCGTGTCAAGAGGAAGAGAGACCAGCATGGGACACAGACAAACATGCTTTGTATCATCTGTGTGATCTTGGATGTATAAACAGAGGAATCGCGAGTAGCTGCAGGGTGGTTCGATTATCTCTGTATTTGGCACTGGCGCGACCGCTGCTGGAATCCTGTGTCCAGTTCTGCTGTCCGCAATTTATGAGGGATGGTGATAAATTGGAGAGGGCTCAGAACAGCTATGAGAAAACCTGCCTTACGGTGGTAGACTCAAGGAGCTCGGTCTATTTAGCTTAACAACGAGCAAGTTAAGGAGTGGCTCAAAGTACCTATATGGGAAATAGAAATGTGATAACAGAGCTCTTTTCAAGCTGGCAGACGAAGGTCTAATGGGCTCCCCTGGATGGAAGTTGAAGCTAGACAAATTCAGACTAGAACAAAAGCATGTTTTTAGCAGCGAGGGTAATTGACCATTAGAACAATTTACCCAGGGTCGTAGGTGGATTCTCCATCACCGGATATTTTTAAGGCCAGATTGGATGTTTTTCTAGATCTGCTCTGGTTCAAGCAAGAAGGAATTCAGAGAAATTCCATCTGGCCTAAAAAAGTACTAATCTCTTGTTTCAGATCCCCCGGCTCACAAGGCCTGTTGTAGACCAAATGGCGCCCCCCTCCCATTTGTCAAACTTTTGAATATCTTACAGCACCCCGAGCCTGGTGACCCCAGGCAGTCGCTTGAGTCGCCTGCCCCTTAATCCAGCCCTGTCTGCTCATTAGGGTCAACCTCTCCTGAGTCCTTCCGGTTAAGGAGGGCTAGATGTGACAATCCCCAGACTGAGGTGTGCTGCTGCTGCCTAGGCAGTTCCAAAGGCTCCTTGAGATGGGGCTTGTCCCCCGTGCCATATTTTTAATGGGATCATTCCAATTTCAGTGCCATTCCGCCTCCAAAAAAACCAAAAAACAAAAAACAAAAAAACCCACACTTGTGAGGCCTGCAAAACTTGCATCACAACCTTGCGACACGCTGGTGTCGGGATGCAAGGGGACAACGTTGTCGCACGGCGCGCCTTAGCAGCGCACTAGGAGGGGTCAGATGCAACTCAAGGCGTCCCCAAGGCTCTGCCTTACCAGTGCTCGCAGCCCTGTGCCGAGCCAGAGAGCTGAATCAGGGTCCCAGGCATGGCGCTGATAACTCCATGCTGCTTAAATGGAGGGAAATTATCCTGCTAGAGCCCGTCGCTCCATCAGCCTCCCTCTGGCTTTCCCAGGCATGTGCACCCCCCACTTGCTCTCATTACAGTCACCATGAAATTAAACAGCGGGGGCACGTCTGGGGGAGGGGAAAGGGACATAATTATACTTTGTCCTACACAAAGAAAGCAGCAGCTCATGACCCTGGTTTGGAAAGTGCCTTTTGAAGGAAGCCCTGGAACGATACATTAAGGCCCTTTGCAGAGAACACTTTAACCTTGGAGCCCCAGGAGGCAAAAATCAAGCTCTGTTAAGATAGAAGCAAATATACGCTTCGGCTTTTTATTTATTTATTTAATCTTTCATTCGGCCTTTCGTTTCAAACATAACAGGAGCTGGAACAGCTTGTTCAGAGACGAGCTGCAGCATGCGCTAGCCTGCAGTTCATTGAGGCTCCAGACAGGGAAGAGTTTGGAAGATATTGCCTGCCATTGTGGTAGGGTAGGGTGCGTGGGGGAGTCAATAGATACAAAATCCGTTCTCTCCGGCTCTCTAGCTCCCGGGCTGCGCTCTTGTGAAGCTAGGAAGCAATACGGAGCGTTATTGAGGGAGGTTTATTCTCCACATGACGGCTATTCCAGCTCCCCTACAGAAAGGCTGTGCTTAGTGGATTTTTCATTGCACTGGTGCAGGGTGGAGCCCTCCAGCCACAATCGGGGGAAAGGCACCCGGGGAAAGAGACTCGGGTTCATTTCTCAGCTCCGGCAGAGACTCCCAGCGTGACCTTGCGCAAGTCACCCCAACTCCCAGGGCCTCGGCTCCGCCCAGCTGTAAAACGGGGAAGATAAACCCAGTATCGCCAATCCCAAGGGTTCAGAAATCATCAGACACCCCCAAAATCACGAGATGTTCAAAATATAACCAGTGTGGTTTTCTTTCCTTTGCTGTCTGGTTTGATCCTGGATGTGGGACAGGGTTCTGAGATTGTCCTCACAATCGCGAGGGCGAGAAACTTCCTTTTATAAAAACACTATTCGAGATTCATAAGAACATAAGAATGGCCCTATTGGGTCAGACCGAAGGTCCATCTAGCCCAGTGTCCTGTCTACCGACAGTGGCCAATACCAGGTGCCCCAGAGGGAATGAACAGAACAGGGAATCATCAAGTGATCCATCCCCTGTCACCCATTCCCAGCTTCTGGCAAACAGAGGCTAGGGACACCATCCTTGCCCATCCTGGCTAATAGCCATGGATGGACCTATCCTCCATTAATTTATCTAGTTTTTTTTTAACCCTGTTATGGTCTTGGCCTTCACAACATCCTCCAGCAAGGAGTTCCACAGGTTGGCTGTGCGTTGTGTGAAGAAATACTTCCTTTTATTTGTTTTAAACCTGCTGCCTATTCCCCTCCTGCCCCCTCCCCCAAAAAAAAGTCACAGGAAAAAAACAACTATCACAAGACAAGATAAAATGACACAAACTGGCAACTTGTCTGTTTCATCTGGGAGCTCTCTAGGGGAGGGGCCATCTCCCCCTGTGTCCATGCAGCACCCGGCACAATGGGGCTTTGATCTCACTTGGGGTCTCTAGATGCTACTACAATACAGATAATCAGATGAACCAAAACCCCGCGCTGATGGACACAGTACATCACATGGGGATCAGTTTCCCCAGCACGGAAGGGTGAAAGGTGGAGTGGACGCTTCTGGGATTAGAACACGCTACAGGAGGGACTAGATTCTGCTGTGGTGAATGCAGAGGCATCCATTGAGGCTGCTGGGCACAGACTGACCCTGTGGTTTGCTCTAGCTCCCATGCCAATGCACACTGCCCAGCGTGACCACATGCAGGCCCGGTCTTGGACCAAGCAGTCCTGCCGCTTTGGGGAATCTGCCACAAGCAGTCACCCCACCCCACAGTCTTCTCCTCATGCCACTGACTGGTTTGGAGAAACTAGCTGTCCGTGTTCCTATTTGAAGGGACAGCCCCTTGAAAAACCATTTATTTGCCGTTTTCCTCTGGCCCCACCCCCTGAAAGCTCTGGGGAGTCATGAGCCAGTTTTCATTTTTCGGCTTCCTACCAGCCACAGGTTTGAGCTACACCTGGGATTGGACATTCCAGCCTGTGCACCTTTTGGATAATTCCTGAATTTCGGAACGGCGAAGGAAAGAAAAGAAACAGCCACTCCCAAGGATCCCCCCCCCACACACACACACTCAGTGTGGGGGGCCAGGAACAGCCGAGCAGTCGCATGTACCCATTTGGGAATGCTGGTGTCATGCTTTGAATTTCCTCTGACTGCACTGTCGTGCCTCCGAAGGGACCCCTCTAAACTAATTGTCGCAAATCAGAGGCTTATGTTAAATAATTGGGGGCTTACAAGAAAACCAAACAAAGAAACCACAGAGAAAAAGATAACAACAACATGTTTTAAACATCTTCTTTGGATACCAAGTCAAATGCCAATTTCCTTTCCCCTGGGCCAGAACTGCCCACCCCAGACAGACGCCCTGAAAGCTTCGGTGCCAATTAAGATCTACCTTCCACCCTGAAATGAGATTGATCCGCGAGTAACTGAATTCTGCAGTCATCAGTGCCAGGCGCAGGGGAGCTCAGCGGTTTAGTCTTTCTCCAATAGCTAGAGCTAACATGCCGGGGGGCAGGTGGGAGGGGGAAGAGAAACCACTTCAAGCCCACAGGATTATTCCTGGATCACCTGCTGGGGCAGGAGGTCAGAGGAAGCAGTCTGTTAATGATTACAGCCCCAAGGGGCATCATTTCAGAGGGCACCGGCTAGGGTCAGGCTGGCTCCCGGTCTCATCTCTAATAAGCAGGGCTGACAACAGGTGCTGGTTCGACACACGTTCACTGTTTGTCTCATGTCCCCCTCTAGTGGCAGATCCTCATCGAGGATAACAGCCCACTGCTGCTGCCAGCGAACGGAGATGCTCCTTTTGCTCCAGCGGTAGGTGACTGTGCTGAAGGGGAGAGGTTCGAACTCCGCCGATGACCCCCACGAGCGGTTTTCACACCAGCTGTGTGCGCGTTGCCGCACAGGAGCCGAGAGGCAGACGGACGCAGGAGACGTGATGCACTGGGAGCACCATTCAACAAAGCAAAAAAGTGAGTGATCAGCTCCCTTCCCATGAGCATCAGAAATTCAAAGCCTGGAGGGACAACCAGATCCTGCAGCCCGACCTCCTGCCCCTTACGCACTAAACCCAACAGCTGGAAGGAGACCAAGGTCTTGCCGCCCTCAGGAGACTGAGCTATGACGGGACCCACACAGAGAACAGGAGGGGCTGAGGGTCACTAATGTCCAAGGCCACGCAAACCGATTAAGTGAGATGAACCCAGCACCCAACCTGGGCCTCTGATGCATCAAGGAAGAGGACAGTCTAGGAGAGACAGGCATGAGGGCAAGGAGGTGGCTTGGGACAGCAGGGTGGGGAGAACACGCCAGGCACAGGGGGCAGTATGGGAAGCGGGCACAGACCTGAGCTGGGCACAGCATCTGGCTTTATGAGCCATGCCCTCACCCAGCAGAGAAGGGAATCTGCCCCCTGCATTAGTAATGTTGCAAGAAAGGCCCTGGCCGGGGAATAGTCTGGCCCATCATCGGGGATGCCTTTGGATTTAGGGGCTGGATTTTGGATTTTCAGAGACACTTGGGGGCTGATTTTCAGAAGGGCGGAGCCCTGGCAGTGACTTCAGCTGGGTGTCGAGCGCTCCGCATTTCCAGCAAGCTGGAGGTCCCCAGACAAGTGCCACTCAAGAACCCTGGCCAGACGGCTTGGCATTCTGCACCACCTGGTCCTGAACGCCCCAAGGCAGAAGCCACCCCACCCCCACAGCCCTCTTGAGCTCGGACAAGCAACGGATGTGCCCCCCAAGGTGGGATGTAGGGAAGAAATGGGGGCAGTGGGGCTAATACACCAAATCTCCTGGGGGCCCGGGCTGAGAGCAACCAGCTAGACCTGGGCGTGGGGCTTCCGAGAACCTAGAACTTCCCCCCGATGCGATATAACAAGGAGATCTGGACACAGCATCCACTGGCGTCTATCAGGGCTTCTCCTTCGCCTTCCCCAGGTATGTGGGGGTGTCAGTGCTCCCGCCAATAGCTTGCAAAAGGCAGCAGGACACGTCTAACCATAGAGCTATCGATTCCCATTATTGGCTCTTATCAATATTTATTTATTATCCCTCCAGGTCAGCAGCAACCTTGGACTTGCCTCATTCGATAGCCACCTGGCAGGCCGATGCATCTCCTTGCTGCCCTTCGCGCCCGTCAATATCTGCTTAGTGTTCAGCTCTTTCAATGTCAACGCATAGTCAGCCGAGGAGCAGGGAGACGCGCATGTGCGCGCTAGCCCGATCCCTTCCTCAAACAGAGGCAGACCACAGTTTAAAACCGATGACGCTCTCGGCAAACCAGGAATAAGACGTATGAAACTCAGGAAATGACAGAACTACAGCAGCAAGCCGCTCGCAGCTCTTCCGGGCACTCCTTAAGAGGAAGCACGCGCCCACACGGTGACGCAAGAGAACACAGGGCGGAGAGGAGGCATTTTGCGGAATAGCCCCGCCAGCCGGTGCACGATCTCGCTAAAACCAAACCTGCCTCCAGGCCTTTCAGAAACAAACTCCCTGGCCTGGGGAGGAAGCTGGGAAGATACCACGCTGTGAGGCAGTGGCTTGGAAGTTAGGAGTGATCCAAGGGGACAATCGATTTTCCAGGCACTCAAACCAACACACATCTAGTAGGAGGTACAGAGCCCACGATGGGCTGAACACCGCCCCGGCAGCCTGCAAGGCGCTCCGAGAGGAGCGGATTGAAAGGAAAAAGAATACCAGACATTAATCCACCTAGTGATCCCCTCCCTGGGGAAGCGGGCAACAGTAAGAGCATTCGCTACCGAACAAACACACCCGTCCTCCCCCCAGTGCGTCAGGCACCAGCCCTCCCCACGGCCCGCTCTGCAGCTCAGCGAGAACGCCCCACGCAGCCCCGCGGGCTAAGCGAAGGCCGGGCGGGGGCGCGCTCAGCTAGACCTCGGTGATGCAGACCAAGCATGATGTGCCCGGCTCAGGGCAACGAGGCTGGGAGTCAGGGAGGCCCCATGTGCCCCTGGGAGCGCTGTTCTCCCCTGGGGAGTGGAGCCGCCTAGCTCCAAAGGGTCTTTGACAATCGCCGAGGAGGGCGGGTCTCCAAAGAGCTTTGCCACCAAACGGAAGGGCAGGCTGGCTCCATCATGCCTGGGACTCAAATACACCCTGAGTGCAAGTTGGTCTCCTTGGGAAGAGACCAGCTGGCACCGGAAGGCTCACATGGGCGTACAAGGTCTCCCCCACCCCATGCCATCAGCAACTCAGCAGAGCTTTCAGGGCCAAAGCATGCGCACTCCCAGCGAATGGCGCTCGATAGACAGCAAGACCCCAATCCTGCACGCTGCCCCATGCGGGCTGCCCCTGTCCCCAAGCACAGCCCCCCGACTGTACCAGGGTTCATCTGAGCGGAGCAGGACCTATAAGAACACAAGAGCGGCCACACTGGGTCAGACCAATGGCCCATCTAGCCCAGAATCCTGGCTTCTGACAGTGGCCAATGCCAGAGCTTCAGGGGGAGCGTATAGACCAGGGCAATTATAGCGTAAGCCAGAAATCTTCCCCTCCCAGCTTCTGGCAGTCAGAGGCTTATGGTCTCCCCCAAGCATGGGGTTGTGGCCCTGACCATCTTGGCTAATAGCCATCGATAGACCTCTCCTCCATGAACTGACCCAGTTCCTCTGTGAACCTGGTTAAAGTTTTGACCGAGTGCCACTGTCTGCCCTCTCTCCTTGCTCAGGGGTAGGAGAGGTTACACTTCAACGTTAGAGATTAAATATCGGCAGATCGGCCACTCCGTCATCCTGCCCCGCTCCGTGCAGCACACAGGCAGGGCCGGAGCAGCCCCAGGTGAGGGTTGGGTTGCGTTCAGGGACAGCGCACCTATTGCAGTCGCCTAGAGGCCCATGCCAACCATGTGAAACCGGGCGGGGCAGCTCCAAACCAGACCACCGGGGGGAGCTGTTCACCGGGGCTCCCTGGTGGGGGCGCACACGAAGGGGTGAGGGCAGGTAAAGCTGCATGGGAACAAAGAGAGAAGGGAGGGATTCTTGGGAGCTAATGGGGTGAGGTAGGTGAGGCCATTAAATGGCACTGAGGGGGGGGAGCCTGTTTCAAGGGGTGCAGAGATACGGAGGCCGCAGGAGAAGTGTCTGCTTCAGTCAAAGTTCTGATCAGCTTCCCAAGTGGCTGCTGGCAGGTCCAGCTAGTCCTCCCATCCGCCCTGTGCAACAGCTTCCAGCCCCAGACACCCAGGGCGAGGCCCCGGGCTACAGGAAGGAGCCCCCAGTTATCACGGCAGCCCCAAATCCCTGAGGGAAAGAGCGTTTAGAAAGCACGTGGAGACGCGGAAGGTCTCATCTCTCAGGGCGGAAGTCTGTTACCACTACCGTCAGCCTCCAGTGTCTTTCCCATTAGGGGGCTCGGAGTCAGAAATCCTTGTTTGGAACATCGGCTCTCACATGCCCTCGCTCGTACAAACAACCTAAAGCGGCAGCCGCAGGATTACAAGCAGGGCCGATTTGTTAGTATTATACAAATACTTTTTGAACCCAGCACAGATTCTTCCAGATCCTGGCAAAAAATTCCTCCCAGCAGCTCCAAAATCACAGACCCGCTGGCCTTCTCCTACCTGCCCCCGGAGACCTGAGTTTTCCTTTCTGTGCTTGGAGGACCCCCCCCCCCCCGAATTAACCCCCAAGGCAAGTCGGGGGTCTCTCTTTGTTACTTGAACAATGGAAGTGTGACCACTGGGGTAGTGGCCTCCTCTGCCCACCTGCTTGTGGCTCAGATGTCTCCCCTAGAGTTCCACAATCCACAGTCCAGCCCCCCCAAATTCCCAGCCTGGCATATTTACTTGGTTTTGAGCTGGGTGCAAGCTGTTCTCCGCAACCACCAGGGCTGGAGAATTTGTTTTCTTTTTTTAAATAAGGAAGGCTGAGATTCTCACTTCATCTCCGGAGCTCCGGTTTTAAAAGAAGCCATCACCAAATATCGCCACAGCTGGCAACCCCGAGCTTTGCTCAGCTACCGCCTCAGAGACCAACGCTCGGCTTTCTTCGAGCCAACCCCCGCAGCTGGATTAGTGGCAGCGAACAGCTTTTTGAAAAGGGCTGAGTTCTCCCTCTCAGCAGCCCCCTTTGATGCTGGGACAATGGACTTTTTAGTTGTACCTGGGCCCAGAAGCAAGAGCAAATGGCTCCAATACGTCTTAGGAACACTTGCCAAAAGACACTTGGGCTTTTTATAGCATGTCACTGTTTGTTGTTATAAAACCATATTTTTAACAAACTGTCCCCCGGCAGCCCTGGACTCAGCCCACGCCCAGGCGTGGGGAGGGGAGAGCTGGCAGGCAGCCTGGAAGCGAAGACTAAAGAGCAGTTTTAAGAAGTGGTGTGAATGGAAAAGACTCTTACCGGTTTCCTGCTGGGCACAACCGCCTCCACACGGCTGCAGCTCCCTGCGGGCTGGGCCCAAGCCCCAGATCTGAAAGAAGGGCCCAGCTCAGAAAAGAAAACAGCGATTTCCCCCTGGAGCACATCCTGCCTGGTGCAGATCCAGCGAACAGCTCCACCCTCTGCACAGGTGTGCCGGAGGCTCAGGTAATGAGCAGCACAGGTGTGCCTTTGCAAAATTTCCTGCCAAGGCTTCCCTGAGTCTGGCTGGCCCCAGAGACTACAGTTCAGCTGGCCTAGCTGGTCCCTGTGGGACCATATTGGCCTACAGAGCAGGTTCTGCAAAACCACCAAGCCCTCTGCGGTTTTACAAACTCCAGGCGGTTTCTTTAAAATTCCCAAGGAAACAGGCTTGTTGTCTGGCTTCAAACTTTCCCCTTTAACGTTTCTTACCTCATCACCACCTCCTCGTGCTAGTGTCTGAGAGCTGGGACGTTACACCCTGTTCAGTCCTACGGGCAGCAGCTGGCTTATCTACCTCTGATATTGGGGTGATTGTCAGGGGAGGGACTGGCACAAAATGACTAGAAACCTCAGTGACACCCCCAGATCCGCAGAATTGCCCACCCCAAATGTTCAAAAATAATCATACCCCCCCCCACCCCAAATCCCTAGATTTGCTAACAAGTCCTGAGATTAAAAAATAAATCAAGTCTGGTTCTTTCGATTTGTCTCCTGTGGGTTTAGGGGTCACATGTTCAAGCTTTTCTCCACAACCTCCAGGTCTAGAAACTTACTTCTTGTTTTTAAAGGAGAGCGGAGAGTCTCTCATCATCACAGAGCTCCCGGAGCTGGGTCTCTAATTGAAACCCCAGCTCTTGCGAAGCTACAGTAAAGTCACACGAATTGGCAGCCTGGGGTCTGCCCATTGCCCGTGCTGACAAATAGGGGAGGGAATTTGTCTCTTAGAAACGCGTCTTTGATCGGCCTGAATCCCCCTGAGCTGGGGGTCGGATTAGCCTGAGACTAGGGCTATGGGCAAAGCTTCACCCAGAACGGCACCTCTAACCCCTCGCTTCATCACTGCGATGCACCTGACTTACCCGCGGGCTGCCAGTGTCATGGGGCGATTGCTCTGCTCTCACTGGCCTGGGCCTTCTGGATCCCAGACAGCCCTGAGGGGAAGGTAAGGCTGTTTGCCAGTACAGCACATCCCGTCCCCGTCTCCTGCCGTACCCCACACGTACACATGGCTGGAACACACACCGGGTGCTAAGTCTGCTACCGGCTTTGGGCTACCAGGGCAGTGTGGCGACGACATGTCAGAAGTCTTTACGGGAGCATAAATTGCCCCCGGCCCTGACGTAGCATGCCAATTGTGCTTCGGCAGAGGAGGAGAAAGCAGGGCGTACGAGAGACTCCCGTGGTATTCGCACACCAGCCGGCACCGAGCAGGCCTGCCTCTCCGCATCAGCGTCACACAGCTCAGGAGGGGCACGGCCCCTCCCTCTGTAATGAACCTTGCGGATCAAGACTTTATTTTTTCCCCCAGTGTCCTAGAAGCCCCAGTGTTTCCTTGCACCATGCGTCGGGGCTGGGATTAGAAAACTGCAAAGAAATCCCAGAAGTGGCCAGCAGTCCTTTGGCAAACACCTCTCAGCAACATCGCCCGCACGTCAGGAGAGTGACGGGAGATTGACCCCAGACAGCGTTATTCTCTTTGACAGAGATCAGCGCTCGCCCGCTCGCTCTCCTTGCCGATTACATGTGGGTCAGACATTTGCATGACTGTTAACTCCTGATCGGCCAGCGTGGGAAGGGTCTTCTCACATGGTTTGCGCACAGCCTAGTCCCAAGACAAGATACTTCCCAGGGGGCGAAGGGGAGTGGATGGCTCAGAGAATTAGGAAGGAGAGAGAAGGGATTCAGTCTGATGGAAGTGCCTAACTCACTCTGGCTGCGGTGAAAGCCCCAGCCCCGAAGCCTTCCACCTTTAAAGTCTACATGGAAGGAGTTTGGTGGATCTCAGTCCGGTCCCCAGTGGACCGGTGTCCACATCACACGAACTGGCATCACAGACGAGAGCAGCTCAGCCTGAGGCCTGAATTCACAGCGGATGGAAACAGGATCAATTCCTTGGAATCCCATTTACAACGAACACAGAAACTGAAATACGCCCCCAGCCCACCAGCCAGGCCCACTGAGGCAGAATGTATCCTGTTGGGGACTCAGGGGCATTGGCAGGCGGGGGGAGCCCAGGGCAGAGGTCAGGTCAGAAATGAGAGGTACGTGCAAAGCAATGGCGTATGGGAGAAGCTTGCTCAAATCCTGCCCGCACGGTGCCGACAATCCTCTCACGAGTGAGTTCAAATTCTTCGATTGCACGGAAGCAAAGGCCTGGGGAAGGGGGCAGGGGTGTGCAGGGGGGGAAGAGGGGACGCTTCCCTTTCTTTGCAGAGCTCCGTGTGTTTGTTTCTCCCAGTATCTCGCGGTTAAAGCAAATCCGCAGGATTACCGCTCTTTATTTGCCGCGGTTCTGTTATTGCGGTTTCTGCCTTGTTAACTGGGAAGCGGCACGTGCCCGAAGGCCCCTGCTGGGTACGATGCAACGTGGAATTCCAACGCTACGAGCCACGCGGCTACAGGGCCCGCTAATGATCAGAGCCAGGGAAAAGCAAATAGCAGGTGGGAATCTCTATGCTCAGACCTGCCAACCAGCCCCTGCCCCAGCCGCTGGCGACGACTCCAGCAGCCAGGAGTGGCCCAGGCTTTTATTCGTGGGATTTACAGGCAGAGGGAGGGAGCAGGGCGAATTCTTCCCAAGGAAATGGGCTTTTCAGAGGGTTTGCCATGGGCCATGGCCGGGCCAGTCATCTCTCCTTGGGCAAGAGCCCTAACCCAGCCCACTTCTAATAAGGGATTTTGACCAGTAGATCCATGGATACACTGGCCATGTCCCTGCCCCTCACCCTTGTGCTACAGGGGTTGGGGTCCTCACAGCGTTCAGCTCCATGGCAGTGAATGAATCCCGCCCAGCAACCTGAGACCCCTGAGGGACTGATTTTTAGTGGCACAGCCCCTCTGGAAAACAGGGCCCCCAGGTGTCTTGACTTGGGCTCCTGAAATACAGAGGCACCCAAAAAATCAGTGGCCACTTCTGAAAACCTTGGTGTAAGTGACTTGCCCAAGGTCACCTTTCGACTCAGTGGCAGGGCTGGGAACAGACTCCCAGCCCCCCTCGCGCTGTCCGCTAGCTCAGGCTGCTTTGCACGGAAAGGGAGCTGCAGAAGCACCTGTCCTGTTCTCTCCGTGGCGTAGGGACTGCATCTGCCTCTCCTCGCTCACTGGACCGGATTCTCCGCTGGTGGAAATCAACAGCGCTCCCATCGGCTTCCGTGGAGTGACACGGGTTTAGGGCCGCGGAGGATCAGGCCTGCTGAACGCACCTTGCCTGCTGAGGGTTGTCTACGCTTGGAACACGACAACGGCACAGCTCCAGTCATGCTGCTTCAGTGTAGACACTCCCTACGCCAACAGGAGGGGCTGTCCCCTCGGCGGACACACTCCACCTCCCCGAGAGGCGGTAGCTAGGTCGATTGAAGAATTCTTCCGCTGATCTAGCACTGTCTACATGGGGACGTAGCTTAGCTCGACGTCGCTCGGGGGGTGGATTTTTCACACCCCGAGCAACGTAGCTGGGTTGACCTCACTTTTTAGTGTAGACCTGGCCTGAGGAACGACTGGCCCCTCTATGCTCTCTTAGCCTGGGTCTTGGGGAAGGCAGCGTGCCGGTGAGCAGGCCGCGCTGGTAACAGCGGCTTTACTGTCACTTTGCCAGCCTCGGTCGCATCTGCTTCGCGCCTGCTCCAGCGATGGCACTGTCGGCTGTGCCTGGCGGTGCAGAGACATGGCCGCTTGCAGGCGTGATCGTGGAGGGCAGGTGCAGGGCGTGATCAGCACGGGACGTGGGGGCAGGCTCAGCCTTTGCCTCCCGGGAAGGGATTTTAGCCAAGAAAACAGCATGTTGCAAACAGCTGATCCACCTCTTGGGGTGCTGAGTGAATGGGCTGCAGGGACATGGAAGTCCTGTCTCTCAAACCAGGCTGCTCGGTAGCGCCTGTGTAACGGGAGCCAGAGAGCGGCATTCTGGGGTGTGGTTTATGGATCAGAGGGCACGGGCCACCTGTTTCTGATGCAGCAAGAGCCAGCGCAGCCCGGCAGAGCATTCATGCTCATGGCAGCTGTGTAGGGACAGCTGGGCCAGAATACAGCTGCACATTAGCTCTGGTTTTGGTGGATAGGACACTGGACGCAGTCTCAGGTGACCAGAGTTATAATTCTTGCTCGGCCCCTGACCTTCCGTGGGACCTCACATGCATCACTTGCCCTCTCTGTGGCTCCATTTCCTCTCCCCCCCTTTATCGGCCTCGTTTATCCGCGGGCAGGGACGGTCTCTCACTCGGTGTTTGTGCAGAGCCCAGCACTTCGCTGGAGTCTCTCGGCATGCCAAAGGGTTAGGGGGATTTCAGTTCTGGTTCAATGTGTCCCCTTCTTTTTTTGGTTCAGAGTTGTTGTTCATAATACATATTAATAATGCACTTTATTTTCCATATCGTCATTCTTACCGGTGCAGCCCGGATTGCAGGAGCTACAGAATTAAGTGATAAATAATAGATAATAATAGTAGAAAATGGTAAATAATATATTTATAGACTAACATCATAAACAAGGCAGAGTTCAAGCTCAGCTGGAAAATTCCAGCTCCCAGGACATCCTGCTGCAATACAGGAACCAAAGGCCAACTCGACCAATGTATTTAGATACCTAAAGATGCAAAGAGTGCCTAAGTGAGTTAGGTGCCTTATCTGCATAGGGTTCTGTCAACCCCCCTTGATAGCTTCAGGTGACTAAACACCTGACCCCCAAATCCTAGAGACAGCATCTGGTTCTTGCGAGATTGAGCCAATTATTAGCGGTAGCCCTGCAAACTGTATTACCTACTAAACACAGACACCACATGTAACTGGTGCCCTGACCCCGGCAAAGCCTGGATCTGGGAAGAATAGATCCTCCCGAAATCTTTTCTTTGAGCATGGAGAGCCCCACAGAATGGCAGCTGTGTTACAGTCTGGATAATGGATTCAGGATGGTTCCTGTGGAGTAATTACGTTCAATAAGACTCTGTCAATACAATTTGCTGTCAATTGTCACTTTGTACAGTATCAAGCCTAATGGGTTCAGGTGCGTGGGGGAACGGATTGACATAGAAAATGCTGATTCATAAAAATATAAGCAAAGCTAATGCAGGCTGTTTATCACCCCATTTAATTTCAGGCAGTTGTGTTCGGGCAAATCAATGTAACGCTCCAGCCCTTGTTTGCTTAGTGAGTTTCATGCCGGTGAAATGTACCAGACAGACAGACAGGGAGACTGGAAACGACACAGGAGCAGCGTGGGGCACTTTTCCCTGCCCAGCCCTTTGCGAGATGTCCTTGGAGAAAAAGGACAGGCTAGCGGTGAGGGATCTGGAGATCTGCGTTCAGTTCCTGGTGCTTCCCATGTGACCTGGGGCAAGTCGCCGCTCTGTGCCTCAGTTTCCCCATCTGTAAAATGAGGCTAAAACCCCTTTGTCTGTCTTATCTACGCAGATTGAAAACTTCAGGCCAGGGACTGTCTGCCACTCTGTGTGTGTGCATCGCTTAGCCCAATGGGGCCTTGATCTTGGTAGCCACTACTGCAATAAGAATAATAAATACCCCTTCCCCGCACCGCTATCCCTCATCTCTGGGCTGGAGGAACCAGCACCAGTCACTGGGGTGGCAAGAAGTTCCCATCTCCATGTTCATCCTGTCACTGGCTCTCCTGAGCCTATCACGAAGGGGCACCAGTGACTGCGGTAATGGGGTCAGCTGTCCACTGGGAGCCACAATGCCCCCCTGTGACGCAGTAGGGAGCAGGGTGGATTGACCTGGGAATGTCGTTTAGATTTACTGGGGCTGTCTGCATGGGGGATGGGAGAGCAGGGGATGACTTTAGGTGAGGGACGGTACCTGAGCCTGTAACCTGAGCCAGGAAGGGGGTGGGGCGAGGCGACACCTTTGCCCGGGAAACTGGACAAAGAGAGAGGGGGAGAGAAGGAGGGGGAGAGAGCCTGCCGGAGGGGTTTTTGGTTTCAGTTTGGAGCTGGCTGGGGATGGGGAGTGAGGGCAGATGGGGCTGTCTGGCTCGCTGGGCCCCAGAATGGACCCAGCTGGGGGGTCCCGTTCTCTGTACCTACAAGCTCTGTTTTAGACCGTGTTCCTGTCATCTAATAAACCTGTTTTGCTGGCTGGCTGAGAGTCACGTCTGACTGCGAAGTGGGGGTGCAGGACCCTCTGGCTGCCCCAGGACCCCGCCTGGGCGGACTCGCTGTGGGAAGCGCACGGAGGGGCATATACTGAATGCTCCAAGGTCAGACCCAGAAGGTGAAGCCATGTGAGCTTCTTGCCCTGAAGACGGTCTGCTCCGAGGGAGAGGAGGCTCCCCAAAGTCCTGACTGGCTTTGTGGGGAGCAGTCCCAGAGCATTGCCCGGGGACTCTGTGACACCCCCCCCCCCCCCCGTTCCTTCCCTGTGGGCTCCCCAGGAATGAGTCCTTGGGTCACTAGGAGTGGAGGGGGCATGGACGGTGTCTGGGAATGGGAGGCAAGACGCCTGGGTTTCACTATTTCCCTGTTCTGCCGCTGGCTCGGTCTGGAGCCCGGTGCCCGCTGCGGTGGGTAGGACGGGCGGTAACGGAACGTCCCCCTGGAAAGCCCGTGAAGCGCTGGGTATTATTGTCACTGAGAGCGACCCGGGAAGCCGCAGCCTCTCTGTGCCAGCCCCGGGTGTTTCAGACAGCTGGGCCCACGGCGTGCTCTGAGTGAATCATAAATATTGTCTGATAATCAGCCGATCGCTCTGATGACTCTGCGGCTTGCTGAGCTCCTCTCTGGAGTGCACAGCCCGGCAATGTCAAATAAAACCCACTCAAATGCGCCTGGGAGGAGGCGGCCTGGCTCAGGGGCCCCGTCCCTCTCTAAGAATACGGCTATCGCCTCCATTAACGCCATAGGAAGCTCAGCCTTTGCCTGAGCATAAAGCTGACAGGACTCCTGGGTTCTATTCCCAACTCAGCCACTGATTCATTGCGGGGCCTTAGGCAACTCACTTTCCCCCTCTGTGCCTCAGTTTCTCCACCAGGGCTAAAGATTAAAACACCTGGACAAAACCCCAGCCCCAGGGTTATTATTATTGTTAGCACAGGTTCCATAATGCGCTGGCTACGCGGGCGGAATCCGAGAGGCCTCCGGGGCAATTCTTGATTTCCATGTATATTTCAGATCCTCAGTTCGAAACAGTACACCCCACATGGATTGGAGCAGAATCAGAGTCATGCTTGAGGGCTGCCAGCAGCTACTGAGCCCAACCTGCAGGTGCAGGCGAGTTCTTCTGTGTGCATACCAGGAAAGCAATAAAGGGGAAAGATCCCAAAGAGACGCAGGAGAGAGCAGAATTAGAGAGAGAGAGAGAGAGATTAAACACACACACACAACAGGGCAGAGAGCTGGGGAAATTGACTTCCTTCTTTTCCCATTATGCTTTGCAAGGTGAAAAATACATTATGCACCAGCCCCCACCTGGTGACCGCAGTACTGCCTGATGGGGTGAGATTTAAAGAAGCGGGGGTGGGCTTTGGAAAGGGTCACATGGATGCCGGAACAAACAGCTCAGGGTGCTCGGAGCGAGACGGGGGAGATCCGTCTTCCTGACTGCAAGATAAAATGGTTACATTTCAGATAATTCCAGATAGTAAATTTTTTGAGTCCCTATAAGCTAAAATCAATATTGGCACAACTGTGCGTCATTAAAAACTAAATGAACATGACAAAGCCAAACTGCTGCCTATTAAACAAATGAGTTTTCTATCCACACAGGCACAGCGGGTTATTAAATTCTTTATTACCGGCACATCGCATTTTATAAAAGAGTGAAAAATACGTCTTCTTCATACAAGGTGCGATGTGTGATAGAGGCCGTGGAAATCTGACCTTCCCAGAGCTACTGAAAGCAGCAACAGCTGATCGTCCTCTGCTCCAAAATGTGGGATACAAGGAATTCCTACTGGAATGATTCAAGTCTTGCAGTGGGAGAACAGGGTCCATAAGAAGGAAGAAGGTGATGGCTGGATTTTCCTTGAGCTGGAAATCCTCTGGAGTGGCGTATGGAAGTGAAGGGCCCACACCAAAGTCCCCTGGACTCTGAGCGAGAGGAGATCTGGGCTCAGACCTCACGTCTGCCTGGCCTCATCTCCATGCTGAGCTTTGCCAGCCCCCAGCTCTGGGGACGTCTGAGTCAGGATCTGAGCCTTGCGGCTGGAGCTTATCTCTAGAAATTCTGCACCTGGCGAGGGCTGCTAGGGGCTCCCATACTCCCGCTGAACCCTCCTGACCTCAGCACTCGGGCCAGCCCCAGCTGGAGAATCTCTTTCTTCATGGCAGCACAGTGGCCCTGACCAAGCCCCACCTGGAAGTCCGGGGGCTGCATGCCATGGAAGAGCAGATCTTGGCCCAGCTTTCCTGCTGTCTGCTCAGTGGCCAAGTGCCAAGGGCGCTGCTGGAGCCTGCCGCGGAGCTGGCAGAGCCACAGATGCCACATGCCCAGCCCCACGGAGGATGGCTCAAAGGGCGATCCCACTCAGAGCACTCACACAGGCAGGGCCCCGGGACACCTGAGCAGCCCCAGCAGACAGACGCGGCTTTGATACAGGGCCGTGCTCCTGTGCAGGGATGGGGCCTGGCATGCGGACAGGCAGAGAGGAACCACACTGGGGGTTACCAAGCAACGGACGAAGAACCCCGGGCTGGATCCGAAAACAACAACCCAATTCCAACAATCATCGGTGGGAAAACAGGGCTCCTGGATTCACTTCTACCACATCGGCTTCCCCACTGCCTCTCATCTCCGCTTTAGATTGCCAGCTCTCTGGGGCACAGGCTGTCTCTGTTCTGTGTCTGTGCAGCTCCGAGCATCCTGGAGCCCCGATCCTCTGCCCTATTGCAATAGCCAAAATAAACAACAATAGTAGGTGGTCCTACTGCAGCTGTCATTATTCATTATTCAGCTTGTGGCAGAGCCCGGACGCCCCATTCAGGACTGAGCCCGCGTTACGCACTGTACAACGCCCACACATAGGAAGACACAGTCCCGGCCCCAAAGACCT
This sequence comes from Terrapene triunguis, assembly GCF_002925995.2. Lineage (NCBI taxonomy): Eukaryota > Metazoa > Chordata > Testudines > Emydidae > Terrapene > Terrapene triunguis. The sequence goes on along the minus strand of NW_020664543.1, from coordinate 3,424,475 downwards.
CCCTGGCTCGGTCCATAAATGCCTGTGAAGAGCTCTGAGATCTGCAGAGGAAGGTGCTCAGGGTGTGATGATAGCACCATTATAAATGCCCCACAGCGCGACCTGGGGCGTGTGCACATCCGTTCTGTGCATGTACAGCAGCTGCAGGGTCAGCGGCATGCACGTGGGTATTCAACGGATCAGCAATCCTACGCGGCGTGTGCGTTTCCATCAAATCGCTCCAGCTCCCAGTTATTTATAGAACACCTAGGAGATTCACCTACAGTCTCCCGTCAGGCACACTGTGCGTACACCTGCCTTCTAGACCGTGTTAACAACAGGGAGAGCAGCCGGCTCGGGTGTCATTAACAGGGGCGCAGCTCGCCGTCCATTTACCTTTACACCCCGGAGGAGCCGGGAGCCCGTGCCGGAGGCTGACGGGGGAGATGGCCAGCATTGCTAACAGCAATCCGCGCGCTGGGAGCGTCCTGCGTCCTGGACGTGGTCTTTGCCATCCCATAGATGAGGTGGGAGCAGTGTCCACATCTCTGTAATGGCATACAAGTGCTGCTGCGTACGAGCAGCCAGGGGCCCCAGGCCTTTGACAAAGATAATGTGACCCTGCTCCGGCTCTCAGGATCCCGTCTGTACAGCCCTCACGCGAATGATCCAGCTTTATCCTTCACTCACCCTCCCCAATCCAGGAATGGCAGGGCCCGCCCTGCAGCAGGCAGCATTCATTGCCTGGCCCAGTTCTGACCGGCCCTAGCAATGGAGCTCCCGCGCCTTCCCCTTGTTATTTCTGTGTGTCAGGGGAATGCTCCCACATATAGTGAGAGACAGCCCCTGCCCCTCGCAGCTTGCAGTCTAGATAGACCAGCCGGACGGAGGCTGGGAAGGGTTATTTTCCCCATTGTACAGATTGAAACACAAAGAAATGAAATGTCAGAACTCGGACTTAATCCCAGATCTCTGGAGTTCCAGTCCAGTGCCTCAATTGCAAGATTTCATCCTCCCCTCCTGAGACTGACTAATTGCTGCTGCTCCAGACATGACAGTAATGCCCAGGAATTCCTCCCGCCTTTCTTCCCAGCCGGCCTCTCTTCTGCTTGTGTTGTAGCATGTCCCCCCCCCCCCGCCCCTCTGCGCGGGGTTACCCAGCACAGACAGCAGGCTGGCTTGCTAGGTATTTTGCCTGCGCTCAGGTTAAAGCCAAGATGGATGGATTCACTAGCCAAGCTGACAGGACTATCAGCAGCCAGTGCAATTAATTTAAATCTGGTCACTTTCATTTCCCAGCCCCAGCCCAGCGGATCTGCTAGTGCCTTTAATTGCTACATTCTCTCCTCTGAAATTAATACCCTCTTCAGCAAAGGGAAACTCAGCCAGCACAGTACATCACTGCCACAGCGGTAATTGGCCCCAGCCTGTGAAAAATCAAACTCCCCCCAGAGAGGCAGGCTCCCTTGGTAAACCAGCTTCTTTTCCCCATGAATTGTCTCCGGTCTTCAAACCCAGCTCTGGACGGCAGCGTTACCATCGCATGGGGCCCGCGTGGGCAACGAGTTTGGTGGGTCTCAGCCCAGGTCTTCATGGGCCAGCCAGACGTGTGGCCAAAACCACCTCCTCGGGTGGCCACAACTGGCTTCTTCGTGGGCAGTCTTGGAGGAGAGGCTCAGCACTGAATGGGCCCCCACTGGCCTCACTCCGGGTCACTGTGATTATTAGCTAGCGTTTCTAGTAAGGCAGGAGCTGGGAGACATCCAGGCCAAGGCCTCATTGTGTTTTGTCTCTTGCTCCCTAATGAAGGGTATGTGTGTGTCTGGCTGGCTGGGGGGAGGAAGCATGTTGGGGGTGGGGAATCAAGGGTATATATTTCCCCCCCTTGGGGTTGTCATTTCATCAAAGCTCTCGCCTTAAAGCCCCATCTCCTGCCTGCAAGAGCGCTGCCGGCCCGTCGAATTCTGCTCACCGGTGGCTCCGTGTCAGGAACGCTCAGGAAATGCCCGGCTCTGACTCCCCTCCATATTATTTGACTGTAATCATTTCCCTTTCTCCGCCGCTATCAGGTCGTCCCAGCAATCGCACTGCTCACGGCAATGACACCCCTTCTCCGCTAGCTCCAGTCTGGTGTTGAGCATTCGAACGCCTCCTGAAGCATTCTCATGACGGGAATGCAGCGCCCGGCTTTAGTGTATCAGCAAGGTTTAGCAGGGAGAAGCAAAGCACTCATTCCCTGGTATCCTCTTGGATGCTCAGGGATACAACCCTTTGCTTCAGGTTTCCCTAAGCCTCTTTTGGACTGGATGATGGGATGGGTCACGTGATAATTGCCCTGGTCTGTTCATTCCCTCTGAAGCATCTGGCCATTGTCAGAGACAGGCTACTGGGCTAGCTGGACCATTGGGCTGACCCAGTGTGGCCGCTCTTATATAATAAAACATACAGGACCAGATCCTCAGCTGGTGTAAATTGGCATAGCAGTCAGCAGGGACCAAATCCAGGACCTGCAGCACAACCCTCGACCACTTGAGCTAAAGGAGTAACACCATTCGCTCACAGCAGTAGTAGGCTGTTAACCTCTATGGGGACCTGCCTGTAGCGGGGGACCCAGCTCATTTCGCCAGCGTGAACCCCAAGAATCTCATGCGCCAAAGTGGTTTCCGTCTTGAAAACCCCCACATCTGTTAAAATAAGTAAAAAGGGAAACCTGGGCCTGCTGGAACTCGGCCTCTGGGCCTGGAGAGTGCATTCGGTCCTGGCCGGCTCCTCCGGAACAGCAGGGTGCTCACGCAGGGAGTGCCGGTAGGTGGCACGGATTCAATGGGCACCTGCAGGGCTGATGGATAATCTAAAGGCCTGTTCTGCTTTTTTGAGGGGAGGGGGAACACAGCACATGCCAGGCTTCTCCTCTGACAGCTTCTTCCCTTTTCTTTGTTGCTCTCAACAATGTCAGGGCAGAGCGCTATCGATTTCACATCCAGGGTTTTTTGGTAGGTGTCCCAGACATTTGATCAATAGGGCAGCTCCATCTTCATCACGAGCCCAGCCAGAGCTGGGAATCATCCCCTCCAAGCACCGCCAGGGTCACAGGTCGCCCCGCCAGAAAAGAACACCACTTTGGAGGCAGGGGGTGCGCGGGGTGGAGGGGGAGAGTCGTGTTGTGTTTTTGTTTTAAGGGCACATGCTGTCAAGAAACCAAGCCCAGCAACCGGAGCCCTTTTCAAACCCGCGAGAGGGTTACAGAAAACCTCCGGAAAGTGCAGAGCCCGCTTTTCGGCGGGAGGCCGAGGGATTGGATTGGAGCAGCTCTCCATGGCCCTTTCCCTTTCCGAGACGCCGCTCCTCTCCCTGGGTTTGAACGCCGATGGAAGGGAGCCCAATGGGGAAGGGGCCGGGGGGAGATGGAGGTCGGGGGACAGGACCAAAAGGGGTGGGAAGAGAGAAGGCGTCGGGAAGAAATGACGTACAGGAGGGAAGCTGGGGGGAGATGGGGCCTGCAGCACGCCGTCCCGGAGCAGCCCCACTGATCGCTTCGCTGGGATTTTTTGCTCAGCAACCAAACGGAAGTGTCCTTTCGCAGAGCTGCTGAGCCGGAAAGGCCCTAAAGAAGGGTGCTTGGACTCCAGAAGGCAACACGGGCTCTGTGAGGTGGCAAAAGGGTGACAAACAATGGGGCATTGGGGCTTCGCGGGCTTCTGGGTAACAGAATGTGGGGTGGGGGCTGGCGGGGCCACTCCTCCATCTGGGCCCACAGGGCTGCACCTGGCCCCCGGTTTTACAAATGTCACAGCACCACCATGGTTTTGTAGGCCCTGCAGGAATGCCCAGCAGTGACCCCCTCTCCCTGGCAGCCCAGCAGAACCGGATCCCTGAGTCACGGGGGCCTGGGCGCCAGTGGGACATTTCCCAGACCCCGGGTATGGCTGTGAGAGCCACGGAGCAGTCTCCTTCTCTAATGCAACCGTGTGCCCAACCTCTGCTGCCCACTCCCCCACCCATGGCTGACGCCCAAGCCCACACAGGCTCCAGACCAGGGGGCAGGAGGAGGGGCTGGCACACAGTAGTGAGGTACCCTCCTGTCCTGGGATCCTGCAGGAAAAAATCCCAGGGGTCTCATTCTTCCCCCACGAGAGTCAGTGGGTTAATATGGCTGGCCACCGGCGCCCAGGGATGGGAAAATGACATGTCTCCCCTCGCCCACTATACCAACCCCCCCCCCGCCCCCCGATTGGTAAGTCCATTCACTGCATGGCTGTCACCTCTCCTAGGGTGGGGTGGGGGCGGATGCAATGTGAAGACGGGCGCTGGAAACCGCTTGTGATTAGTCCCTGCGTAATAATTTAAGTGGCCTGATTGTGTCGGCGCTCTCGCTGCGTACTCGGCGAGTTGGAGTGATAGGGGAGAGATGGGGGGGCCAGGGCCGCGGCGCAGTGGGGAGGGGGAATTTCCACCCCTCCCAACCTCTCTCCCTCCTTCGGGAAGCTGATTAGACAAGGTGCTGGCAGCCAGAAGGACTTGGGTGCCAGTGGGGGGGAGGGATTAAATGATGATGCATCCAGAGGAAAATGTGTTAAAATGTAGTTGCTGGGAGAGGTTAACGTGCTAAACAGCAGGAGGGAGAGTGTGTGTGTGTGGTGGGAGCTGCCACCTACCACATCTGCTTGATGCCAGCGGCCAAGGGAAGTGCCAGCGGCTTGGAAAGCGCTTGCTCCGGCATCACCTCCGCTATCCCTGCCTCCCCGATCCTTTCCCCCGCCCACCACCCCTCTGGCTTTGTGCACAGTGGGAGGGGTCTTGTGCATCAGCGTGGCATGATGTGCACCAGTATGGTGCGACCTGCACCAGTGCAGTGTGATTTGCACCATGCAGCTCACCGCCCGGGGCCTCTGCACGGGTGTAGCCACGTCTGCGTCAGGGGGTTGCATGAGCCCAGCGATGCCAGTGGCCGAGCCCCCTGCAGAAGCCGGGCCTACATCTCTCCCCCACATTGCTCTTGGCAAGGGGAGGAAAAGCCCAGAGACTTTCCAGACCGTTGGTAACTGCGGCTCCTTCCCAGCTGTTTGTGTGGGAGCTGAGCTACCTTGAAGACCCCGCCCCTTGGTGCCCCACGGGCTCCCCCGACCCTCAGGGGCAATCGACGCCCTGCCCACAGGTCTTTGCACTCTGATGGGCCCGTTTGGGTTTGATGATGGTGATTAATCGCACCGAAGAGCAGCGTTAATGCCTTCCCCAAACTGCCTGACGCTCATTTCACACAAGGGCAGTTGCAATGATTGAACCTGACAGGTTGCCTGAGGGCTGCGGTGAGAGCTTTGCTCTCTCCGGCACATGGTGCCACCGACCATCATAGAGATGGGCAGGAGGGAAACCCGGTAGGGACCACCAAGGCCAGCAGCCAGCATCTCTAGTTCCTGGCTTTGCCCTTTGTCTCTAGGCCACAGGCTGTTCCTCTGGGCCAAATCTTCTGTGAGAGGCAGTGTTACCTAGTGCTTAGAGCAGAGGCTGGGCTTGAGAGGCATCGGCTGAGCTGTGGGCGTGGGTTTCCAGGACTGGCGTAGCAGGGAGCTCCTGGGGTTCACGATCCTGGGCTCAGCCCTGAACTATCAGAACTTGGCTCGGGGAAGTGGAAAATTCACCCACACGAGGGGATTAAGTGATTTCAAAGCAAAACTTCCCCATATTTGTTTTCTCCTTGGAAAACCATAAAACAACCCCCAACCTAACAACATCCTGAGTCTGCTTTATGCGCTCTCTCTCCTGATTGATACTTTGACAGCATGATGGATGGGCTCTGTGTACGTTTTCTGACACAGCCGCATATATTCTGCATTCTTTAGCTGGAGTGCGCCTCTGATGGAAAGCTGAAAATAGGCTGCTCATAACAGGGATCCCAGATAAAATTCTGTTAAAGACAGAGGAGTCAATCAAGTTCCTATTCAATAGAGTGTCACGCGGGGCTGGAAGGAATAGGCTGGGAAGGTGTGTAAGTTGCCCGGGGAAATTTTATGGGGCTTGAATCAATCAGTGGGGATTCCATAAAAGTCAGTGGGTATAAATGTGTTCCTCAAATTGGTTTTGACATCCAATTGTCTTTTCCATTTTAGATGGTATCAAGCTATTACACACACACACACACACACACAATGGGCCTGCTCGTCAGGTGGTGCAAACCGAAGCTGCCCTGTTGAAGTCACGGGAGGTAGCATTTAGCCCACTCAGCTTTTGGCCCAGGATTTGCATACAAACACAAGCACACGGTGCCTGCACGTATCTATCGGGGGCATTGCTATCTGGCTGGCTCACTGAACTTGTCAGAAGCAGAAGTCTATTGCTTTTATTGACACACACGGTACTTTACTGCTCTCTCCTCACTGGCCCGTCCCTGCTCAGACACAGACTGGAGCAGCGCTGGGCAAATACTGAGCTGCGTTTGCCTTGTGACTATTTGTGCGAATTAACTCACGGGTTTGGGGCCCGTTTGCATTTGGCCCCAGCGGGTGCAAGCACCTGGAGCGTCACCGGCACAAAGATGAGGTGGGAGCAAGTGTGCAGCTTGCCCATGCAAGGAACTGCAACATGTCCAGAAAGGTGACGCTGATGCGCTCAGGGAACAAGAGCAATACCATGTGACTTGGGGGACTACTCAGAGCTCAGCACCCCAGGTCAGATTTTGGGTATCAGATACCGGCCGCCTGATGACTGGGATCTGTGGAGTGAGGCAAAAGGCGCAGCTGCAATTTGCTAGACACATCCCACTGGCAGATAATCCCTCCGGGTGAAATTCAGCCTTGCTCAAAGGCCCACGTGCAGAGGGGAACGTGGAGGCTGAAGCCAGTGATCAGGATGCTCATGAGGTACCGGGAGGCTGCAGGCTGCTGAGTCACTGATAATCCTCTGGCTGGCACTCAGGAGATCTGGGTTCCTGGTTCTGCCACAGATTTGCTGGGTGACCTTGGGCGAGTCACTGTAGCTTTCTGTGCCTCCATTCCCCATCTGTACTGTAAGGACAATAACCCTTCCAGTGTCTGTCTTGACTTCAGATTCAAGCAGGGACAGTCTCTGACAGTGTGTCTGGGCAGTGCCCAGCAGAGCGGGGCCTTGATCTTAGCCAGGGACTCTAAGCACCAGTGGGAAAGAATTAAACATTTTATTAAAGTTAATGTTTAAAATTAAATATACACAAGTTAAGAGGGAAGGTACTGTACATCTGGGGTCTGGCTCGAGTTATGAGGGATTACAGGTATCGGTTACAAGGATCACGAGGTACATACATATCACATAACCGGCATAGACCCAGATTGGGGTGCGGGAGTTTTTAAAGCGTCAGTGGATAAGTGGGCTCGGCTACGCCACCCAGGGAATGTATTAAGAGTCCAAGTCAGTATCAGTGTCGCGAATAAGTACATGGGTGGGGTGCGTCCCTTGGTTCGTCGGGGAAGGAAGTGGGTTATTTCCCTGCTCGGCGGTCTCGATTACTCAACCTGGTATTGACGGTGTCCCGTGATGTGCTCCGTGTAGATGTCTCTGGACCACCTGATCGTGTCGGACACCATGAGCTGTCTCATGAGCCGGGCGTAGCGTCGACCAACTCTGCACGCTCTCAGTACCGGCTCGTTGTGGGGCTCCCACGATCAGGGCTCCTATGATCAGGGCGTGTATCTGGACCTCATAGCCCCAGGCTCTCAGGGTGTCGGCCAGCGGGGTGTACTTCAACGCCTTCCCCCCGCCCAGAGAAACACGGAGGTACAGCCCTCCCCTGAGCCACCTCGGAGCTTGCCGATTGCTCAGGTCCAGCCACAAGGTACCCACTGTTCCTCTCCCCAGAGCAATGCTTGGAGTGCGTCCCCCAAAGATCCATCAGTTAATCAGCTCATGGACTGAGGGGGATGGAGCAGTAACGCTCTCTCAGATCTCTCTGCCTCTGCTAATGATGACCCTGGGGAAGAGGCCGAGCGAGCTGGGAGTGGATTCAGGGCCCTCTCAGGCTACCATTAACCCCAGGCAGAGCGAGGAGATGGGTGGCTGGGGATCGATTTGCGAGGCTGTTTAAAAACCTCATTTTTTTTTAAACCGCCAGCTTTCAAGCAAGGCCGGAATGTCTGACTGCTGCGTCCCAGCCTCTATTCAAATGGCACAATCAAAAGGCCGGTGTTCTGCTGAGAGAGAGAACTTATTAGGAAAAGATCTTTTTTTCTCCCCCCCCCCCCCCCTTCCTCTGCAGAGAAATCTTAGCTCCAATCTTAGCTGCAAACTTAGATGAGCAAGCAGGTCGTATATCATCTCTCCGTAAATCATCCGCCGCCCTTGAGTACGTGAGTGCCGGTGCTCAGGGAGACGCCTGCGCTTAAATAAAACAAAACGAAATTTACACACACCGAGAAGAACTGAGCCGAGGAGTACAAACTCAGGGCAGTGGGGGAAAAATCTCCTGGAGATGACGGCACGGAGACAGTGTACAGATTGTAACGCGTAGCTCCCAGCTTACCCAAGGAACAGTTTGGGCTGAAATTAATCTCTTTATTTTGCTGATGATTAATCATCTCTGAAAGTACCACAGACTTTCTGTCACACTAAGGACTAACTGCTTGCAGATTAAGAAGACAAGACATACTTCCTTGCCTTGCTTGGTTCAATCACACATATGCCCCAGTGAGAGCAATGCCTCACCGCACCTACAGGAGTTGATGCGTGCCGCCATTTCACCCCTCCCCCAGAATATATGGCAGGGTTTGACTGCTCGCAGCATCAAAAAAGGAGAGGAAAATCATGTGAAAGGGCTAGGCCCAGCTGGCAACTGAAACGAGCACACTCTAGGACCTTTGACCAGAAGGTCTCAAAGCATATTGCAAACATTTAGCAATTAAACATTCCTGATCACGGTTGTTGCAAAGTGTTTCAATTTTTTTACAGCTGAAATGCAGCCACCTCTAGGGTGGAACGTGGAAGCCGTTTAACAGCGCACTATAACACCACATGACAGCTTAGGATAGGGAGTAAAGAATAAGGTATCCAACTGAACATAATAACTAATTAATGCCCTACTCTTACAAAATGTGCTGTGGCAGCGGTTCTCAAACTTTAGCAACCTGAGGACCCCCATTTTGATTTAAAATCTTTCGCAGACCCCCAAGGCCCCTGTTCAGCCCTAGGCCCTGCCCCTACTCCACTCCTTCCCCCAAGGCCCCACCCCACTTCTTCCCGCCCCTGCTCCACCCCGCCCCTCCTCTTCCCCACCGCTTTCCTCCCCTCCCTCCCAGCGCCTCCTGCATGCCACTGAACAGCTGTTTCCCGGTGTGCAGGAGGCGCTGGGAGGGAGGGGGAGGAGTTGATCAGCAGGACTTGCGACACCTGGAGTACCCTCGAGGACCCCAGTTTGAGAAAGGCCGTGCTATGGGATCTGTAAAGACCACGAGTTGGCAGGCCCTCAGGTCTCCTCCTGAAGAGGACGTCTTTGGTAGCGCTGGTCTCCCTAACACCACATCGGAGTGTTACCTCAATGTGCCATATTGGGGCATTTCTCCAATACTGGCTCCGAGAGAAGAGGGCCACCTATTGATTCCCCACTTCCTGCCATTCCTGGGCGGTTCCATCCACTACTGTCCCGGGCCAGCCTCCCTTACCTAGCGAGATAGGACAGTCCCGCAGCCAGGACTGCTGCCTGCTCTCTGGGGCCATCGTACCCGTCAACTTCAAAGTGGGCACTGGTCCCCTGGCAAAATGTAAAGGGATGGCATCCGTTTCAAACTCTGCCACGCCATCATCAAAGCCACTATTGGCGACAAGAGAAAAGCCCCTCCCCCGCCCCAGTGCATTAGCTCTGTCAGCCCTGCCGGAGCTAACCAATAAACCAGAGCCACGCATGGGCTTTCCCGCGGGCAATGCCGACGACACAGGCACCCAGGCCGAGAAGCAAACAAAACCACAGCCCCAGTGAGCGGCTGCCCAGCGCAGAAGGATGGGCTCGGCGGGAGACAAGCTTCAGAGAGGGGCTCCGGAGACGGAGCCAAGCAGAGAAGGAGCTCAGAAGGAAGCAAGGGAGACCACAAAGGCCTGTCACCTGGTCTCTGGGCTCCCTGACCTTCAGCTCGCTGGCTGCCCAAGAGGGGAAGGGGACTTCCTCCAAGAGCCTGCGCACGCCGCATTGGAACTGCGACTCTGGATAACCAATGACCGTCTATTTACCTCGGGCCATATGGTGCTTGGGAACAGGTGTGTGGGTAATGAAGGACCAGCTCCAATTAAGCATATGGGAGCCTGCCTCTTATTTCTTCCTGCTTCTTTTGCTTAGGCTGCAGCCTACTTACTCATAAGAGTTAAATAGGATTGAAGTGCCACGGGGTCGGGAGGCAGCGCGACCCGGAACGCCACGGGGCGGCTATGCCACGGCTTCCCCTGGCGGCTCGCTGCAGCTCCATGGGCACCCGCCACCCAGTGCACGGGGTCAGGGGAGCTCAGCTGGGTGGGCCTCTCACTGGCCCAAACCCAGTGTCTGATGCAGTGGGGCTGGGAGTTCCCAGCCCCAGGGCCCGATCCTGCACCCCTTACTGACACAAACAGTGCTTTGGATCAGGTAGGGCTGCAGGGCGGTGCCACGATGAGAATCAGCCCAACTAGGGTGACCAGACAGCAAGTGTGAAAAATCGGGACGGGGGTGGGGGGTAATAGGAGCTTATATAAGAAAAAGACCCAAAAATCGGGACTGTCCCTATAAAATCGGGACATCTGGTCACCCTAAGCCCAACCCAAGGGGCTGAGACACCCTCTGGGACAAGCAGGGCACAGCCTCAGCAGCTGCCTGAACTTCGCTGCCGTGCCTTTCAGGGCGGGGAGGAAGCAGCTCCTGGGCGGCGGGAGCCCCCTCCCCACCCACCTCCCCAGTGAGCTGCAAGGCACCTGGTGCATTATGGTGGATTTTACCTTCCTTTGAACCCTCAGGGCCAAATATTGGCCACCGCTGATGGCAGGACACCAGACGGATCTGGTCTAGCAGGTCCTGAGGCTGATCTCTGCCCGGGGTCAGAGCTCTCTGCTGATGGAGGGATAACACCTCCCCTCACTCCCCCCCGTGTCCATATGGCACTGGGCGAAGGCGTCTTGGTTACAGAAATCTGCAGCAGTGTTGTAGCCGCCTTGGTCCCAGGATATTAGCCAGACAAGGCGGGGGAGGGGGGGATATCAGGGATCTTGGGTACAGAGATGGCTTTCCTGGCTCTCATTCCCTGCCCTTTCCCAGGCTCCCCTCTCCCCCAGCGGGGTTTGCTGAGGAGTCGGGGACATATCGAAATGGCAGAAATAGCCCTGTCTTGGGCTTGCAGCGTCTCATCCTCTCTCTCCCCCAGAAGCAGAGGCCTGCAGGGGGTCACCGCGTTAATCTCAGATTAAGCCGCCGAAGTCTGTTATCTGGCCAACTGGCTCAGCGGCGCATCTCTGGGGGATTGAGGGAAACGGGCCCTGGTGACCTGCTGACCCGGGCTGGATTCCATCACGCTGGTGAGGGGCCTGGACTTGCTGACTCTGGTGCTGGGGGGCAGCGCCCGCAGCGGGGTAGCTTGCGGATCAGCAGATTTGAGACGGGGAAACGACTGCCTCAGACCCAGCTCCAATTCCCTCCCCCACCCCGACAAGAGCCCAGAGTAAACAGCTTCCCTTGGAAGCGTCTGGCCAGAGTGATATGGACCAGCGAGTAGACGCCACGGTGCAGGAATGGAGCTCGCTACACGCTCCAGCCATGGAATGTCGGCCTCTCTTCGGGGGGCTGCCTGTTGCCCATCAGATCTTGTTGGGAACGCGTCCTGCATTTGTGGATTTCAAGGCCTAAGGGCCAACCATGATCAGCCTGGCCTCCTGCTGGTTCAGGTGCCAGGGGGCTGCAGCCACATCTGGGCAGCTCACATCAGTCGATGTCTGCCTAGCCCAGCCCGGGGAGTTCCCCCCCATGCCTCCCCCAGCAGAGGGAGCTGTACTTCTCCATTAACATCCGTTAGCCCCGCCAAGCCCAGTAACTTGTGGCCGATGTCCAGTCTCGGTGTGAAGACTCAGAGTGAGGGTGAGTTTATCAATCCCCGTGGGTTTGTCTACCCCGCATCTGGGAGCGAACCTCCCAGCCTGGGGAGACAGACTCACGTTAGTGGGGCCCGTGCTAGTGCCCTCAAAAGGACTGTGTGGAGGAACCTCATCCAGTGCCACAAGGTCCACATTTCATTTGCAAATTTGACACCATCAGATCAGGATTAAACAAAGACTGTGAATGGCTATCCAACTACAGAAGCAGTTTCTCCTCCCTTGGTGTTCACACCTCAACTGCTAGCAGAGCACCTCACCCTCCCTGATTGAACTAACCTCGTTATCTTCATACTGATTTACACCTGCCTCTGGAGATTTCCATTACTTGCATCTGAAGAAGTGAGGTTCTTACCCACGAAAGCTTATGCTCCCAATACTTCTGTTAGTCTTAAAGGTGCCACAGGACCCTCTGTTGCTTTTTACAGATTCAGACTAACACGGCTACCCCTCTGATACAAGGTCTACACTAGCTAGCACGAACTGGCTGTCCGGGCTGGAAGCTGCAGTGTAGACAGAGCCTTGGGGGATTTGTGGAGAGTTGACCCAAACAAACCCTGGCCTACGCAGAGCTCACGTTCTGCTCTCTTCACCTACCTGCTGCTCAGGAGTTCTGGGGCGGTGGTCACCTAAGTCGTGTGATATTGTCGCTGCTCCGTGAATGGATCGCCGTAGCAAATTTCAAACAACACACACCCGGGTGCAAACTCTCCAATAATCCATCCTGTTAAAATCTGAACTAACACGACCCCCAGAAACCAGGGAGCCAGCCTGTTGTCTTTATTCAGGCAGGGTGAAATCCACCCAAATGCAGGGGGAGAACTGGGGTGCCATGTAAGGTCAACTCTGACATCTTGTGCTCGCTCTCTGCCCTGGGGGAACATTACCCCAAATTCTTGTGGAGTCTCGTTTGGGTCCAGCTCCGGGAACCATGCAGTGTGGAAGGAGAACGGACTGGCTAGTGGAGGGTGTTGCTTGAGTTGTCAGTTGAATTAGTCTCTCCAGGGAAGTGGTGGAAGCTGCCTCCTTGAGAGATTTAGACTAAGACACTCAAAAATGTCCTGCTGGGATATTTACCCTGCTGGGAAATGGCTGGGAAGAGCTAGAAGAACTTGTCCATCTCACTTCTATGATGCTGCAAGTATACGTAGACAAACGTCTGGTGAGCTGAGACACTGGCCAGCATAAGAACCAATGTTGTCTCCTGGTTTCCTTGTGTACGATACCTCTTGTATTTGGACTGCCTGCGCTGTGGGGTAGGGACTGGTCTGTGTTTGTGGTGCCACAATATCCTGGTTCATTACTGTGGCTCCTGGCCCTGTGACAATACAAACAAGTAATAACAAAGCCCTGTTCATTTCAGGGACTAAAAGACAGAAGGAAGCACGCTATCCAAACACCTCCCCTCGACACAACCCCTCGCAAGGAATGCAGCAGCCCAGCCTCGTGGTGTTGGACGCAGGAATCCGAGGCAGGCAGGGTCCAGGCACTTGCGCCAAGGGAGGCGGGGAGAGGATCTGTCACACAGGCTGCAGGCGAGGCCATGCTGCACCTCCGTTTACGCCTGGACGAGGCGTGGGACGTCGACTCGTGCAGCGCTGCATCTGAGGGCAGAACCAATCCGCCCTTCACTCAGCGGCGGTGTCTCTGGAGGGGCTGGCTGCAGATCTGCGCCGGAGAAGCTCAGTTCTCATCTTCGCAGAACACCCGCCAGGTCTGATCCTCGCTCCCCGGCTGCACAGAACTGGCATCAAGGGGAAGCGGCTACTGGCCAACAAGGGCCGGCGCTGGAGGACACCAATCGCTTCAGCCCCAAATTGGCTGATCGATTAATGCGGGATTTTCAGAGCGTTCATCTCACAGACTTGGCACGGGCTTAAAATACTGATTCCTGGTGCCAGCCTCAGCTTCCTTGGCAAACCTCTTTCTTTCTTTTTGACGCAGCCTCGCTGGGCCGAGGCATTTGAATTATAGGCCGCGAGACGGGCTGCTGGCGCAGACCGGAGAGCAACGGAAATGTAATCTGTGTGGCCATAAGAGTTATGTGCTACTTTTGCATATGGGGCATAAATAAACGGCAGTCGACGTGCCGCAGGGGACGGCACAGCTGTGTGAGCGTGCCCGAGTGGTGAGTACAGGCCCAGGTTAGTGACTGAGGCATTGAGGAGAGCCGGGTTCTGGTCCTGGCTGTGCTGGGTGACCCAGGCCACATCACTCCACTTCCTTGTGCTTTGTTTTCCTTTTGCACCTTGGCTGTTTAGACGGTGAGAGCTTTGTGTCTGTGCAGCGCCCTGATCTCTGCTGGGGCTACTGTAATATCAATAAATGCCAGTACGGAGTGAGGTCAGTCGCTGAGGTCGCCAGGACCCAGCCTGTTGCATCCAGCGCCATGAATTGCACGGTGGAGCCTATGGAGCACTAAGTGACATCTCTGCCCTTCCCTTACGATCCCCCTCCCTGCTGTGGTTTTCCCCCTCCCTTCCCCCACGTCTGGGGCTATCAGCTCACCTCCCTCTCCAGCATGTGGACAGTGGCGCTAGAACAGTTTTTAGCGTGGCGGGGGGGCTGAGCTGCGCCCCCCCTTACCCTTGTCTGCGCCCATCCCCGCCCCATATTGCTGGGGCCAGGGGCAGGGCCTTGGCTCCAGGAGAGGGAGGACATGGACAGGGGTAAGGCGTCCGAGGCTGGGGTCACAGCTGGGGGCGGGGGCGGAGCCCTGGGCCGGGACCAGGAGCGGAGTCCCCAGGTGAAGGGATGGTGGCCGGAACCCCGGGCGGCAGTGGAGTCCCCGGGCGAGGGGCCGGCAGCTGGGTGCACCCCCCGCACCCCTAATTCCTGTGCCTATGGGTGAGGAAGAGCCATGCTCTGGCTGCCTCAGCCCCAGAGATCAGTAGGGAGCAGGAAAGGAATGGAGAGGAGATAGAAAGGGCCCTGGTGGGGAGCAGGCTGAAGAGAAGAGCCGTGTCTATGGGGTGCAGGGCATGGAACCGGGAGAACACTGGCAAAGAAAGAGCCAGGGAGGTGGAAACCCCCTGGGCGGTTTGCTCTGTACAGCCGTCGGAGCTGCTGATGTGATGGGGAGCTGGATGTCACAGCAACAGTGTTTCCTTCTGTTCTGTCTAGGAGAGGGGCTGGGATCACCCCCGTCGTCCAGTGCGACCCCCCGCTGTCAAACCCCCCCACTCCCGAGAGCTCCGGCTGACTGGAACCCCTGGGCTTTGCTTTAGTTCCCCGAAACACCGGCACTTTTGCAGCAGGGTTTCTCTTGCCCTGGATGGCTGCTGCCCACGTGAAGCCCGGCAGAGCGCTGGAGGCAGTGCAGGGTCTGGCCCAGGGGGTGTGTGCGCTCTTGCCGAGGAGCTGGCTGCGTGGCCACTCCAGGAGCCAGGACGTTGCCGCTGCCAGACAGAAAGCCCTGGCAAACCTGCCCTGTGTTCTGATTGGCTTCCTTGATGAAGTGATCAGGTGGCTGGCTCCCGCCGATGCCCACTGGCATGGCAAGCTGTCACGGGGCAGCCCCAACTGGCAGAGACGAGGCCAGGGCTAGATTTACCACTCCTGCGCTAGGTCTTACACGAGCAGTCTTTAGCGTCTGGCACGTCTCCTGCAGGTCCCATGCCGGGGACGTCGCATTAACCCCATTTCACAGGGGGAAGCGTCTGCCCCGTGGCTGTGGCAGGGTCAGGGGTAGAAGCCAGGAGTCCTGACTCCTGGTGCGGCGCAGTAAACCCATGCCGATTCCACCCACCCCCTGGCACTTTCCCACCTCGCTCCGTGGGGTCTGCTAACGAGGCAGCCTGCCTCAGCAATAGAGGAGACTGGGAGAACAAACTGTGCCCTGCGTCGATCAGTCCCCCTTCGTGCTGGGCTTGGTACAGACACGTAAGGAGCACTGGTCCCCTCCTGGAAGATCTCACAGTGTAAATAAACAAGGGGTAGGAGGGAAAGCGACTTGTGCCAGGTCGCACCACAGCTTGGAGGCAGAGCTGGTTCCAGCCACGCCGATGGGTGCATGTGTCAGCAAAAAAGAGCTAGATAAATTCATGGAGGATAGGTCCATCAATGGCTATTGGCTAGGATGGGCAGGGATGGTGTCCCTAGGCTCTGTTTGCCAGAAGCTGGGAATGAGCGACAGGAATGGATCACTTGATGATTCCCTGTTCTGGTCATTCCCTCTGGGGCACCTGGCACTGGCCACTGTTGGCAGACAGGACACTGGGCTAGATGGACCTTTGGGCTGACCCAGTCTGGCCGTTCTTATGTTCTTACTAGTGTGGGATCCATTGGCCCAGAATAGTTGGCCCCTCCTTAGCCAGTCTATGCACTCGGCTTCCCTTGCTCAAAGGCTGGGCAGAGTGCCATTATCGACGTTCCACAAGCAGCATGGCTGCCCTTGCATAGCAAAATGCGCCCCCTTTTGCCCGGTTCCTCCCCCACCTCCGCTGCTTCTTTGTGCGTCTCAGTCTGGAGGAGAAGAGAGGGAGAGCGAGAAATCCGCAGGGCGGCTGCCAGCGCAGATGGAGACCTGGACGCATTGTTCCCATGGGCAGAAACCCTTCCCCCGTTGCCAGGCTCCAGAATTTAGCTGACCAGCCTCGTGCAGGAAGGAGTCATTTAAAACCCTGCACCAAATAGCCAACAGCCCTGCTGTGGCTTGAGAGATGGGAGACACCCGATAACTTGTCTGCATGCAGCCTCCTAGGCGAGGTGGTGGTGCCTTGGATGGGTCATTCACAAGAACTGAACCGGGGAGTTTGGGGTCTAAAGCAGGAGCCCCTGTTGGTGGAGCTGAAGGACCAGGTCCTGTAAAACTCCCCTGCCCCGACTGAATGGGGAGTGGCGTAAACAGGGCATGAGTCACTAAAGCCATCCCATGAGGAGGTAGAGCTCATCTCACTGCCGAGCGCGCCTGCAAGCCTCTGTGCCCGGGACCCACCCGTTCCTGGGTCTCTCTGCTCTCTCTGCCACTGGCCCCCTTGGAACTAGGCCAAGGTCAACATTTTCCAACTTGAGGCACCATAAAGGGGCCTGAATTTCCGAACGTGCTGAGCACCCACCTGCTGCATAACAGGCCCCTTTAAGGCACCCCAAGTTGGGCACCCACAATTACTGGTCACTTAGAAAAATCTTGGCTCAAGGCCTCTCCCTACATCAACTCAGGAAGAGCCTGGGTGAAACCCCAACCAGGCAAGACCCTGTCTTTAAAGACATTAGCCGGGAAGAAGAGCGACCGGGGGAGATGAGCAGAGTAGAAAGAGGTCCTCACAACCTCCCTTTGACCTCTCACTCGCAGCCAAAGTAGACGCAAGACACTTAGCTGGGGTCCGGATCTGCTGGGTGCTGAGCTCTCCCATCTCAGTGAGGAATCAGCGAGAGTTGACGGTGCTCAGCTCCACGTAGGATCGGGCCCTCGGCATGTGCTAAGGCTCCAGTTATGGATTACGAACAGCCGCAAAGCAGGAAAATGTTTTAGGAAATAGGTCAAGAAAGTGTTAGGCGTTGGCATGATCACACATGGATGGTGATAGGAGGCTGGGGATGGGGGTGGGAACTTAATACATTTGGGAAAAAAGCCCGAGTCTAGATGGCAACCGGGGTATTCTTCCCAGTTCCTATCACCTAGCAACTCTGGACAGCTGCCCGGCTGGATCAATCCTGTGCCCCCGAATGCTACAGTGTCTCCAAGATGCTCCAGGAGTTTGTTGCCGGGAGTTGACACGTGCGGACGCCGTTCCTCAAAGTGCGATGCCGATTCCCCCGACCGTGTCTGTGGTATAATCTGTGACATTTAACATAAATAGTTTTCTATTCCCTGCTGACCTTTAATGGCTTTTATCATCAGCTGCGGTTCCTGGCAGTTGTACAAGAACTCCTGTCTGTTGCCTATGTACATTCTGCCCGAATACTCCGGGAGACCATTGGTTTTCACAGCAGAAGCAAGTCCCTGGGAGATGTCAGCGGTGACTTGAGACTGCCACTCTTGCTTGGAAATAGCATGATATGTTTCAATTAGAATTAGTGGGGAAGCCAGTTATTAAGTGGTTAGTTATTATGGTAATGGATATACTCCACATTAACTGGGGAAGGCTCAGCCTGCGCACTGCTCCTCCTAATGTCCAATTTTTTATCTTTAATTCCTCCCTTGTGGTTTCTTCTGTATGCAGCTAGAAAGATGGGAGAGCAGAGACGGAGCTAACCCGCTGAAATTCCAGAGGCAAATAGGTGCTGGCTCCCTCTGGCTGCCAACCGGGCCTCCATCCTGGCTCTCCATCCTTGGCGCCTTTTCTCCAGGCCAGCGGTGCAGACGTGGGATCCACGTGTAGCTGCCAGTGGAGGACTTTGATGTTCATGGCTGGAGTCTTGGTGGATGAAGCTGTGCTAGGCCAGGGCCCGGGGAGGAAGAGAGAGATGCAGAGAGGGACAGAGGCAGGGGCTCCGGACAAGTTACCCAGTCGCCCCTTGCGCTGCCATCTCGCGATCTCCCCCTGCTTGTTTTGCTGCTGCTGAACGGGGTGCGGACAACGGGAGACTCGTCAGATTCATGAAGAGGAGGAAGAAAGGATGCGTTCCTGAGACACCGTGTGCAGAGCGAGGTGGCCCCAACCTCACTGAGCTGAGGGAATTATCTCCCACCCGAACCATTATCTTTGCATTTGAATAGCTTTTATTTGTGGGGGTGGGGGCGCTGCCATGGAGTGCCTTAGTTTGATCCCTTTAATCTTTTGACATTAGCTGTCATAACGGAGTGTGTAATTAGGACGTGCTATACCTTGCCGGGCTGCGCATCCCCTCCCTCACTCGCTTGTTTTGCCTCATGCGAGCGGCTGCATTTTGGAGGCAAGCTGGGATGATCAGATCTATTTCCATAATTGGTTTACTTGCTTTCCTTTGTAGCTGTCTTGCTTGTACAGGAATCACTTATCATGACTCTAGGCGTTCTCCATGTCATTGCAGCGCTGTGTGGCCGGGCCCCTTCTCCGGATCTGGGTGCCTCTGGCATGGAACAGGGGGAGCCGGTTGAGTGCATGATCCCTGCGCGGATGAGCTATGTGTGGCAGGCAGGTGGCACAGAGATGCGGAAGGATAAGAGGGCCCCGGGGATGAGATTCCAAATGCTGCTTCCTTAAATTCCTGGGATTGCTGTTAATATAAATGCCCCCCGATTTAGTAGTTCTCAGTTTGTTCTCTGACTCTCAGCCAGTCCCAGGAAAATGCAGATTAGCTGTCTCCCCATGCATACCTTGAAGCACGCGCTTGCTGCATGCAGGCCTGGCCAGAGCTCTAGCTACCAGCGGTCAATATCACACCCATCATGTGTACAGTCCAGCCTCACCAGCAACCCTGCCATAACAAGAGTGTGCGTGAACCTGGTGCTCATGAGCATCTCCAGAACCATGGGCCAACATGCGCATCTCGGAGCTCCGCGAACAAAGTCCTCACCATCTGATAGTGCCTGTGTTGGAGGAAGGGGGAAGAGTCCACTGACTGTACATGCGCCATTGCATTGCATTCTCCTTTGCCAATGCACGTCATTGACATGCGCCGCAATGTCAAAGGCACGAGGCTTTGCCCTGCATTCCAGAGTCGAATGTCACCCCTCGCTCTGCCAACTCTACCCCTGGCTCCAGTCCGGTGTGTGATGCAACCTCTGCCGGATGTCTGCGACTCCTTAAGTCTGGTGCATCTCGCGCTGGGTAACAAACAAAAGCGGGATCGGCTCGACTCGACTCTAATCACCACCAGGAAAGCAACCGTCAGGTCTATGAATAAATGAAATGAAAGCAAAGCGTCTGGCTAATGGAATAATGACAAATCTGTAGAGAAAGCAAAGGGAAAAGGGAACGATTTGAGAAATTAAATAATTGAACAGGAGACGTCTGTTACTGTGTCTGTGGGTGGGAAATGTGAGTAAATGCAACCTTGTGGGTTCAGAGCATCTCCCTGGTGGGGGAGAGGCGGGGGCTTTTCCCTCACCGCCCACCCACGGGGGAAAGCTTTGGGCCTTGCTGTTGATGACGCGCGGTACCTGGGGTGCAAAGAAGACGTTAACGGCTCAGCTTTGATAAGGAGGAACGTTCGGAACCAGGAGGGAAGCAGGCCGAAGAGGTCAGCCAGTGGACCACACGCAACCGATAGACTTCTGCAGCACACCCACCACCTGGTGGCCCAGGTTGCCACCTGCATCAAGACAGAGCAATGGCACGTGGCGACCTGTAGTCTCCAGGGGCCACTCGCTGCATAGCAAAGAGGGTACCCAGGTTGAGGGTGGTGACCACCAGCATAGCCCATAGCAGGGCTTGAACCAGGGACCGCCAGAGCTATACGCATAGAGTCCATCAGGCCATCAGACTTCCCAAAAATAATCCCTAGAGCAGATTTGGCAGAAAAACATCCAATCTTGATTTAAAAATGGCCAGGGATGGAGAATCCACACGCGCCTCAGTGAATTATCCTCACTGTTAAAAACTTACACTTGATTTCCAATCTGAATTTGTCCAGCTTCAGCTTCCAGCCCCTGGATCAGGTTAGATCTTTGTAAGCTAGACCCAAGAGCCCATTTCTCCCCAGGTTAGTACTTATAGACTGTCTGAACTCACCCCTTAGCCATCTCTTTGTTAAGCTAAATACATCGAGCTCTTTGAGTCTATCTTTATAAGGCAGGTTTTCTAATCCTTTAATCATCCGCTCCAATGTATCAACGTCGACAATTGTGGGCACCAGAACTGCACCCGGGATTCCAGCCGCTGTCTCACCACAGCCACACCCAGAGGTGAGAGAACCTCTCCGCTCCTACCCGAGAGTCCTGCGTTAGTCCGTTTCCCCACAGTGCCACACCCAGAGCTCTCGTTCATCTGATTATCCACCATGATCCCCAAATCGCTTCCAGCGCCCCTGCTTCCCAAGATAGACTCCCTCCTCCTGTCTGCATGGCCTGCGCTCTCTGTTCCCAGACAGATCCATTGCCATGCAGCTGTATTACAACACCCATTGTCTGCCCGCGCCCAGGTTACCGAGTGATGCCGCTCGCTCTGTATCAGTGACCTGCCCTCTGCATTATTTCCCACTCCCCCGTGTTTGTGTTGTCTGCCAACTTTATCAGGGATGATTTTCGGTTTTCTTCCAGGTCATTGATAAAAATGTTAAGTAGCGTAGAGCCAAGAACCAAGCCTTGTAGTACCCCACTAGAAACACACCCACTCTATGATGCCTCCCTGTTTGCAATTACATTCTGAGGCCTCTCAGTTAACCAGCTTTTCATCCACTGAATGTGTGCCGTGGTGATTTTATCTCATTCTAGTTTTTTCATCAAAATGTCCTGTGGTACCAAGTCAAAGGCCTTAGAGACGTCTCAGTGAATTGCATCGACACTATTAACGTTATCAACCAGGGTCTCTACAGCTTGAGCTAAGGAGCCGGTCTCTCTTACACCGGCTTACGTAAGCTTATTGTCAAAGTGGCAGTGCCCCTGCGAGAGGCCAAAGTGATGAGGGCCACAGCAGTACCTGGAGAGAGGGCTAAGCACCGCTTGTTGCAAGTGACTTGGGCCCAGATGAAGAGTGTCAGAACAGGGCCACGTGACAAGGAGACCAGAAGGAATTCATTCACACTTCTGCTGCGATGTCAGCATGCGGGCAGCTTTGCTAGCGAGGTGCAAATGGACTTGTCAGGAGTTTACTGTCCATTTAAAATCCCGGTTTGCTCGGCTGAAGTTGCAGAGAGGGCATACGGCATGGAGCCTAACAGCCTGAATCACTGAGGAACCACATCCCACGCAGCTGCCAATGGGGGCTCAGCACCTCACAGCCTCAGCCTGTTACCTGGAATGGATGGGAACCGTCTGAACACCACACTGGAGAAGAAAAATCTACTCTGTGTTGTGCCTTTTCTTTTTCATCCAGAACAGTGGGTTCCATTGCCAGAGTGGCTGTTTATTTACACTAATTACCCCAAGGTCATTACACAGTAGGGTTAAAAAGCCTGGGGCGTTGGATGGTTGAGGAGATCAGGGATAGAAACCCTCATGCTTCAGGGCATGAGCTGACCTCTGATTATCAAAGGTCAGGAAGAAATTTTCCTTATGCCCGAGCTGCCCAGTGCCGGGGTTCTGGTCCCTTCCTCTGTAGCGGTGGGTGCTGGAGGCGGGATACTGGATGTGCCTCTAGTCTGATTCCTGTATTCCTTCCTAGCAATGGGATAAGAGAGCCCCTCAGCTCTCGGCCACCAGAACCAAGCCCAGTGGGAGTGCCAATTGTTCCCCAAAGCTGACTGCTCAGTGGCCTGTGCGGAGTGGGGTTTGGTGAGTCTCCATCCACTTCCCAGCAGATAAGTGTCCATGTCCCAGAATCACCCCACCCCTTGTTGGCAGGCTCTGCAGGGAGACCAAGGACCAAGCAATGGTCTCTGGAGGTGCAATGGCAGGCTGCTGTGGGTGACCGTGGTGACCAGAAGGCCAGGCCATGGGCAGCTTGCCCCGCTGTTCTCTGCGTTGCACCTGCTTTGAGGATACCCAGGGGTGCTCTTCAGTTCAGCCCCTTTCACCCACACAGAATCCGCTTTGTAAACGAATAGCATCCCTCCTGGTGAGGACACCGCCCTGCCAGCCCTGCTCCCAGCTAAGCCAAATGCCCTGCACTCAAGTGACACACAGAAATGCGTCCCTCGCCAATGGAGAAACATGCTTCCTTCCTCTCCTCAACCTCTAAACTACTACCAATCCCCATCAGGAGATAGAGCCCATCAATACAGCACACGCGCTGCTGGCAGAGAGAGCTACAGCAGGTATCAGCTGAAACAGCCGGCTACCAATATACATCCAACCGCCCTCTGTCGTGTCTCAGAGAGACTCAGATACAGCCAGTCAGGATACTGCATGGTACAGTAGGGAGCAGTTTATTCTCCCAGACCTTCTAGCCACTACTGTGGTGCAGATAATCATCATCCATTCACTGCTATAACCCCACTGCCATAGTATCTGAGCTGCTGTGCAGGATGAACTTGCTCCCAGGGGTCTAGTGGGAGCAATTCTTTCAGGAACCAGAGCTGGTTGGTTAGTAAGGGTAGTGGATGGCGGGCTCTGAGTCAATGGGGTGTAGCATTCATTATTCACGAGTAGCGGAGCGACCACTGATGAACTGTCGGAAAGGGCTGGCGAATCCTCACAGCCCTGCAAGATTTTAGCACAAAGAGCTCTGCGTCTGGAAATTCACCACCGGCAGTTCCTCATTCATTCTTCTTATGGCCCTAAAGTTGCAGCCATCCAACCAGGGAGCAGCATGTGACCCAGCTGACAGCCAGCCACACAACAGGACTAAAAGACACCAAACTTTCAAAGCCAACTGGCTCAGAAGCAGACATCAGGTTCATCAGGATAAGGCGGCAGGGAGGAGCACTCGCAAATGGGGTGCTAAACCGAGGAAGGGGTTCTATTTCTAACGAGTGGTAATGTACCCTTCCGCCAGGAGTTGTTGGCAGCAGCAAGGGCTGGGTTTAAAGAGCTAAGGGGTCCTTCTTAACACTAACACCACCAACTTGAGCCCCCGCGAGAACTTCTGGGTTCATAAAATACTAGTTCTTTTACCATATTACTTCTCTCTTCTCCCGCCAATGAACCCCACTCATGGCTTGGCATCAGTGTATAGCATAGGCCCAGATCCCTGACCTGCATTAGGACAGGCCTGTCTGGAGTCCCTTGCAAATTACTGCTTAGTTCTGTCCTGAAGCTCTACCACCTACCATTACCCAACCAATTGTAAGTTTGTAATCAGTTATGGTGACTCCCAAAGTATCACTGGAAGAATTCTGGGTAGAAAACCTATGCAAATGAAGCTTTCTCTGTAGCCATACTTCCCCCTATTCACCAATAGATGGTGGCGGAAAGCTCATTCCCCTCTAGAGCTTCTGTCCATCTGGAGTTCTGGGTAAATAGTTTATGCAGATGAAGCAGCTCAATGGCTGTACTTACCTCTGTTCACCAACAGATGGGAGCATAGAGCTCCTTACAGGTGCCTGTTGGAGAAGTGTTGATGGAACCATATTCCCTCAAAAAATGTGGTTCTGTCAAAATCAGAACACTTTATGATATCGGGTCAGACTTGTTGGAATTTCATATTGGCAGAAAACCAGAAAAGAAAGTTCTAACAATATTGAAATGTCCTGTTTAGACATGTTAGTTGCTGTTTAACATATTTCTTAGTTATTGCTGCAGTGGAATGTATTTCATCATCATATTTTATGACTACACCATCTGGCTTTTTCCCATATACAGAACAGAAATATTTATTGAATCCTTCTGTTTTTCTACACTGCTATTGACAATTGAACCATTTCCATCTAGAAATGGACCAATACCATTGTTAGGATTCCTTTTGTTCTTAATATACTTTAAAACTCCTCCTTATTATCCTTAATTCTGCTGTCCATAGCTTTCGCCTCCTGTCCTTTTGCTCCCCTTATCATTTTTCTACAATTCCTAGCTTCTGATTTATCTTTATTGCTATCAACTTCACCTTTGTTATTGATATTTGCAGCTGCTTTTACTTCCCCTCTAAGCCAGGTTATTTTTTTAACCTGTGTGGCCTTCTTTCACTGTTGTGATATTGTGGCTTTTGGGCATCTAGTAAAAGGTTCTTTAAGAGTTCCCAATTATCATTCACTTTTTTTCTATTTAAATTCTTCCTCCCACCCCATCTGTCTCAGGATTGTTTTCAGCTTTCTGAAACTGGCCCTTTTAAAGCACCAAGTATGTTTTCAACACTGGTTCTAGGGAGAAGGTGCCTTTATCGCAGGACACACACACACACACTGGCAAGGCCTCTGTCCACATTCCAGACCCTCTTAAAGACTTGTGCCTACAGTAAGTCTCTTTAGGTCATATTTCCCTTCCCCTGCCCTCTGTCTGCCCCTGCACGGGGAGCTGTCCAGGGCAGAAACCATCCCTTCCTGGATGTCCGGGAAGCACCCACCACACTGCAGACCCCACTACAAGCAGATAAGAAATGATAATACCCCTGTGGTGCAGCCACCACTGCTGAGTGAGTGATGGTGGGATTTTAATGGCACCCACTCAATCTCCAGGAATACAATGCGGGGAGGGGGGAAGCTGACACAGACCCTGATTGGTACCCAGAGTAATTAGGGGAGCCCTTGTGAGTTAACAGCAGAGATCAGCCCTGTGGCACAGTCAGTTTCTGCCTAGCACGTACTCTCTGTGCTCTGGTTCTCAGTCCATGTATCAAACACACACAGAGCTGCCGAGATGCATCCTAATGCGCTGGGTCCCGCCAGCCCCTCCATGGTCCATGGGGAACACCCCCCCCACACACACACACACACTGCATTCAGCTCTCATTAAGTGGGCAGAGGTGGCTTGCTGCTGTCATTTTCCTTCTGTTTGCGGTGCCCCTGGGATCGAGACACCAGGAGAACTAGAGGGTGGCTGCATTTGTGATCAGCCACTTTGGGACTGGGAGGTGATGGGCAGCAAGGACAAAACCTGCCCTCCCCACTCCCCATCCCTCCCTCTGAATTCCTAATTCCACACAGGCTGCCTGAGCAGACAGCAGCCGCGGTGCTGACAGATGGGAGCAGGCTCATTTTCTCTGGCCATATGATCTGCCTTCAATGCATGGCCTGTGAAGCCGAAACAAAGCAACAGCTTTCACTCTGCCAGCATCGGCATTTGCAAATGAGCCCATCAAGGGCCGCACGACCCCCCGTCCCCGAGAGCCCAGAGCCTGCATGGCCAGGATGGAGGCAGAGCCAGAAGAGCCCAGAGGAACCTGGCTGAGCTCTTGCAAGGCCCAATACAACAGCCTCATGCACGGTGCAGTGGGGAGCTGGGCGTGGGTCTAAGTCAGGGAAATGCTGGAAACCCCAAACCCTCTGTGCACTCGCTGCCCTGCTCTCCGGGATGCAGGCTCCAACAGGGCGGAGGGGAGAATGGACTTGTATAAGAAGACACGGGATTGAGTAAGAATCACCTCATTCATGCAGGTCAGGGTCTCCCCATCCCACTCAGCAATACAGACCTCCCAAGACTTGCCCCAGCCCCCAGTCGGCTCAGGGCACAGCAAGACCTGAGCCAAGGGGCCACTGATGATCATCAGCAAGAGCGACTGGAGGTCTGGAAGACATGTCTTGTCCAGACAGACGACAGATGCTCCATCTGCTTAGTTCATCCAAGGGAAGGATAAGAGGTGACTTGATCACAGTCTACTAGTACCTACCGGGGAAGAGATTTCTGATTGTAAATGGCTCATTAATCCACCAGAAAAAGGCCTAATGAGACCGATCGCTGGAAACTGGAGCTGGACAAATTCAGACTAGACTGAACTCACGGATTTTTAACGGTGAAGGTAATTAACCACTGGAACCACTTGCCACAGGATGTGGTGGATTCTCCATCACCTGAAATCCTTCAGTCAAGACGGGATGTCTGGCTAAAAGATCTGCTGTCGCACAAGGAGGAGTTCTGGCTTGACGCAGGGATTACTGGAGGTTCTCTGGCCTGTGGGATGCAGGAGGTCAGATCAGCTGATAACAACAGTCCCTTCTGGCTGTAGAATCGATGAAGCAATGCTCCTCATGGATGCAAAGAGGTGAAACAACTTGGCTGAGGCCAGATGGGGAGTCCCCGGCAGATGGGAACCCAGGAGTTCCTAGGGAAATTGAATGCTGCGCTCCCCCTGGGTATCTCAGAAGATGGTGGGGATACCCGTGCTGTGTAAGGTTCCAATCTGGCTGGACCCCACCCTGGCCATTCAGAACACTCCTCGCTCTTCGGGCTGCAGTGAGTCAGGACAGAGCTGATTGTGCCAGGGGTTGGGTTCAGAGGGGAAGCCCGCTTCTCCAGGTTCACGGTACTGCACGGCTGGCCACGTGCACTGAGTGGAGATCATCTCTCTTTCAACCTTCCATCTTGCGGAGCGAGGACGTCAGCAGGCCTGGCATCCACCTAGCCTGAGGTTGCCGTTGTTCCCACAGCATTATGGCCGTTTGCCCAGCCTGCCCCATTACCCTGAGTTGGGGTGCCCGGCTGTGCTTTGGGACCATGCTGTGATGAGCTCCTCTTGGGGCGTCTGGGTGACTGAGGTGACATCCCTGAGAAAACCCCTCACCCTGTTCCAGAGAGGGAGGGGAGAGAGCCTCCTGCCGAGAGTGCTCCGAAACGGAGAGGCAAACACACCAGCGATGGCTCACCGCCAGCATCGGCCGGCGGGCTGGCGTTCCGTAGCCAGCGAGACAGGCCCCAGCGCCACGTGGCACTAGCGTGGATGCTGCTCAGCAGGAGGCTCTCTAGGCACAACATGGGCAGTGGCAATGCAGGCGGCACACCGCCACCACCGGCCAACCCGCTGCACGCCCGACGGGACAGGGCTTCGGGGAGCCTGCGAGCACTGCTCTGTCCCCACAGCCTGTCCAGCTCTCCAGACTGCCGGCAAGGGGGCAGATGATTAGGGTGGGTTCCCTCCACGAGTTCCGGACTTGGCTGGGGGTGGGAAGCTCTCCACCAGGAATCGGGCTCAGCTCTTTGAACCCCACCTGCCGCTCAGTCGTGCTCTCCTACAAGCGCTTTCAGAAGAGCTCTGTGTTTGGCTATCATCACTTACCGCTCTGCGGAGAAAGCAGCATGTACCATACATACATGCTGATGATTAGAGCAGGGGGCAGTGGGACTCAGGACTCCTGAGTTCTATTTCCCGGCTCTGGCAGTGGGGCCTTGGGCAAGCCAAGGCTCCTCCCCGTGCCTCAGTTTCCCCCTCTATAAAGCAAGGATGGTTGCACAAAGCAGGTTATGAGACTGCCTTCCTTGAAGTTTGTAAAGCGCTTTGGGATCCTCAGATGAAAGGCCCCAGAGACAACACCACCAACACGCTTAGACAGCAAGGCATCTAAAAGCTTCACAGGGTGACTACTGAGCGGGTGCAGCCAGATTAATCGCTGGTGACTGAGGGGCTATCAGCGGTCCAGGGCTGGGCACCTCCAGAAAAGTGTGAAGTACATGACTCTGGCCCAGGGGAGAGAGGTCACTTCAATCCTTCCATCAGAGCAAGTCTTCTGCCCTCAGAACCCACCCGTCCCAGTTTGCCCAGGTGCCGGTGGATGATGGCCCATAGATCTCAAACCAGCATGAGGGTCACCTGAAGGACTGAGGTGACCCCTGAGAGGCCAAGATGCTGGCGACGACCGGGGTTCGGAGCCGGAATAAGTTCTTGGCAGGGACGCGGTTGCTAAGTGTACTTGCTTGTTCTGGAACTGTTCTTGACAAATGATTTGGTAATTGGGGAATGAACGAGGGGGCTCCAGCCAGCTGGCCGGCTAGTGTTCAGTTTGAACAGGCTGATGGGACAAGCCCAGAGCTCCATGTGTGTTATGCTGCGTGGTACTTTATAACCACCAGCTCCTGCTTTAACTGTATGTGCACTCTCCAGCTAAGAGATGTTCGAATCAAAGGACTTTTCCTGCTCCTGCTGGAATGTTTCCCTCCTCCTCCAAGAAAAGAAGGAGATGGGCATGTACAGTAGGTCAGATCTAGCACTCGTGAGCAACCCTACAATAACATACCAGCGTGTGCAGCCCAGCTCTCACGAGGGACCCTAAAACAACAAACCAGTCCTCACGAGCAACCTCCTGATTAACAAACCAACACCCACAGCACAATGCCCACAGCTGGGCCGATACTAAGAAACCAGAATGGGCCGTCCAGCGCTCATTCATCCAGCTCCGGTTTTGGCCTGGGGGGCATGTAGCCTCCCTCAGGAACAAACCAGTCTGGGCTAGGCCAGTTCTCCCGAGCAGCCCTGCAGGAACAAAGCAGAGTGCGACAGAGGCAAGGATAACTATTCAGCCTCCAAGCTCCCGAGGGGGGGTGCTTGCAAGCAGCCACCGAAGGGGACAAAGCTGTCATTTTCGGGCAGGCTGAGAGTGACCACAAGGGCTGCACGCCCACTGCGATGGCACCGATAATCCCACTCCTGCCCCACCCTCTGAGGAAGGCTCATTTCAGGAAGTCGCTTAAAATAGCCCCAGCTAGACTCCAGCTGGCGAAAGTCCTCTCGTTGCCGGTTAATGCCTGGAGCTCACAGGTTTCTATGGCGCTGCTCCGGAGGAGCGTGGAATGAGCCCGCTTTCCGGCTAATTGCTGGGTGGGCGTGGGGCTTTGGAAGGGGAATTGTTTGTTTCCTCCCAGATGTTTTCCCAGCCCCAGTTTTGCAAGACCCCGGAAGAAGTATGTCTGGGCCCGGCTCCTTTGAGCAGGCTCCTGGTGGGAAGGAGAGAACCCGGCCGGGAAAATGAGGGCTTGACAAATGAGCAAATGACAGGGAGAGGGTCTGACTCAGCAGAGCTCCAGCCCCAAAATGTCTGGGAAAGATCAGGGCCCCCGCCCCTCCTCGAGGGCGGTGGGATCTGAAAGCAGCACGGGCGTCAGCCAGTGACTTGCGCTGGTTGGCTCAGAAATCACGGATGTGCCTGGAGACTGGTTCTGGGGCTCGGGCCCCCCATCCCTGCTGCGATGTCGCAGCCGCAGAGGTGGGTGAACAGAAGCCACCTTCCAAGGTTCCCTTCAGAGTCCTGCCAGTCCCGCTCCACCTGAGCTCTCAGTCTCATCTCACAGCCCTGCCCTGGCGTTCTGCTGGGCCCCCTCCCATTCTGACACTCAAACCGTATTCCTCAGGGGCCTCCATATCGAACCTCGGGCCCCTCTCTCTGCGGTGCTAGGGGTCTCCCCCGTAGGCACCAAGCTAAACTCTGACTCGTGTGAAGCCAATGGGACTCCTGCTGCCAGGGGAGTTTGCCAGATCAGGCCTCTCAGCTGTAATCTCCTCGGGCAAGGGATGACGGCTCGCCGCTTTGTCTGTAACATACCAGGCCCAGCTATGGCCCTTCATCTGTGCATCTGACCTGGGTGTTTAGAGGAGCCAGTCAGGGCAGCGTTGAGGGGCCAGAAAGAGAGGGAGGTTGCGCTTGTAGGACTCAGATCTGGCCTCAATTCCTCGCTCGGCCACAGACCCCTGGGGTGATCTTGGGTGAGTCATTTTCCCCCCTTTGTTCTTCACCCTCCAGCTGTAACAAGGCAGGGTGGGGGAGGGAATGAATCCTCCCTTTCTCCCACTCGCTGTCCACCTTGTCTCTCAGTGTGTATGTACAGCTCCTAGCACAACAGGTCCTGAGCTCAGACATGGAGTCTGGTGGGGAAGGAAGGCCCATGCTGCTTTCTTCCCCCTCTGGTGTTTGTTAAAATGCGACTGAATGCGATCCTGCCACCTCCCATGCAAATGCATGGCCACTTGTCATGTGATTGCCAATCACCTCCGATAACACCTGTCTGGAAGGGTTGGCTTGTCCTGTGTCTGGGAGAAACCTGTTCCCCGCTCCCTGGACTTGTCTGGTGAGCACATTTTAGTTCCACATTTCCTCCATGTTTGTATAGTCCCTGGGATATTCACTGCACGTACACCACACAAGAATATTAATGATCAGTGTTTCAGAGTCGTAGCCGTGTTAGTCTGTATCAGCAAAAAGAATGAGGAGTCCTTGGGGCACCTTAGAGACTAACACATTTATTTGGGCATAAGCTTTCGTGGGCTACAGCCCACTTCATCAGATGCATGGAGTGGAAAATACAGTAGGAAGAGATATATATAGAGAGAGAACATGAAAAAATGGGGGTTGCCATACCAACTGTAACAAGACTAATCAATTAAGATGAGCTATTATCAGCAGGAGAAAAAAAACTTTGGTAGTGATAATCAGGATGGCCCATTTCCAACAGTTGACAAGAAAGTGTGAGTAACAGTAGGGGGGAAAATTAGCATGGGGAAATAGGTTTTACTTTGTGTAATGACCCATCCACTCCCAGTCTTTATTCAAGCCTAATTTAATGGTGTCCAGTTTGCAAATTAATTCCAGTTCTGCAGTTTCTCGTCGGAGTCTGTTTTGAAGTTTTTTTGTTGGAGAATTGTGACTTTGAGGTCTGTAATTGTGTGACCAGAGAGGTTGAAGTGTTCTCCGACTGGTTTTTGAATGTTACAATTCTTGACGTCTGATTTGTGTCCATTTATTCTTTTGCATAGAGACTCTCCGGTTTGGCCAATGTACATGGCAGAGGGGCATTGCTGGCACATGATGCCAATGATCAGTGTGTTATCTCTTCTAATGAGACCTCAGCCTAGCTGAAACTCCCTGTCCAATCCACTGAGCCCCATGCCCTCTGGCATTGGGATGTTTGGGTCACAGGAGGGTCCAGGGGCATCGCACCCCACCCTGAACCCTAATTCAGATCCAAACACCAGCTCCTTCGTCTACTCACAACAGCACCATGATCCTTGGGCTGGGGCTGGGGCTGGGGCTAGCTCCACGAAATCGAGCCCTGGCTGATGAGGCCCAGAGAACCCAGAGCTGCCCTTGGTTTTCTGTCTCTGGAAGTGCTGTGTGGCTCTCATTTTTCGACTGGGCGAGGGGGGGAAACTCTGGGGATTTCACCAGACACGTTCAAGGGGGGCCCATGTTTGCTGTTCCCTGATCAGGCCATTTCAGCCACACTCCGGTGCTGGTCCAGCAAAACCCCAGCACAGCTAGATGCAGAACGAAGGGCTCCAGGAGGTAAATGTCCTGCACATACTGGTATCCACAGCTTCCCTCTCTCCGGGAGAAATAACAGATGATCCTTCCTGGAGGCGGGGGGAATGGGAACAAGTTTGGACGCCATTGAACGCGTCGAAAAAGGGAAACCAGGGAGACCGTGTCGGCTGCCACAATAAAACAAACTGCTCCCAGCCAGCATGTTCCCGCATAAGGAGCGCTTATTACACATATAGAGCTGAGGGTCTGTGTCAGCGCAGGACTGACTGGCAGCCAATCAAACTCCCACGGAAAGGAACCTGGCTAACAAGTGTATCGTGTCTGGAGCTGGGGGAGAGGGAAACGAAAGCAAATGACATCACTTGGCGGCGTGCGAGCCAATACCAATAAGCTATTTCTGGAAAGGTCTGGGCCAGACACCGTGGTTAAACTGTTGCAGATGTCGCGTTGAACGACTGGTGAGGGATTGTTTCTGTTGGTGGGGGGAAGGATGCCGAGGGGTGGGCCGGCTAATGGGCTAGTGGGGCAGCCACAAAGGGCTCTGCAGGCAAATGAGGTGAGAAACGCCCTCCTCAGCCCCCCCCTGCAGTAGTCACGGGGCTGTTACCTTAGGCCTGGGTTCAAGTCCTGTGCTCAGCAGCTGGGACGGTTGTTTTGCCATGTGCCCCAAGTCTGGCTTTGCGTTTGGATCTGTACAAACGCGAACGCCGGGTCTCAGTTGAAATCGCCCGCTCGGATGTCGGAGCCAAGCAACATCCGGCTCCATGTGGTCAGAAACCAGCAACCCACCTAGGCTGGACCTGGAGTGTCTCACTGTGGTGAAGAGCTGAGGCTCAGGTCACTGACAGACCCTGTGGTTCTCGGTTTGACTCCCCCAGTCTGTGCTGCCTGGGCTCCTGGAAGGGACTGAATCCCAGCTCCTGTCTACACCAGAAGCGCAACTGGGTTTCTATAACCGACTCGCAGCTGGCCAGGGCATAACAGGTGCTGTGAGCTGGGTCCACGGAGCAGGGTCCTGCCTCGGGGCATGCTGGGAAGATCTGGGCAGTCCTCTCAGTGCCTCAGCAGGGGACAGCGAGCCCAGAGGACATGCCGTGGGGCGGCGCACTGCGGGACGCCTCGCTGCACAGAGAGCTGGCGGGAGGAGGCCCAGCCGCGCAGAGAGGGGGCCCGCATGCGCCACAATATCACAGGGGGCTCGGATGGCTACGGAGAGACAACTGCCTGCCTCGGTGATCAGCCAGGGCAAAACGCTGTTAGTTGCCATGGTTACTGACCTAGCATCAACAACCCACATTTAGCGCGTGTATCAGGGAAGCAAGGCCTGACTGTAGCGCATGCACCGGGCTTCTGATTTCGTATTTAGTAGCATCTGGAGGCCCCATAGGTACAAACATCCATAGCACACCATGGTCCCTGCCCCAAAGAGCTTACAAGAGACCAGTGGGGAGAGGGGAAGCGACCTGCCCAGGTCACCCAGCAAACTAGTGGTGGAAGCTGGGTTAGAACCCAGGTGTCCTGACTCCGAGGGCCGGGCAGGGCTCTCTCCCCTAGCCTGGGCAGCCTCCCTTCATAGACAGCGTAGGGCTCTCCCGTGGCAGCCCCCTGGGGTTTCTCCCTATAAGAATTCCCCCAACAACTGCATTTCAGTGGCAGATGCAGAGGGTGAAACCAGATAAACCTCTCAACCCACTTAGCGCAAACGCCTGCGGATCCCATTTCGGGGCTGGGGGGAAAACAAGAAGAAACTCTGAGCCAAGGAACCTAACTCGTCTCTGAAACATCTTATTCAATAAGGAGTTCTCAAGGAAGAGGACAAGTGGTGCCGAGGCGCTGGCTCCTGTCAGCATTCATTTCCCCCTGGATCAATCCTGGAAGCCGGAATTTGTTCTGTGGTTTGTTTAGGGGAAGTTTCGAGCCTGACGTACCTACTGCTAGGTACAGTCCGCCCTGCCTCAAGCGCTAGCAGAGACGGAGTGGTGCAGGGATAGCCAGCCGGCCTCAGGCAGCATGTCCTTTTCTCCTGCCGCTTCTTATGCAGCCATGTAGCGAAGCGAAGACTCACCGGCGTGGCGCCTCCTGCTGGTTGTCCGGGAATGAGCTCTTCCAGCACTCGGAGCGCCCACTGCTGGCCGGTGTCTCACCTGCCTCAGGCCCCCGTGTTCCTCCCGGACCCCGGTGCCCTTTTCCCTTGAGATTCTGCCCTGCAGTAGCCCCACACTCTGGGTCTCCCCTCCCAGGGGAACCCCCGACCCTCTGAACCCACCTTGTCTCAGTGGCTACTGCCAGTCGTCATCTAGCCCCCTTTCTCTGGGGCAGACTGCAGTCTGTCACGGCCACTCATCATTGGGGTTAGGACCAGCTGCCTCTGCCTATTCCCGGGCTGCACCTCTGTAGCCCCAATACCTTTGTAGGCCTTCACCAAGGCCTGCAGCCTGGGGGTTTACCAGGCTGGAGCTCCCCAGCCTGGTAAACCCCCCAGCACTGCTCTGCTTCAGGTACCCTCTGTTCCCAGGCAGCTAGCCCTTCCCACGCCAGGGCTAGAGTGAGACTCCTTCAGCTGCTGGTCCCCCGCCCTCTTATCAGGGCCAGCTGGGCCCTGATTGAGCTGGCCACACCTGTGGTCAGCCACTCCCTCAGCTGCTCTCAGTCCCTGTTCTCCAGGAGTGGGGCAGCCGCCCCACTACAGGCCTTTTTGTGGGGCAGTGAGAATCTGGAAATGGGAGTGTAGGCAAAACCCCATGGAGCCTACAGCTCCTCTCCCACGGGCCATGCCTGTGGGTCATTGATCTCTGGAGAACCCAGCATCCTGGGGAGACTCGGGGGAGTCGGTTGGTGCAACTGAGGTGCCAAGGGAGCAGGAGAGATGAGGGCGGGAGAAGATACAACCCCAAGGAGAGCGTGAGAAGGTGTGTGTTAAACTGGGCCACGTCGCACGTCAACTTACACTTTCTTCTTACTTCCTTTTGGAGGGGAATGGAGTCAGTTGAAGACGTGGCCCTTGTCTCTTATCTTACTCGGAACTCACTGGCTCATTCACACGTGTGCAGCTCCACCGAGTCCCATGACGTTATTCCTGAGTCACACCAGC
Source organism: Terrapene triunguis (assembly GCF_002925995.2). Taxonomy (NCBI): domain Eukaryota; kingdom Metazoa; phylum Chordata; order Testudines; family Emydidae; genus Terrapene; species Terrapene triunguis. Next base: position 3,389,761 of record NW_020664543.1, on the reverse strand, counting down.
GTGAGAGGAGAGTCACCTCCATTGCCAATCGTAATTGATCAGCTGACCTGTTGAGCTTGTGACTACGACTTCCTCTGGGAAATCAACAGTCTTTGTCAGAAGAAGAACGACGGTCCCACTCACTCCATGGTCGTTCTGTTGCAAAATGATCAGCTGAAGAAAAACGAGATTCTCTACCAACAATATTTCCCAGTTTTTGTTAAACCAAGATATCATTGGAGAAACTCACTTATTGGGGGAAAAAAAAACTGCGATGTGGGAAAGTATTTTAAAATAGTATTAGTAAAACTGGATTATTTTATAATAATAAATTATATATACTCTAACTTTAAGGTGCCTTTACATGGCAAAGTGGTGTCGTCTGGTTACTCGTTAGTAATTGAGGTCTCCTTAAATGAGACTCAAGCCCTAAATATCCAGCAATCCAGCCCGTGGGGAACTGTATCTTTAAGAAGCTCATGTTAAGGGGCACCGAGTCATTCATGTCACCCCAGAAGGTCTCAGGTAGAGGACGATCAGAGCTGGTTAAGACAGATCAGCCCCAGGACATGGCGCTGTCATAACAAAGGGACTTAGTGCCTCCTACAGCAGCAATACTGGTATTTTAAAGGAGACCCGCAAGTCCAAGCAACGGCGCAGGGTATCTCAGTGGCTAATTGGGCGTGATTAGTGCGTTCAGTTACTAGGCTGGCGGGAAGCATTTGAAATTCCGCATTCCATAAATGCTGGCTGTTCATTGTTGTGTTGAATTTGGCTGGGACGGGAAGATGTGGGGAGCTGTACCTTGAAGACGCTCGTGTTATGAGATGCACAGGTCATTGGAGCTGGGACACTGAAGACGCAGATCTCTGCCAGGAGCCCACCCAGTTACACTCCTTTTCTGGTTTACTACTTAATGGCAGAAAGACCCCAATTGTTTAGTTAATTCTCCCTGTGCTGGGCTTTTGTTTGTAGCGATGCGAAAACCCAATAAAGTTTATATCCTGGGGGGCAAACAAGAGGAAAAAAGACAGCACCTCCTGCCCACGTGCTGCAATCGTCTCAGATCTCTTCTCTGACCCAGGCTTGGTGTGACCTGGAATTCTGCCCTCCAGACCCTGGCCCCAAGCGGAGGAGAGAGATTGTCAAAACTACCCTGATCAATCTGGGAACAAGGGTGCGACCTGGCGCTGTTAAAGTCAATGGCAAAGCTCCCATTGACTCCGGTGATGTGGGATTGGACCTAAGGGGATTCCGTCTCTCAGAGAACTTGCGTGCCAGCCACCCTGGGAAAGGGAGGAGTGGCGTGGGCACAGAATTATAGAACTGTAGAATCATAGGACTGGAAGGGACCTTGAGAGGTCATCTAGTCCAATCCCCTGCACTCACAGCAGGACTAAGTATTATCTAGAGTCTGGTGTGGTGGTATTATCTAGAGTGCTGGTAGCTGCAGGCAGAAGACGCCTCTCATCACCCTCTTCTGGATTGATGGCTGTTAACCCTCCGTTGCCTACCCCAGTATCCCAGACACCATCTGTGAGCTCAGGCTCCTGTCCTAGCAAACTGGCTATTGTGTGTGTGCATGTGGGGGGGATACTCTCTCCTGGATGGAACCAGAACTGCGCAACCATGTGTCATAGGCCCTATGCGATTAACAGCGCCGCTCTTTTAGCGCAGGTGGCAGGGGCCTGTGCGTCTGAAGCCAAAGGATGTGGGTTCTAAACCTGGTCTTGCTGGGAAGTTTAGCCAGGCCTCAGATGGCTGCATGTTTGTCACGTGGTGATACCAGCCCTCTCTGTTCTAGGTGTCCAAAATGACAGATTACGGCCTCGCTGTCTCCCCACTCTATGCCTCCATTTCCCCATCTGGAAAATGGGACTCACGATACTCAGCCCTTTGGAAGCTGCACGAAGATGTGTCTCGGGGCTAAGGCGCACAGGCAGGCCTCCTGGCGTGAGCGTGGACAGACGGGCAAAATGTTCTCAACAGAGGAGCAAGGAAAAAGCTGGAGCATGACTGGTGATATGTTTTAAGTCTGTAGCATCTTTTATCGCAGTGTTTACAGACATTAGTTCAGGATCACTGAGAGCGTTTTATTGTTAGACCCATTGTCCAGATGAGGAAACTGAGGCACACAAAGGAGAAGGAAGTTGCCTGAGGTCACCCATTGAGTTAGTGGCAGAGCCAGGGATTGAACGCATAGTCTCCCTGCTCTGCCCACTACACAGCTCTGCCTCCCCTCTGTTTCTGCACGGGGTTGTGCTGACATTCTAGCACAAACCACAGTGCCCCCCACCATCTCAGCCTAGCCCAGCCCCTCATCCAGCGGGACCAGGCAGCACACTTTGCAGGCAGCGGCTGGCTGACGCCAAAGCACCTTGAAATTCCCAGGGAATTGTGCAGCGTTCCCGCACGATTTCCCAGCGAGCGCAGCATTCCTTCCTGGTGCCATTGACGCGGGGGTCAGGAGTGCAGACGCTTCTCGGAGCAGAGGGCTGATCTGTCCAGGAAAATCTGACACCGAGGCTGCATCGGGATCCCGTAGCCCTGTGCAGCTCTACCAGCCCTCCCCGCCTGCCCTGTCCTGCCTCTTCATAGGCTGCCATAGCTTTCTCTCTGCACCCCTCTTCCCAGCACAGCCCAAGTCCTGCCAGGTGCTTAGCGCCCTGCGTGAGATGCTGGCAGGCCCATCTCCCATTGAAGCCGATGAGAGGCGAGGGGCTCAGCACTTTGGATGCTCAGGCCCAATAAAAGCAAAGCAGCAAAGCTCCCTTCCCAAGGAAACGGCCCGTGGGGAGAGCAAAACCAACGTCAACAGGCCAGACCCAAGGCCAGTTGGAACCCGCCCCCCCTCCTGGATCCAGGCTGGGGGGTGTTCGCTGTGGCTCCTGGCATCACAGCTGCATTTCTGCTGCATTTCAGCCCGATGCAAATTCCCAGCCGCAGTACTGCGGGGAAAGACGGAGAAGTGATTCTAAGAAGTAGATAGAAAGAATTGAGCTCCTGGTCCCAGCATGCTGCTAGAGTCTGATAGGTAAAAACACTGGCCCCGAGCCTGCCCCTGCCCCGACTTCAATGGGGCTCTGTGCTCATGCAAGGGACGGGCCGTGTCGACCCATGTCGAGCGGGGGGTCACCCCCTGGTTGTAACCACCCTGCCCTTCTCATGTTGCTAAGATACATCTATGGCCCTTATTGCTTTTAGCAGCGCAGCATCTCCCTCTCCAATACTTTTATCCTCCCCACCCAGCTGTGCGTCATTCCGCAGGGTGCAAGCTGCAAAGGGGGCCCCCGCAAGGTGGTCCCGACTCAGACTGAACTGGGGCAGAAAAGCAGCTGCCTGCAGCGCACGGGCCAGCAGGGGATGCTGCGGCTTCCTTCTCCTGGGCAGGGCCCCCCAACTGCCCCGACTCCAGCTGCGAGTGGGCTCCAGGCCTTCCCTGCCCCGCCTTTCACCAGGGAATGGCCGAGGGGCCAAGAGGGAGGAGGGATGGAGCATGGCCAGGAAGAGGGACAGGCAGCCATGCAGTGGGAAGAGGCTGTGGGAGGTATTTTTTCCCCGTTTGACCCCAGGATGGAGTACGGAGCTGACCCCTGAGCCGCCAGCCAGGGATCACTTTGCCCCGCACACGGCGATGACATGCCAGGCATGCACTGGGGGTGGGCGTATAGGAGGAGAGCTGGCACATCTGGCCATCTGGCTCTGGCAGGCCGGCGGGGAGGGGGGCGGGGGGGCAGGGGAGAGGCTGGGGATTTCCTTGGAGCAATCATCAGCTGCTGGCTGGACGGCAAAGTACCCTGGGCTCCCCCTCTCTCCTCTAAGCAACAGGCCTCTGTGCCTGGCTGAGCCGCAGCTCCTGTCACTTGCATGGGCTCTGCCCAGAATGCTCTCAATAGCATGACCAGAACTGCCTGCCACAGCTGAACTATTAGCCTGGGGATGGGCCCATCCCTAGGAATGGCTGCGGGGACGCCACAGGCTGAGATAAACCTGTAGTATAGGGACACCTACATCGAGCACATCACCGGCCACCCACAGTACCAGGAGGCGTGAGCCAGAGTGACATTGTTCTCCCACTACGAGAAAGGGACCAAGTGACCTTCTCCGTTGGATCATATGAACTGGAACCATAAACTCCCTAAACAGTAAATCTCACAAATGAGGGTCAATCCATCCTCATCATCATATCCACTCATTATACTCCACACCCGAACATAGCCACTTTATGAACTTCATACCCTCATATCTCAATGTCTGTACTTTGACCCATCAACCTTTTACCCCCAATCGGGGATATTGCAGATTATGTATTCCTCATGCCACCTGATCTTAAACCAAACTTTGCACCCTTGATAATCTGTATGTTATTCCCTGATAACCAGAAACTTCTATGCTCAAACTCTGTTCACTATTTTTTTTAACATCATCTTAATAAAATTTTTAAAGGAAACTCCCCCCTCAGCCCTTGCTAAGCACCTGTTTGTAGCAGAAGACCTTTGCCACTCACAATACAGTTTAGAATGGGGCCAGGGAGCAGGTCCGGGCGGTACTGGGTTGTCACAGAACCAAGGTATGCATGCAGAGGACGTGGTACTGAGCCAGGATATAAAAGCCAGGGAAGGGGAGGGGGCGAAGGAGAAGAAAAGAAAACTAACAGGGAAAAAAGTTCAATCAGATTTGTAAAGGGCACAATTTACAAAATCCGTCACATATTTTACTAGGCTGGGATTTACGGATTAGCCTGTAATACTTAGGCGGCTTTTTGTAATAAAACCCTGAGCTGTAGCAGCCTTGGGAAAGAGAGAAGGTAGAAAGAAGCATTCTCTCTATCTCACTTTCATTTTCCCAGCATTTTTTTTTGATCTAGGCAGCCCCATTAATCTGTGCTTTATCTGCCTATGGAGAAGGATTGAGCTCTTTATTGGATTTTTGTCAAGAATAAATGATTTAGTTTGGGATATTGTGGAAACGATTTTTGTGGTATTACACCATCTAATAAATGAAACAGCAGGGATCAATTCCTTTCTTGCAATATGTTCAACAGGCTGGGAGAAATATGCTCTACTGTTATTTGGCATTGGTACATATTATATATATATATATATATATATATATACGTGTGTGTGTGTGTGTATACGTGCACGCGTGCAAACACACACACACACACACACACACACACACACACATAAATACACAACCCCATTGATAAAAGGCTGACCACATGAATAAGGCCCAATACTGATCTCATTTCCAAAGGATTTAGGTCAGTGTAACTCAACTCACTTCAGTGCCGGTAACTGCTAACTCCTTACGCAGGCTATGTCTGTACTATGAGCTAGGGGTGTGATTCCCCTGCCCGGGTACATACACTCACGCTGGCTTTCATCGATTAAAGAAAAAACTTCCTTTTTTTTTAAAAAAAATCAAAGCCGAGATTTTCAAATAATCACCTGGCTCCAGACCCTGGGGCTTTAAGAACCTCACGAATCACGAGGCCCGCAATAGAATCACGAGAACTGGCAACAGCAGTGTAACACAGAGAGATCAGTCCTGCTTTATTCATAGCTTCATAGCGTTTAAGGCCAGACGAGACCACTGGACCATCTACTCTGACCTCCTGTAAAACACAGGCCATTAAATTTCACCCTGTTACCCCTGTACTGAGCCCAATAACTTGTGTTTGGCTAAAGATATTTTTCCAGGAAGGCCTCCAGTCTTGATGTGAAGGCATCAAGAGATGGAGTACCCACCACTTCCCTTGGGAGTTTGTTCCTACGGCCAGTCACTCTGACTGTGAAACATTTGTGCCTGATTTCTAATTTAAATTTCCCTGGAGTCAGTTTCCAGCCATTGGCTCGTCTGATGCCTGGCGCTGATAGATTACAGATTATAGGAAGGTTATCTTTATAAAGGTGGTTTAAATGATTTATAGGTTTTACACGCATATTAGAAACAAGAGTAGCATGTGCCATAGACGGTTACAAGCCATGATTACAAACAGCCTATTGTACTTTAATAAATAGTGAATGAATGGTTACAGTTTGCTGTAAAGTGTCTATTAATCATTTATTAACACTTTATAAACTATTAATAAATGGGAGATTAATACAAAGTATGACCAAAATATCAAAGGCTAATCATCTCGCTGGGTGCAGGAGCGTCTGTCCTCAGTTTTTATGTCTATCAAGCTGCTATTAACATTGGGCAGAATGAACAGGGACACGGTTTAAACTTCTGATCAGCCTCCTACTTCCCCCTCTCTCAAATATTTTCAGGAGTTGGGACCGACTCCAAGTGTCTGCCAGACTGGACCCACCACATGCTCTTTGTCTCCCTCTATTGGCTGGTTTGGGTAAGAGGATAAAAGTTAACTACAGCTGCCAGCTTGTTCTCTTAGTACTGAAGGCCTCAGGTTCAAACTCAGATGATGCCCTAGGTCCAGGCTCTTGGTTAGGAGGGCAGAGCGCTAAATGCTGATACAAGACAGCATTCTGCTCCAGATAGCTGGCGGCTGACTGCTGCATCCACTTGCTGGGTTCCTGACTCTCCAGCGTGAGTGCAGCTCTGCCAGGAGAGATGACCTCACAACCTGCTCACGCTTTGTTTTGCCACCAAAGTGGTGACCCCCCTACGCCTCCAAACCAAAACTCCTCTGCTAATTCAGCCTCAGGAGAGGAGCCGAGCACGACACGGCTGTAAAGCAAATTAAAAATTGGAGCCTCGGTTCCCTTTCAGGCCAGGATTACACAATCCCCAGCAAAAATTCTTCTTGATCGGCTTAGGGAAGACTTAATTATGGTGGAGCAAACCTGTCAGGGGAGAAATACAGCGGCTCCTTTTCCGCTGACACGACAGGGCCATTTGAGCAGGGCTCGGGGAAACAGCGTCAGGAGAGTTTTTCTGTATGGTAAGTCGTGGTCAAGGAATCTCTGGCTGCGCCTGCCCCACTTACTTGTCATAAGGGCTCTGTAATGCAGCGAGCCCAGTGCCTTTGGTAACTGACCGACCAGCCTCACCGGCTCCTTTGCGGGGCTCACCTGAAGGACTCTGGAGAGATGCGTGGGCTGTGGAGTAGCTTCTGAAGTCTCCTAATTTAAGAAAATGCTTGGGGGGAAAGAATCCCGTGGTGGTCGGTTCTCTAAGATGTGGGTTGTGACGCTGGGGGACGGTGCCAGACTGAGAACCCTGGAGTATAAAGCCCCCTGTCCAGCCAGCAAGACCAGCTTTCTTCCTGCCCGCTGCAAGCGTGAGTTAGCCTAGATGGAGGGAGAGGGGCGCTCACAGCATGGGCCCATTCAATGCCTGGCCTCTCAGCTGAGGGCAGGGGAGTGGGACGGGGAGGGTGGCCCGCGTAGCTTGAAAAGGATAAAGATCTGAATGGCAAACGCTCTCTGAATTGGCAGCTCTGGGACCCGGCGGGCTCAGGGGCACCTTCGTCTCGGTGGCAGCTGGCCCTTCCAGCAGCGCTCCCGTGGGTGGCTCCGTCTCCATGGCAGGACGCGGTGACCCTCTTTGGCTGGACATGCCAACAACAGACACACCCGAAAAGGACCCTCAGACCTTCGCTGGGGCTGCTGGGCTCTTCCGGGAAAGGTGGGCACAACCCGAAAATCCCCCTCCCGCTGTTGCTGCCCCCTAGTGGACTGTGCACCACACAGCCGGGGCGTGGGACCAGCTGCTCGCTGCATGGGGGTCCCATCTGGATGGTGGAAGAGCGATGTTGCCAGGCGGGAGCTGGGGCTTAGAACCAGGTGCCTACGTTCCTTTACTGTCTCATTTTCCGGAGCTGGGCACAGCCACCAGTAATGCTCCGAGGGCTGACTCGCCCCCGCAAGCAGCCAGCGGGGCAGAGGGCTTTTGCTCTGGGTCTCACTGTTTGACCCTGCAGCGTGGGAAGGAGGGGGGTACCACATGGGGGCAATGGCAGAGGAGGGCGGGCTGCGGGTTGGTAGGATGCATCGTGCCCTCTAGTACCAGCTGGCACCGCTGCGCTCTCCGTGCCACACAGATGGGGCAGCGAGGCATCGTCTCTCTGGCGCCTGCGCTCCCCTCCCCCAGCCCGGCTGCAGGAGGGAACGAACAGGTGTTCCCCATTAACGGGCTGGAATCACTTAACGGAGGGAAGCGCCAAGCCATTAGCAGCCTGACACTCAGCTCCGATTTTGACAAATCCGTTGCAGATGCAGGAGGCGCCGAGAGCCCTGGGCACAGGGGCCGAGGAGCGGGCAGCAGCCTTGGGAGTGGGCAGCCGGCACTCAGAACGGCCAGGTGCCGCCAGGGGAGCAGAGGGAGATGTGGGGTGGTGCCAACGCTGGACGAGAGCCGTGGACTTCGGGGACGGAACTGTTCCCCGCTCTGAACGAGTCCCTTTCCTGGGTTACTGGCCACACATGGCTAAAGGAACAGCTGAGCTTCCCTGCAGGCCCTTGCCATGTGGATCCCTGAGCCGGGCTCACACTAGGACAGCAGCATCCCAAGAGATCCCACATGCCCCGGACTCCCCAATGCCCAGCCGAGACCCACATGGGAGCTCCCCTGCTTTGCCCCCACTCACACGTGTCCCTCTGCAGAGCCCATCCTGCAGACCTGGGGGCCTGATACAGCACCTTGCACCAATGCTCCCAGCGGGCGGGCCTGGGAGGGGCTATTTCCATCCCCTGGCCAGTTTCCCTCCTGCGATGGTTTCTCTCCCCACCCCCTTTCGTGTCACGTAAGGACACTCGCGCCTCCCTCGTTCATGGCAGCCAACGCTGCAGCCTCCCGTCCTGCGGCTGGTTTTTCCCTTCCCAAGAGCAGCTAGCGTTGCTCAGACAGAAGGGCTCTCTCTCGGCACAGCTTGAGGCTGTCTGAACTTCGTGTCCCCGGCTGCCTTGGCTCAAGGGATGTCCAAAAATTAAAAAAGAGGCCGGAGGGGTGGGGGTTTGGCTGGGACAGAACATCTGTCACCCAGCACCTGGGGGGCTCTGCCGAGTGCTGGATCGGAGGAGGACGCGGCTAAAAAAGCGCTGCTGAAAGGGTGTGGAAGGGAAGCGCCGCTCCTGGCTCAGGGTGAAATATTGAATGATTACCTTGGGAAATGAAACGGCGAATACATTCCAAAGCAAAGCCGGGGAGGAAAAATCCCATTTTTAAACGGCAGCCGATGATTTATAGCAGGGGTTCTCAAACGTTTGTACTGGTGACCCCTTTCACACAGCCAGCTTCTGAGTGCAACCCCCCATTATACATTAAAAACACTTTTTAATATACTTAACACCGTTATAAACGCTGGATGCAAAGCGGGGTTTGGGGTGCCGGCTGACAGCTCGCGACCCCCTATATAATAACCTCGCGACCTCATGAGGGGTCCCGATGCCCGGTTTGAGAACTCCTGATTTATAGAGTCTTCGTGGGCTTCTCTTTCCGGCTCCCACGCACCCTTCCCATGGCCATTGGCCACAGGGACGCCTCCTTCCGCCACGTCTCACTCTGGCATCCTCTCCTTGCCTCCAGTTCTTCCCGTTTTCTTCCACAGCCTCCTCCTCAGAAAACCCGGGCAGGCGCCAAGCCACAGGAGAGGGTTAGGCCTAACGAGCGACCACCTGCCGGTCTCCCCAGTGCAGGGCCTTTTCTCACCCCATGCAGGCAGACACACCCAGCTGCATTGCGCCAGACCTTCCGAGCCACCTGGGGGTGGTGCTGGAGTGGTGGGGAGGGGCGGGAATTGGGTGCAGAATGCAATGCACCCGCCTTCACTGCAGCCAGCTCCCCTTTGAGGGCCTGGCTGGACTCCATTGCAAATGGGGTCTAGCCAGGTAAAACTGCAGGCTGTTTACCAGCCAGCGCTAGATGCGTCCAGCCCCCTGAGCCCCCGGTCAAGTCCGTCCCATGGGGACGCGTTGCCCTGCGAGCTCCCGGCCACCCTGCGCGGCAGCAGCTGAACCGATCCTCTGCGTTAACGCTCAGTTGGATTTTACAGAGGCTGAGCAGCTACGCGGGAGGCCACCTCTGCTCTTATGACAGGGGTGAGGTCGCTCCCAGAACCGCGCTAGTCTTCCGCGACGCGCCTTGTGTGGAATAACACCCATTCAATACGCACACGGGGGCCCGGCATAGCCGAGGAAAGAGGTAACAAGGTGACCCTTTGATTTAACACTCGCGTTGTTCTCTCAGATGCAAAAGTCCATTACGGCTGGGCCTGCCTGCTCCTTGTGCTCTGAGATGGATGGGTCGGGCAGGGTCGTTACGGGTCCGACGTGCGCCTTGTGCCGGGAGAGCAATAGACAGAGCTGCGGCTGCAGGAAAAGGACCCTAGGCCAGGATCAGCAGAATCCTTGACCCCCAGCTGTCGGGCTCCCCAATGGATCCACATTGGCTAGAGCTCTTTTCCCCTCCATTCGCTGCCCGTGCATGTGAGTGCTACCCAGGTGTAAGGGGCACTTGTCTGGCATTGGGGGGGGTGACGAACTGGGACTGTTCTTAATGTGGCCTTTGAATGCTGAGTGGGGAGTTTGGCTGGGACGGTTTGCATTGGAGGATGGGAGACTGGCCTTGAGGGAAGATATCTGAGCATGTAACGTGAGAACCCAGGAAGGGAGTTGGAGGCCAGGTGACACCTCTGCCCGGGGAAAATGGACAAAGGCTTGGGGAGGAGCCCAGGAGAGCCTGGGTGAGAGACGCTGGAGAGAGTGGGAGTTTCAGGAGCTGGCTGGTGTAATGAAGGGGAGCCCAGACGGGGCTCTGACCCCCCAACGGGGCTGTGGTGCCCCTGGGACCCCAAGATGGACCTAACTGAGGGGGTCCAGTTGTCTGTGCCTGCAAGACCGGTCTTGGACTGTGTTCCTGTCGTCTAAATAAACCTTCTGCTTTACTGGCTGGCTGAGAGTCATGGTGAATCGCAGGAAGCTGGGGGTGCAGGGCCTTGTGTCCCCCCACACTCCGTGACAGGGGGTTTTGAGGGGTGGTGGTGGTGGAAAGCACTTAGGTACCATAGCCACGTGCTCCTGAGGAGAAGCCAGAGCAGCGAGCCCAGATTACAGAGATCCCACACACCAGTACATTTAGCTTCAAGGGCTAGAAAGCGTTTCCCTCTCGGATGGAAAAGCCAGGCCATCCCTGATGAAAAAAGGGCGTGTCAATAATTCAAAGCATTTTTCCTGAAGTGCCTGGCGGCATCCTGGAAGTTTACTGAAGTGGGGTGGGAGCAGGGCCTGCTGCTCTGTTAAGAGCCAAAGGAGCAGATAATGGCTGATAAAGTCCAGCAAAATCGGAGGGAATTCAAGGCATGGGAGCCCCTCGTACAAACAACATCAATTAGAGACTCTGTGACTTCCTGAGCTCTTTGTGTCCCTCAGTCAGATGCGCGCCCTGAACAGCCTTTTATACTGCTGAGCTGGAGCTAATGAGACCCATCTGGTCTGGCTGCTGGGGTGAGTAAGCAGAAAGGCTCTGTATCTCCTTGCAAGGTCCAAAAGCCTGAGAGTGAGTCACAGGTGCTTGAGATGGGCTCGAACCAAACTCCCAATCCCAACTCTTCCTCCAACGCTAGGAAAATTCAGCTCTGGAGCCAAGTCAAACATTGTGTCTCAGGCAGGCTCATCTCCACGCCATTGTTGATGTTCATGGGAGGACCCACTGTGTGCGAGGTGCTGTCCAAACGCTCAGGAAGGGACAGTTAGGAGCTCACCATGCAAGGACAGACAAGTAGACAGAGGTTAGGGGATTGGAAGAGCAACGTGCAGACTCACTTAGTGGACAGAGCCGTGCTAGGAAGCCTAGTGGCCTTTGCAATAAAAAGACAATTGCCAACAATTGGGAAACCCAGGGTGTCTGGGCTGGAATGAGCCGGTGGCTTAGCCCTCGGAGCTCAGAGACCGCGCCGTGTCCCTCTGCTGAGGGATTCAGCATGGTGAGTAATTGCTTGATAAGCACCACTGCGTGCTCAGCACTTGGCACTGTGAGAATCTCCCGGGCAGAGGCTCCTAAACCAGCATCCACCCCAGGCAGCGACTTCTCCCAACAAACGCTGCCTCCCTCATGATTCACGCTCCCCCCGCAGACCCCCTCGTCGGTCTGGTCAGGTAACGAGCTGGGAAGGGACCCAAGGTTATACCCACCTCTGCTTTGGCCTCAGACTTGTTCTTAGGACCCTTTCCTTCCTGGGTCTCAAAGCTGGTTAAATATCACGATCCCCATTTTCCGGGGGGGAGGGACTGAGGCCTTGGAATCACAGAAATGTCGGGCTGGAAGGAACCTCGAGAGGTCATCTGGGTCATTCCCATGCTGAGGCAGGACCAAATAACCTTAGACTAGCCCTGAAGGGGGTTGCCCAACCTGTTCTTAAAAACCTCCCATACCGGGGATTTCACAACCTCCCTTGGGAGCCTGTCCCAGAGCTTAGCCACCCTTAGAGTTAGGAAGTTTTGCCTCAGATCTAACTGACATCTCCCTTGCTGCAGATGAAGCCCGTTACTTCTTGTCCAACTCCCAGCTCCCAGAGAACAATCGATCGCCATCCTCCTTATTGTGACGGTTTAAATATTTGAAGACGGTTCTCAGGTTCCCCCTCAGCCTTCTCTAGACTAAACAGGCCCAATTCCTTCAACCTCTCCTCATGGGCCAGGTTTTCTACAGAAGGAAGGGCACAGCCGCGGCCACAGAGGGAATCAGTGGGACTAGAACCCCGGAGTCCTGTCGCCCAGGCCTCGGGACCGGACTGCCTCGTTTCCCCGCAGTTGTGCCGGAGAAATCCCTTCCCTGCCCCTGCCTGGGTGGAGAGAGGCAGGATGTTGTCATCTCGCTGGTTATTTTCCAATCTTGGAGCTTTTCCGCGAGGTAATTCTATCACCGGCGGAATATGGGATTTTAATAGAACGGCTTTGTATAAGCTGTCTGCTGCTCAGGTTTAAATTGCATTCTTATTTAGAAGCATTACACCGCCACTCCCGGGCGTTCTGGGAGGAGATAGCGCACGGCGTGACGAGCACTAGAGAGCCGAGGACATGGCAGAAAGCACTGCAAGGGAAGGCAGAGAAGTGGGGTGAAGAGATACCAGCCTCAGCCCACCGCTTTGCTACCTGGAGTCTCCCCCCTCCCCATGTGCGTTATCTCCCGGCTAGCAGCTAGGCCTCATGGAGATGAGTTTGATTGTACTGGGATCTCATAATGTTGGACCCCTCACCGCAGAGATCTCCCCAGCAGAACTCAGCGTGGTCTTGGAGCTCCGAGGTGGACGCATATTCCAACGCAGACACTTGGATTTCAGCGTTGCTGGCAATTGTATTTTTATAGCAACGTTTCATTAGCTAATCAGGTAAGTAGGTAGATCTAGAAGATGCAATACAGACACAAACACACACAATCATCAGTCTACACACAATATTGCTATGCACACACACACACACCCTCTCAGCACAGCCAGTCAGCCGGCATGCACAAGCAACCCTACAATAACCAACCTGCAGGAGTAAAAAACGGCAGGGGGAGAAACCCGTTGGTGAGAAAAGGGGTTTGGATTTTCAAGGGTGCGCTGGTGGGTCAGACACAGCTTGGCAGATGGGAGCTCCTGTTCCAAGCCCGGCTGCCACGTGGCCGTGTGACTAGGCCAAGCCACGTAACCGCTGCGTGCCTCAGTTTCCCCACCGAAGCGAAGGATACTGCTCCAAGTGTGGCAGAGCCAACTGCATTCATATGTCTGAAGACCTTCCAGCGCCATTGGTGGGAGGGGCCAGGGAAGGGCAACGGATGATTATTTTCAGCTTCCGAATGTGAACACTGGATGTTTAAAATGCAGAGCACTCCCGTGGCCAGTGCCCTTCTGAACTGCTGTGGCTGCAGCGTGCCATTTGCATGCTTATTTATGCCTCCCTCCAATCTCCTTCGAGTGCCTGGAGTAATTCTATTAAAGCAGGGCCCTTCCTCCCCGCCTGACAAATGACCATGCAAGATGTATGGTCACCAATTAAGAGCCTTGCTTTTCACGGGCTCGGTGCGTCGGGGCACTCGGTGAGCTGTATCTGGAGACTTCCCTTTCCCCTCATGGCTGCATTAGGAACGTGGTGTGTTGTAATTAGCCAACGGGAAGGTTGCAGGGATCCCCACGCCCCAGGGAGCAGAGATGTTTCCAAACCCAAAGGGAGCTTGATTGGTGCAGGCGGCCGATACAGCACGCTCGCTGCACCGGTGAAGGGTGCAATTAGCTTCAGAACTGGGGGCAAGTGCCTGATTGACTAGAGCCCGAGGCTACTAGTAACAGTTACATAGCTGCACAGAGAAGCCCTGAACAAGATCAGTGACCCACTTGCCTCAACAAGGGTGGGAGGGAAAATAGAGACGGAGGAGGTCAGGAATAGAAGGCAGGTCCTCCAAGCCAGAAACCAAACCACTAGGCCACGCTGCCTATTTGCAGACTTCAGTTTTACCTGGGCAGGGCTGAATCCAAGCCGAGTCCCACCCCAAACCCAAGCCAACGGGCCTCAATCCTCCCCTGAAGGGACACAGACACTTCCAGATGTCAGGAATTCTGTGTCCAGAGTCCCGTAAATATGCAAGGAAAGACAATGACTATCAGCTATTGCCCATCCACCCTAATGGCATTTCCTTCTTAACGTAAGGATGGGAAAGCTGGAAATCCACCAGAGGTGCAGACAGACATCTCAATGCCGATGCTGTAGGAAAACACGAGGTAATGAAATCCAGTGAATTTCCAACAAAGGCTGAGATTCATCAGAGAGCGCATCAACCCCTTAGTGCTGGTGTTCTCCAGAAGAGACAATGGGAAATGCCTAGGACATGAGCTAAGAATGAAGCCGGAGTATCTGCCATGGTAGGTGTGCCACTGGGCACCTGGAGAAATGTGCAAAAGGGGCCGAAGGAAAGAATCCCTCCATTCTCCAGGACTCTGGGAAAACTTCTGGGACTTAGCAACACAGAGGATATGCCAAGAGCAGCCCAGGATTGACGGGGATGGCAGAGCCTTGTTCATGCATGGGCCTGATTTCTTACAGGCATTGCAGCAGAAGTCAGGATGGGGAGGAGGAGAGGGTATCGTTCCCATTTTACAGATGGGGAAACTGAGGCACAGAACAGTTAATCGCCTTGCCCAAGGTCACACTGGAGTCATTGGCAGAGCCAGGAGCAGAACCCGTGTCTCCAGCTCTAGTTCCTAAAATGCCCTACACACCTGGCCCGTTCAGTTATACTGGAAACAGAGTATGCGTGTCTCTCTGTCTTTGGAGGGCAGTAGCCGGTGCTGGCACTGATCAGGATCAGGGCCCCATTGTGCGAGTGTTGTACACACCCCCTGAGAGAGGCAGGCCCTGGTCCACCGAGACCACGATCTAAATTAACACCAGATGCGACAGGCAAGTGGAAGGGATGGAGGCAGCGCTAGGACTGTGAAAGGCAGCATGGCCTAATGGGTTCGACACTGCCCTGGGGCTCAGCTGAGCTGAGCTCTATTCCCAGCCCCGCTGGGTGACCATGGACAAGTCACGGCCTCTCCTTTGTCTTCTCTATTTGTGAGCGCTTTGAACAGTGTCTGTCTGTCCCGATGCATCCATGGCCCCTAGCGCAACCGGGCTGATCTGGGCTGTGGCACTGCCGTCCTGGAAACAGACTAGGAACTTTAAGGACAACGTGCAGGTCTCTGTTGGGTCCCGAGGCACATTTTGGGCACTGGACCATTTTGCACTGCTTCCCGTGAGTCACAGGCCGTCCCCTGGGGGGCCGAGGGTCTGGGAACGCACACGTCTCGGTGGGGATGGGTGAGGCGATGAGTGGGTAAGTCACACCCACCTGCCACTGACCTGGAAGGAAAATCAGTGGGCTTGGCCAGGCGAGGGAGGTGCTCGGGCATTGGCGTTCCTCTGCCATCCTCGGGGCACCAGCAACGCCTGCAAAAGCCACGGCGCATTAGCGACAGCGAAGGCGAAAGGAAGCAAACCGGGTCTGGCTGGAGACAGCTGCCAGCAGATGCGATGTTTCAAGCTTCTCTGCTGGCTGGAGCTAAGCCAGGCAGCCGGGACGCGCTGTGCAGGGAGGGTCATTGCTTTCTAATGACCTCAGAAATAAACAAACAAGCCAATAGACATCAGCCGTCACCCAGGGCCCGATCCGGAGAGCGGCGGCGCGCCTGATCGCAGCGGGAGACGGACGGGAGACAAGCACCCTCAGGAGGCACTCAGGACCTTGGCAGGATCTGGCCCAGGGTGGTATGGGAGCATGAGCAGCCACGGGCCCTGCGAACCTGCAGCTGTTGGGTGCCAATTTGGCCGATTGCTTCCATGGCTCCCAGGCTGTTTCTCTTAGCGCCATAGGTCCCTCCATCATAGCCTGGCCTATGGCTAGACCATTGCTGGGTCAGATTATAACCAGGCTGGGGGCTGGGATCCTGTAACCAGAGCCACAACTCAAGGCTCTCCGTTGGCCAACACTATGGTCTGTTCTTCCACAGGGCCTATTGTCACGGGTGTTCTTCTTCAGGGCCACGCCTAAACACAAGTCGCTGTGAGCTGTTAAAGAGCGGTTGCGTTCCACCCCAGGCGTGGCTGCACTTCAGCGGGCGGGCGCCGTGGTCTTTGTGCATATGGAGGGTGCTGTGGGATCCTGGGGACGGAGAGGGCCATGGGTCTGGGGAAGAGATGTTACCTTTTCATTCAAAGGCTCCTGCTGGAGGACTGGACGGCTCAGAAGATGGAGAACGGGGTACACAGCCCTTTCCGCTCCCAGCCCACTTGCGTTACCATCAGGTGGCCGGGCAGTGGCTCATGCTGCCATTTGGCCCAATCCCCAGCAGACACCTGTCCCATATCACAGAAGCAGCCGCTACAGATAGGCACCAAGAGGTCCCCCAAGGAGGCCCGGAAGCTGGATCACGTTTGGACGTGGCTTCTCGAAGCAGGCATGCCAGTGCCCATGCCCCTCTGGGGCTGAGTGGGGGCAGATCCTACGGGACCATGGGAAACAAAGGCAGGAAGTGACGAGGACCATGAGCACAGCCCTTTCCTCACCGTGTTCTGTTCTCAGGGAGGGCTGGTCAAAGGCTCTTTCCCGGCACGTGGCGATGAAGACGGCCATGCCCAGCGGGCGGGCGTGTGCCCATCAGGAGACAGCCTGAATTCTCACTTTCCAGTGCCCTTTCCTCAGCCCTCAGCAGAACCTCGCACGGGGGCCTTTCTTCTCTCCCGTTCCTTGAAACAAAACCCTGCAGGCACATGTCTATTAATGGGGTCCCTGGAGCATCTGCGAAGCCCGCCTGTCCCTTCTCCACCCTGCATCCTGGAGCTCAGCTGTCAGAAACACGACACGCGGTGCCATGCAGAAATAGCCACGCTTCCGACTCCTGCCTGCGGCCCGGGCGTCTGGAGGACCTTGGTACCCCCAGTTGCCTAGCTTCGCTCCCCGCGTCGTGAGGAAGCAACACATCCTGGGGGGGAAAACCCATCGCCCGGCGGCAAGCAGCCGCCGTTCGCAGGAGTCCTAATTACAGTTGTGGGTTTGTGCGTGCATTGCTTGGGATAATTGCATTTCCGCGTCAGATCTCAGCCAGCCTGTTATGACACACGAGACGGGACAGAACAACACGACACAGCTAATTATTTTCTAGTGGGCCAACTTCCCTGGGGGCCAGGAACAAACCAGCACAAGGCAACCAGTCAATCAGCAGGTTTCTCCGGCCTCCACAAAGGGTGCGTGAATAATTCAGAACTAGTGCAAGTTACCAGAGCGAGAGCCCTGGAGACAGAATTGCTGTTTACCTGTCCCCTCCCGACCCCTGCCGACTCGCCTGGCCCGCAGCCTTGGGAGGGGATGGCAGGCGTTGCAGGATCTCTCTGCTCAGCCTGCCAACGGAGGGGCCCAATTAGTGTCAGTTAACGTGGGTATTTGTCCACTGGGAACCAGACAGAGATGCAACAATTTGTTCCTCAAAGGGCACAGAGGAGCCGTCATGTGGGAGCAGCTCTGGGACCCCGTGGAGCTAAGTCTGCATCAGCATCCTAAAGGCAAAAGGCGGCTTTGACCACCTCGTCCAGAGCCACCCCGTGCCCCCCAAAGAGATGGATTGAAGCTGAGCAATGCAACCTGTGCCCACACAGGCCTCTCCCGGGACGGAAACAGGGCTTAGTTGGTAATGAAAGAGGGGCAATTAGGTGCCAGGGCTCAAGCAATTATTTTACTTTCCTAACTGACGTGGCAAGCCCAGAGCGGCCATGGCTAGGAACTGCCAGGCCCAGAGGTGCCGCG
>NW_020664543.1:3336109-3371550 GCF_002925995.2 Terrapene triunguis | reverse complement strand
CAGGCCCAGAGCGGCCATGGCTAGGAACTGCCAGGCCCAGAGGTGCCAGGGCTCAGCCTGGCAAGACCCAGTACAAATGAAGCACTGGATGGAAGCCAGCCCAGGAAGGAGTTTGGGAACGGGGCAAATTGCAATGCCGTCCCCCTCCGCTGGGTTCTCACTCCCCTGGGGGCAGGGTCCTGTCCAGGTATGTGGGAGGCTCTGGGGTTTGCATGCAGAAGAGCACATTGGGAAGCATATCCCTGGAGAAAGAGCATGGGCGTGTGGAGGGCATCCTACATGATCTACCCAACCAAACGGCCCCTCCTATCCCTCCAGAGCCCCACTCATCGGCAATGCCCAGCCCGCAGTAGAGAGCCGCTCGCCCCGGCCTGGCTGCACAGACGCGCGCTCATGCGGCTCAAGCGAGCCTGCTAGAAACAGCAGCGTGGTCGTTGCAGCTTGGCCCGAGCACAGGTGGCTGACCCAAGTCCCTGACAGAGCTGCAGCCAGGGGCGTCATTTGCTAGGAGCCAAGGGGGCAGTTGTCCCACCAGACCTTTGCCCCCCCCCGCCCCCCATTTTTGTGAAACAATCCCCCGGCTGCGACAGCTCTTTCCAGTGGCGCGCGCGTCTCTCTAGCCAGGTGGGAGGCCGGCTCTCCGCTGCAGGGCGGCCGAACCGACGCAGACGCCGCCCTTACAGCTTTGTGCTCCACGGCACGCGGCAGGTTGTGTCCCCGCTGGACGGTGGGCCGTGACATCGGCTCCAAAGGCCGTTTCGATGGCCTGGGAAAGTCCTGCAGAGCTCGGGCCTGAGGACATCGTGACGGGAGGGGTTGGTCAGTGACGCCAGGGAGCAAGTGGGTTGCAGAGCTCGAGGAATAAAGCCAGGGGCTTGCCTGTCCTTCCAGGGCAACCCCATCCCCTGTTTAGACCAGCTAAGCTCTAGCTACTTCTCCCTGGCAATTCAGCATCTTCTCTGGTTGGATGTTTGTCTGTGGCCCGCTCGTCCCAGGGTCCTCCCTGTGCAGCAACGAGGGCCCAGCAGCAAACGGGAGAGAAGCCGAGCGGTGAGAGACACTGCAGCATCACGCACAGAGAGGAAATCAAGGGAACTGAAACACAACGCCGAGCGCGGGAGAGCACATAAGTTACCGCAGCCCCAAGACATTCATAAATAATGTACGTGCCACGAGGTTGGAGCGCTTTTTGCTCAGTTAATTAATATGTACAGTAACGCGCAGCCACTCCAAAACCAACGGCATGGGCTCCCCTCCTCCCCCATGCTCTAAGGAAAAATATTTCCGGAAGGACTGACACATTTATTATTCCGACCATAATTACCTGAGTGTGGAGCGTTTGTAATAAACCACGTTAAGCAGCTTCAGCCCCAGCCAGGGCTTAGACGCAGGGATTTTCACTTTGAAAAATTTGCGAGGAGTTCAGTGCTCATGCAAATGCAATCCCGCGGCCGTCACACAGCTGCACCAGTGCCCCTCAACCCTGACCCACAGCCCCCTCGCTAGTCCAGGCCTAGGCTCCCCACAAATACAGCTCTGCCGGTGCCCCTCGATCCTGCCCTGCAGCCCTCTGCTAGCCCAGCCCTGGGCTCCCCCTCCTCACACAGCCCCCCACTGCCCCTCAACCCTGACCCACAGCCCCCTTGCTAGTCCAGGTCTAGGCTCCCCACAAATACAGCTCTGCTGGTGCCCCTCGATCCTGCCCCGCAGCCCTCTGCTAGCCCAACCCTGGGCTCCCCCTCCTCACACAGCTGCACCAGTGCCCCTCAGTCCTGCCCCACAACCTCCCTGCTATCCCAGCTCTGGTCCCCCCCAGCTCTGCTGGTTCACCTGTGGCCCGACCTGCAGCACCCCTTATGCCTGTGCGCATACAGCTCCCTTCACTGCAGTATCCCGGGTGTTTAAAAAGAGAAATAACAGAAACAGCTCCAAGTTCTGAGCCCTGGCCCCAGCTCACCCAACACGCCCCAACCTGCAGACTGAGGCCTCCTGCCCACACCCAGGGGCTGGCGTTCCAGTCTGCGGAACACAACCCCACAAAGGCCCGTTTCCGCTGCACTGGCCTGGGTCTGCTTCCCCTACCCCCTTACTGAGCCGGCGGCTAGCTCCGCTCCCGGGGCAGGGTTATGGCCGACTTGCGTGGACAAGGTGTACCCTACCGTGGGAGCTCCTGCGTTCCAGAGCTTTCACTCGCCACATTCCAGCGTCGGGCAGCCTTAGCTCTGTTCATGAAGTGACGGGGCAGTTAATCCGCAGCAGAGGCAACGCACAGGCGGCGACCACGCAAGATCCCCCCCAGCCACTTGCCTCAATCCTGCGCTCAAGGAAGGGCCCCAATCCAGGGCGGAGGGAGGAAATCAGTCACCATGGCCTACGCAGTTCTTGGCTTCCTTGCTGAGATCGGAGGTCTCTTACCAGCGCCATCCCTGCAAATCCAAATTGCCTCTGCTCTGTTCAATGAATGCGCTAGTGACGGGACATGGCAGAGGAAAGTAGGGGTTGCTCTGGCTGCTCTCTGGATCTCCTCCTTCCCTTGACTGACTCCAGAGGAGATTAAGAGTGAAACCCAGCAGTGCCCCAGCGGAGCTGCCTCCACAGCCGACTCTCTGCAAGGGAGTAGCAGCTTCCAGTCGTCTCCTGCGTGTCTGGGTCCTTTGCGCGAGCTGCAGCGGGGAGCGCTGTCCAAGGACCGTGCGTGGATGACCCGTGCTAACACAGCGTGGCTATCTGTGTCCTAGTGGCTGGACCACCCAGAGAGGGCTGTTTGGGCTGGACTTGGTCTTGGTCATTAGCAGTAGAGGCTCATGTGTTGCAATCCAGAGGTCCTGGGTTCAGTGGCTGCAGATAACTGGACCCCAAGGGATTGTGGCCCCAGGATCACTTGTTCAAGGACTAATGCAAGGGACATGCAGGCTTGCTGCTTAGTTGGGGAAACTCCTGCCCGCTCCCTGCCTGGCCCTGGCACCGTGGGAGCATGCTGCCATGGTGGAGGAACTCATTCCGTTCCTGTAAAGCCCTCTCTCTGTACAGATGCCAGGATCGTGCAGCCCTCGAGAGTCACAATCAACGGCTCAGTTAATGAGGCCTGAGCCGTGAAATCCCTGCAAACCGCTCTGCTGCCCTTCCCCTTCCACGCTGCCCCCATCCTCCAGCACAGACGCAATCCAGGCAGTCCCACAGAAACCGAACTCACCGGGCTCTGCCAAGCGGCTCTGATCCCCTGGCAAAGCATCTGAAGAGCGAACCCCAAGTGATCGCTGAGAACCAGCGCTCAGGGTTCTGCCAGAGGACTGACTTGGCCCAGCCAAACAAGCACTGGCTGTCTCGTGTGACCACCTCGCAGATGGCCTCGGAGCCAGAGATAAGGACAGAGAGGGCCCAGCTGAGCTGTGATGCTACAATTCTCCAGCCCCTGCTCAGACAGAGACGTCTCTTTTCCTCTCCCCTCCACCTAGCAGTGGTTTGGCCCACCAGGAAAAACCATGGCCACGGACGCTCCTCAATAAGGACCCAGGAGATGGCTCCTTGCAGAGGACTCTTGGCCTTGAGAGTAGAGCTCTGGACTGGGTCTTGGGAACGCCCAAGTTCAATTCCCAGGTCAGCTGCACACTCCCTGGGCGAGTCACTTCATCTCAGCAGCTCTGTCTACACTAAAACCCCAGGCTGGCAGGCTAAGGGGCTGTGTAGACACTTGGGCTGCAGCCCTCCCACATCTCAGGGTCCTAGAGCCTGGGGTCCAGACATCTACACTGCAATTAAACACCCCCTTAGCCTGAGTCAGCTGGCACAGGCCAGCTGCGGGGTTTTAACTCCAGTGTAGACATATGCTTGGTGTATCAGATTCCCCACCAATGTGACATAAGTAGGTAAAGTGGAGAAAGATGACTATGTCCTCGTTATAACCACCCTTCCTTTGTCTGCCTGCTCTATTTATAATCATTCCAGGGCAGGAACCATCTCTCACTGCATCACCTAGCACAATGGGGCCCCGATCTCGGTTGGCACTTGTAGGCCTCTGCATATACTCTCGCCAGCAGAGGTCAGTGGTGTGCACTCGGGATCCCGCCCGCCGCACGTGTTTCACGCCCACCTATGACGTCCGTGCCTCCATCACCGTGGCGCTATGAAACATCCCCTAACACACAGCACCATGCGACCGCCGCCGCCCTTGCCTCTCATGGCCAGAAGATTTCAGACGGGAGGCTCTGGAAAGAGAGATGGATGCAGGCAAAACACGATGAGACGCTCTGGAATTTTGCAGTCGTGGGGGTGCGCGTTGGCTGGCTGGGATCGACTCCCTCCCACTGCTAGCCAAGTGGGGCAAACGTCCACTTGCAAAAGAACAATCCCGCAGCTGGCTGGCTGGAGCGCTGTGCTGGCAGAGCCTTTCCGCTCTGCGTTGCTGTCTCTCTCTGGGGTGCACATCCGCGGCCCCGGCGCTTGTCAGGCTGAGTGGAGAGGGGACAGGCCTGAATGACTGTAATATGAGCCGTGAAAGTGGATATTACAGGCTTTATTATAGGGTGATGGCTGCTAATTGCAACGCTCCTTTCAGGAAGCCAGGAGAAGATGAGCTCAGGAGACAGCACCCAATTATTAGAACTCGGTGCAAAAAAAACCCCCACAAAGCGCAATTATCAGAACTTTATCCTCTGAACATCACAGGGCTGGAATTTGAAAATGAGATTTGTGTCGCTGGCGCCTGTTCGCTCTCGTGTTAGTGTTGTTGTGATTGGGTTATTAGATTTTGAAGTTAATAATTGTTTCGAGCTGCCATTGCCCATTTATCTCGCTGGCCACACATCGCTCCAGGGACGCTGTGCGGCGCAGCTGCTGCTATGGTGCCCGGAAGCGGGGCGGGGCCGGAGAGCTCAGAAAAGGTGGCCAGGCGAGGCTTCCGGGCTGCGTGGCAGGATGGGCGGCTGCAGCTGAGAACCGGCCCTGGCCTCCTTGCTGCCATAGCGACAGATGTAAATGAAATGATGCGATAGTTAAACAGAGCCTCCCCCTCGCGTCAGTGTCACCGCCACCAAAACCACTGGCCTTTTGGGCTGCTCCCACGGTGGTTTTAATACGTGCGGCACAAGAGAAGGAAGCCGCAGAGAACGGCCTCTTTCAAGAGCTGCATTTCCTGACCAGGGCACCGATTTCAAACAGCGATGACAATTTAGGCCCAGAGCCTGTGCATATCTGCCCCCTCTGCTTTCACCCTCTGAAATCAAACGTCTCCCTCCCAATATGGGAGAATGATGGAGGTCCTGATCTTGGCTGGGGCCTCTAGACTTAAGTAATAACCACTCCTCTCTGGCAGCCTGTCCCAATGAGCAGGAAATGCAGACGGTTTTCTGCCCCGTCGCCAGCTCTGGGGATTTTATCACAAGTCTTGCTCTATTTGGAGATTTTTGTCTTCAAGTCCCAGCTCCTGGAGACCTCTGATGATGTGAGAATCTTAAAAACCAGCCAAACTTCTAGCCCTCCCGGCTGTGGAGAAAAGCTGGAAACGGTGACCTGGAATGGATCAAACAAGAAGACGCTAGCATTTATTATCTGCGTCAAATCTCCTGATTGTTAAGCTGAGCTAGTGATTCTGGGGGGCCCTTGCCGGGGGTTGGCAATATTGGCTCCGGTATGCGCCCAGAGGCAAACCAAAACCCCCTCCGCTTTGCACTGCCACCCGAGAGCTCCAAGCACATGGCAGCGCCGTTAGAAACAGCCGCAAGCACAACGCCGGCTCATTTTGCCATGCTGCAGGCAGAAGCAAGGACGCCAGGAGCTTGTGCGTACTTTGCATCGGTGCTGGCTTAGTAATTGACAATTAAATGTAATTATACCTTTGAGAAATAATAGTGTAAGGTTGGTTTTTTTTTCTTTTTAGCTGGGCCTGTCTAGAGCTGCTTGGATTGTAAACTGGAGAATCCCCTCAATGATGTTCACACCTTTATCTAGGCCATTTGCCAGACTCAGGAATAGGCCAAACAGCACAGCAAGGAACATTTCGTATGCCGACAAAGCGATCTCTTAGCGTCGTCTATAGTTCAGCGGGCCAGCTGTGGATTTGGAGATTGGGGGCCTGGGTTAGTCCACCTGCCTTACTCACAGCCATTTGGGCCAGTATCGGTGAAGAAGAATTGCCTAGTACGGGGGGGGGGCAAACTTTTTGGCCTGAGGGCCACATCTTGGTATGGAAATTGTATGGAGGGCCAGCTGGGGCAAGGGATTGGGGCGCACGGGGGGGGATGAGGGCTCTGGCTGAGGGTGCAAACTCTGAGGTGAGGTTTGGGGTGCAGGAGGGTGCTCCGGACTGGAATGGAGGGGTTTGGAGAGGGGGAGGAGGCTCTCGGCTGGGGCACGGGATTGGGGCGCATGGGGGGGTGAGGCTCCGGCTGGGGGTGCAGACTCTGGGGTGGGCTGGGGATGAGGGATTTGGGGTGCAGGAGGGTGCTCCAGGCTGGAATCAAAGGGTTTGGAGGGTGAGCAGGGCTGGGGCAGGGGGTTGGGGTGCCGGGGGAGGCTCAGGGGTGCAGGATCTGGGCAGTGCTTACCTGAAGTGGCTCCTGGAAACAGCAGCCCGTCCCCCCTCTGGCTCCCATGCGGAGGCAGGGCCATGCCGCTCTGCACTCTGCTCCGTCCATGGGCACCGCCCCCGCAGCTCTCATTGGCCGCAGTTTCCAGCCAATGGGAGCTGCAGAGCCGGCACTTGGGGCAGGGGCAGCATGCGGAGCCCCCTGGCTGCCCCTGCTTCTGGGGGCCAGGCGGAGCTGCTGCATGCGCAGAGCGGAGCAAGGCAAGGCCCCACCCCCCACTCCCCAGCTGGAGCACTGAAGCGGGGAAAGCTCCCAACCCTGCTCCCTGGCAGGAGCTCAAGGGCCGGATTAAAAGGTCCGATGGGCCAGATGCAGCCTGTGGACCGTAGTTTTCCCACCCCTGGCCTAATAGCTAGATTGTAAAACTCTGCAGGATGCCTTGGTTCTATTGCCAGGTCCGCTATTGCTTTATTATCTGGCTTGTGCAAGTCACTTCAGCTCTCGTGTGTAAAATGGGGCTAATCAGAGCCAGCCAGGAATACCACCCAGGTATCCTGCACCCAGACTCTGTGCGTTATCCCCTACAGCATGCTGCCTCCAATCGAACACTTAGGAATTGCTTTATAAAATCAAACCAATGGTCTATCTAGTCCAGTATCCTGATTAATAGTGACCAGGATCAGAGTCTGCAAAGGCAGGGGCAAGAACCCCCTGTAGGCGGAATAACTCTTAGGGGAATAATTGCTCCTAGGGAAGCGTCTTCCTATTTTCCGTCAGGTAGTGGCTGGCCTGACGCATGACAATTTTACCTTGTCTGATGTAATTGTGGCTGTTGCCATTATCCAAACAAATGTCTGAGCTTTTCTTCAATCTGGCCATAAAGCTGATATCCCGTGGCAATGAGTTCCACTGGTTAATTGAGTGTTGTGTTAAAAAAATAATCTTTGGCTCGGTTTCAAACGTATTGCCTTTCCATGTTATTGACCGCCCCTTTGTTGTTGTACTGAGAAAGGGGGTGAATAGCAGCAGCAGTTGCTTTCTCTACACCGTTCATTATTCTGTAGGCCTCTGTCGCGTCCCTTCTTATTCACCTCCTCTCAAAACTAAACAGTCCCAATCTCTCGTCATATGGAAATCTCCCGGGCTTCTAATCATTGCCATTACTGTCTCTGAGCCTACATCCTGGGGTGGCCAGAGCTGAACACGGTACCCCAGCAGAGAGCATCCCACTGATTCCTATAATGGTATGGTAATATTTTCAGTATTACTGCCTAGCCTACCCCTTATGCACCTTGCCGCTGTTTGCTTATTTATCTGCTGCTGTGCACTGAGCAGAGGCTTCCAGGTTGCTATCCACACAGCTTTGCAGGCATTTTTTCCCCGAGGGCTTACAGTGAATTTAGAAGCCAGCAACACGGTTGACACTTTGCACATCTTCAACCTGCCAGACAGCCATTGCCTAACCAGTCATCAGCCCCTCTCCAAGGAAGGTACATACGACTATCCCAGTTTTGAATACTGGTAAACGGATGCAGAAGGGTGATGGCATGTACCCAAGGTCGGTGGCAGAAACAATAACATAAGAACATAAGAACGGCCCTACTGGGTCAGACCAAAGGTCCATCAAGCCCAGTATCCTGTCCTCTGACAGTGGCCAATGGCAGGTGCCCCAAAGGGAATGAACAGACAGGTTATCATCAAGTGAGCCATGCCCTGTCACCCAACGTAACTCAAGAGTCTCAGGTCCTGTGCTCAGTTTGCTAGGTCACACTGTTTTCCAAACCAGGCCTTATGCAGAAGGATACTGGACCAAGAAGTCTCAGTCAATATTGCATAGCCACCAGGCTGAGCTTTCTCTAATTAGAAAAACTATGACATTTGCAGTGAGTCAAAAATACTAGTCCATCCCAGCAGAAATCCTATAACTCCGTAATCTACACATGAACGAGCCTAACACAAAGTTGCCGTTAGCTCACATAAGGGAGTACAAAGACAAATACGCTGGGTTGAGTGCTATTACCCACAATGCTCTGGAGAAACAATTGTCCTCATTAAAAAATGCAAGTGCCAGTACACTTGTCCACCGGTAGGTGGCAGTAATTCAATGTCATGCCTCTGCCCAGAGAATTAGCCCTAGAGCTTCTGAAAAATTGGGTTCAGATTAACTTGTAAAAGTTAATTATAAAGTCTAGCTCTTTTTTCCAAACAATAAAGCCATTAACGCAGCCTGCAAGCTAAAAACCTCTCCATCCTCTTCTCAGAGGTATCCGACCCTGTTTGATCGCTAACCGCTGAACAGAATGCACGGCTGGATATCAAGGTCAGAAAATCATCGTTTCAAATCAATCTTTAAAAGGGTTTTGTAGCATAATCATTTAAAACAACTGCTCCAGCCTAGTAATGCAGTACAGGAACTCAGAGATGGATCAAAATAATAATTTAAAAAAAATATGTTTCTAAAGGAGATGTGATAATATTTTTTCGGGGGGGGGGGGGAGTTTTGAATTCTTTCTACCTTCCCTTTTCATTAAATTCTTTTTTAGCCGATCATTTACTCCATGATAAAAGTTCAACTCCAAAGATCTGACAAATTAGGCCCCCTTGGGGATTAATAATTCCAGTGACAGCCGTATTACAGCAATACTGGGGGTCCCGATGATCATGATTCGTGTGGTTATTTTAATTGCCTTTATTTATCATGAAGTGGTGCCGGAATGAGCTGAGCTCTGCTGCTGTGATGGAGCTGCCAGCCGGAGACCCCGGCGGTGGGGGCGAGAGGAAAGCATCACTTGATCGACACAACCTACACGTGTTCTGTACGCACAACTCCCACGAAAGGCACGTCTGTACGATGACACCCAGGCAGGCATCCTCAGTGCCCCTTTAAGGGACGCGATCAGATTGATTTAGGCCCCATGCTACGGCTTTGTAGAAAGGTTTCAGAAAGTTTAAGACGGACAGGAGCGTTTTGAGGATCATTTATTTCGAGCTTAAACACACACCTGCTGGGTTTGCCTCCTGAACGCTGCAGCCTGCTGCTGGTGTCTGAGAGCTGGGAAGTGAAACTGATCAGTTTGCCCTTTGCTTCCATTGCCCCCCCCCCCCCCGCCCCGGGGGGTTATGTGCCCCTGTTAACACAGCACAACAGCATTCCAGTATTACCCACCAGGCCCCAAAATCAGAAGATCGCCTTAAAAACCAAGAGATTTAAAAATAGTAATCATAATTTGGGGGGTTCATTTCATTTCCATTCTGATTTCTGAGTCCCGGGGGTGAAGTCACTTCCCATTTTCATGCTTTCCTCCACAAATCTAAGGGCCAGAGACTTTTTTTTTAAATGAAAGCTGAATTTCCCAAGTAATCACAGGACTCTGGGAGCTGGGCCTTTCAGGAAAGCGTCAAATATTGTGGGATACAAATTGTGAGAGTTGGCAACATTGGTATTATCTATCTATCTATCTTGTCCGTGCCCATGACCGCAGGGTCTGAGGGTTTCTATCTGAAACTGACTGACAATACCAAAATCTCTAGCAGATACCATGGAGTTACTGGTTCTTCTCCCTGATCAAGTGCTGTTTATGGTAGGGATTTTGGGGGAGGGGATGTGGGGCACTGATGCAGTGCCTGTCACTTGGATTATGATGGAAAAGCTTTATCAAAGAGGAATGTTTTGCAGTGTTTCCTAAAGCTGCTCAGACTCTGGACTGGGCTGATCGCCTCTGTCTGTTTGTTCCAAGGTCCAATCCCCACAATCCAGCATGCTTTCCCGCAGCTCTCATAGGCTTCGTGATCTGCTGAAGGGAGACAGCGTCGTCAATTTTATTTTTGAAACTGAGTGTGAATGCTCTCAGATGTTCTAGCTCAGAGAAGGATGTTTGGGTTTTGTTTAAATACATGATCCTTAACTTTATTTTGCATCCTTTAAAAGCAACCCAGAGGCTTGAATCACCAATCAAGATTTCCCATAGCGGTGAACTTCCCTCTGAGCAGTTGTTCAGGGCAATGGTATTTGTAACTCTCTAGCACTTTCCACCCAAAGCTATCTCTGAACGCTAGTGAATTAGGGCTTGGAAGCACGAGTGCCCTCAGTGAGGAAGGGGAAGAGCATATTTGGATACAGACTAGCTAACCTAGGCCTGGTCTACACTACAAGTTTAGGTCGACTTTAGCAGCGTTAAATCGAATTAAGCCTGGACACGTCCACATGACGAAGCCCTTTTTTTCGACTTAAAGGGCCCTTTAAACCGATTTCTGTACTCCACCTCCGACGAGGGGATTAGCGCTGAAATCGGCCTTTCCGGGTTGGATTTGGAGTAGTGTGGACGGAATTGGACGGTATTGGCCTCCGGGAGCTATCCCAGAGTGCTTCATTGTGACCGCTCTGGACAGCACTCTCAACTCAGATGCACTGGCCAGGTAGACAGGAAAAGGCCCGCGAAATTTTGAATTTCATTTCCTGTTTGCCCAGCGTGGAGAGCACAGGTGACCAAACTAGGCTTTAAACTAGGTTCAGAGGGGGCAGGTGACCAAAGCCCACAGGTAAGTCAAAAACATGGAGACCTGGGAGAAGGTTTGGAAGTTGGGGAGCATGGGCTGTTATAGCAGGGATAAAGGAGAGACAAGACAGAACTGGGGGGGGGGGAATCAAATCAGTATCTTAGATGTCTGTATACTAATGCAAGAAGTATGGGGAATAAGCAGGAAGAACTTGAAATGCTAGTAAATAAACACAACTATGACATAGTTGGAATCACAGAGACCTGGTGGGATGTTGGCATGACTGGAATGTTGGTATAGAAGGGTACAGCTTGCGCAGGAAGGACCAGCAGGGAAAACAGGGAGGAGGTGTTGCCTTATATATTAAAAATGTATACACTTGGACTGAGACTGAGATGGAAATAGGAGACAGACATGTTGAACGTCTCTGGGTAAGGATAAAAGGGGTAAAAACCAAGGGTGATGTCATGGTAGGGGGCTGCTACAGAGCACCTAACCAGGAAGAAGAGGTGGAGGAGGCTTTTTCTAAACAGCTAACAAAATCATCCCAAGCACAGGACTTGGTGGTGACGGGGGACTTCAACTACCCAGACATCTGTTGGGAAATAACACAGCAAGGCACAGATTATCCAATACGTTCTTGGAATGTCTTGGAGACCATTTTTATTTCAGAAGGTGGAGAAAGCTACCAGGGGGGCGGCTGTTCTAGATTTGATGTTGACAAATAGGGAGGAACTGGTTGAGAATTTGAAAGTGGAAAACTGCTTGGGTGAATGTGATCATGAAATGATAGAGTTCATGGTTCTAAGGGATGGTAGGAGAGAGAACAGCAAAATAAAAGACAATGGATTTCAAGAAGGCAGCCTTTGGCAAACTCAGGGAGTTGGTAGGTAAGGGGAAAAACAATAGAAGACAGTTGGCAGTTTTTCAAAGAGACATTATTAAGGGAACAAGAGGAAGCTATCCCACTGCGTAGGAAAGACAGGAAGTATGGCAAGAGACCACCATGGCTTAACCAGGAGATCTTCAATGGTCTAAAACTCAAAAAAGAGTCCTACAAAAAGTGGAAACTCAGTCAAATTACAAAGGATGCATATAAACAAATAACTCAAGTCTGTAGGGACAAAATTAGAAAGGCCAAGGCACAAAACGAAATCAAACTAGTTAAAGACATAAAGGGTAACACGAAAACATTCTACAAATATATCAGAAGCAAGAGGAAGACCAAGGACAGGGTAGGCCCGTTACTCAATGGGGGGAGGAGGGGGAAAATAAAAACAGACAATGTGGAAATGGCAGAGGTGTTTAATGACTTCTTCATTTCGGTTTTCACCAAGAAGGTTGGTGGTGATTGGACATCTAATGATAGTGAATGCCCGTGAAAATGAGGAAGAATCAGAGGCTAAAATAGGGAAAGAACAAGTTAAAAATTATTTGGACAAATTAGATGTCTTCCAGTCACCAGGGCCTGATGAAATGCATCCTAGAATACTCAAGGAGCTGACTGAGGAGATATCTGAGCCATTAGCGATTATCTTCGACAAGTCATGGAAGATGGGAGAGATTCCAGATGATTGGAAAAGGGCAAATCTAGTGCCCATCTATACAGAGGGAAATAAGGACAACCTGGGGAATTACAGACCAGTCAGCTTAACTTCTGTACCCGAAAAGATAATGGAGCAAATAATTAAACAATCAATTTGCAAACATCTGGAAGATAATGAGGTGATAAGTAACAGCACGGATTTGTCAAAAACAAATGATGTCAAACCAACCTGATAGCTTTCTTTGATAGGGTAACAAGTCTTGTGGATGGGGGGGAGGGGAAGCGGTAGATGTGGTATATCTTGACTTTAGTAAAGCTTTTGTTACTGTCTCTTATGACCTTCTCATAAACAAACTAGGGATATGCAACCTAGATGGAGCTACTATAAGGTGGGTGCAAAACTGGTTGGAAAATCATTCCCAGAGAGTAGTTATCAGTGGTTCACAGTCATGCTGGAAGGACATAACAAGTGGGGTCCCACAGGGATCAGTTCTGGGTCCGGTTCTGTTCAATATCTTCATCAATGATTTAGATAATGGCATAGAGAGTACACTTATAAAGTTTGTGGACGATACTAAATTGGGAGGGGTTGCAAGTGCTTTGGAGGATTGGATTATAATTCAAAATTATCTGGAGAAACTGGAGAAATGGTCTGAAGTAAATAGATGAAACTCAATCGGGATAAATGCAAAGTGCTCCATTTAGGAATGAACAATCAGTTGCACACATACAAAATGGGAAATGACTGCCTAGGAAGGAGTACTGCGGAAAGGGATCTGGGGGTCACATATGAGTCAACAGTGTAACGCTGTTGCAAAAAAAGCAAACATTATTCTGGGATGTATTAGCAGGAGTGTTGTAAAACAGACACGAGAAGTAATTCTTCCGCGCTGCTATGGCCTCAATTGGAGTGCTGGGTCCAGTTCTGGGCGCCATATTTCAGGAAGGATGTGGACAAATTGGAAAGAGTCCAGAGAAGAGCAACAAAAATGATTAAAGGTCTAGAAAACATGAGCTATGAGGGAAGATTGAAAAAACTGGGTTTGTTTAGTCTGGAGAAGAGAAGATTGAGAGGGGACATGATAACAGTTTTCAAGTACATAAAAGGTTGTTACAAGGAGGAGGGAGAAAAATTGTTCCTGTTAACTTCTGAGGATAGGACAAGAAGCAATGGGCTTAAATTGCAGCAAGGGAGGTTTAGGTTGGACATTAGGAAAAACGTCCTGTCAGGGAGGTTAAGCACTGGAATAAATTGCCTAGGGAGGTTGTGGAATCTCCATCACTGGGGATTTTTAAGAGCAGGTTAGACAAACACCTGTCAGGGATGAGCTAGATAATACTTAGTCCTGCCATGAGTGCAGGGGACTGGACTAGATGACCTCTCGAGGTCCCTCCCAGTCCTGTGATTCTATGATTTTACAGATGGGGAAACTGTGGCACAGAGAGGAACGTGGGACGCTCAAGCTCACGCTGCAAGTTCCTGGCAGAAACAGGAACAGAGCGCAGGAGTCCTGGCTGCGCTGGCTGTTCTCTTGCACAGCCGACACTCCGAGAAGTTAGAGAACAAAGCAATGAATAAATGCAATGGAAGCAAATAAGAGAGGGCTGTGATGTGCGACAGGAGCAACCAGCAGCAGCGAGGAGCCCTGCTGTCTGCCAGGAGAGCCGCGCTTCCCCGGCTCCAAACCTGGACGGCTGCATTGGCACCACTTCCCCGCCTCGGAAATGCAATTACAAAGGGTCCCGGGTGGCGTGAGCTGAACAGCTGGGCCTTCTTCTCTGACTTATGGACCTTGCCGAGGGTGAAAACGCCTCTGCCTCGCGCTGTTGCCACAGCCGTTAGTTGGGTGGAGGTGGGATGGGGCCAGGCGCAGCCCTTAGCTGGCCAGAGCAGGTGAACAGGTGCAGTGATGTGCTCACGGCAAATGGAACGATGAACTCACGCCAGCCCCTGTCTGCAAACCCTGCTGGCACTGGCTTACCTCCAGGGGACATTAAAAGGGGCTGCTGTTGTGACACATGCATGCCTGGGATTGAGGGCACTTAGGCCACAGGTTTCCTGGGAGACCTTGGGCAAGTCCGTTAACTTTTTGTGCCTCAGTTTCCCTTTGTCTTCTCTATGTCGGCTGCAGTCTCTCCCAGGGAGGCCCGATAGCTCCCGCTGTGGGTGTGTGTGCTGCACCCAACGCAAGGGGGCACCAGTCTCAACCTTACCCTTCCCTCAGAGGGCAGGTTTTCTAACCCTTTGATCATTTCTGTTGCTGTCCTCTGGACTCTCTCCAGTTTGTGCGCATCTGTGCTAACGTGCGACGCCCAGGACTGGACACAGTACTCCAGCCGAGGCCTCACCAGTGCCCAGCAGAGCAAGACAATTACCTCCCGTGTCTAAATAAAACACTCCTCCTAATACCCGCCCGAATTAGCCTTTTTCACCACTGCATCACACTGACAACTCATATTCAATCTGTGAGTCACTAGAAACCCCCCTTTCCGGCAGCACTATCGCCTAGTCAGTTAGTCCCCATTTGGCAGCTGTGCATTTCATTTTTCCTTCCTAAGAGCAGGATTTTGCACTTCTCTTTATTGAATTTCATCGTGTTGATTTCAGACCAATTCTCCAATTAAGAAGGCGCCACACCAAGCTAATCACTAATAAGAATAATAACCACCGCTGAGCCAGACCAATTGCACCAGGCGTCCCACTTGGCCACGGCGATATGAAAGAACACAATGCACCTTTCTCCTGTGCGGCACGGTTCATACAAATTGCATCCTCCAAGCCCTTTGCAGAGTTAAACGATACAATTACAGAGAGGAGCAAGGGCAGTAGCAGAGGCCAGAGTGGCCGGTTTCCCTCTATGAGTTCTCATTCCGAATGCATGTATCCTCCCTGTCTGGCGTGACAGCCTGCCGCCTGGTCTTGCAACGCAATGGCTTAGCATCGCCAAGGCCAGTGAAGTCCCAGCTCCCGGGACAGGTGATCTGAACACACACAGGCGCGCTCTGTAATTCAGGGGGAACGCTGACACGACAGCCACCCCGGCTGTTTGGGGAATGCAGGGTATTTAGATGCCAGCACACAGGCCCCGCTTGGGAAGGGGGATGTCCAGGCTGCGGAGGGACAACTGCTTCCCACTGGCCCACCCAGGCACACACAACTCAGAAACAGAACAGACTCGGCTCAGCATGCGGGAGGCTGTTTGGCGGCAGTGCTTGGGAGTAGCTGTAGTGCCCTAGCAAACCTGGGTTATTTGGACTATGCAGTGGCCCAGCTACAGAGGGGTTGTATCTTCCAGTCCTAACCATACATCTCATATGGTCACCCTATTGCCTTGGCAACAATCAACCCCGCCCCCCGGTAGCATGGCGGCTCGGTCGGAAACCCAAAGGGAACAATCTTCCACAGCTCCGATTCAGCACTCAGTGAAGGAGACCGAAAGGGCCGGGCGTCCGATGTGGGTCTGGAGTGGTTCTATTGAAGTCCGTGTTGCTACCCCGGTGCGCTGAGATCAGAACCCAGCCTACAAGGTCTAAATGAAATATACTGTAGCCAACTTTCCCCACCTCCACGAGCTGGTGGATGTGGTCTGCGAAGGGTTGCCAGTTTTGGCTGGCCCTATTCCTGGGGGTTTCATCACATCACACTCTTTAATTAAAGGTTAGTCTTTAGTTCCTGGAGATTCTGGGGCACTCCCGGAGGGTCGGCAGCCCTAGGTTTGAGCGA
The DNA here is from genome assembly GCF_002925995.2 of Terrapene triunguis. NCBI lineage: Eukaryota > Metazoa > Chordata > Testudines > Emydidae > Terrapene > Terrapene triunguis. Next base: position 3,355,259 of record NW_020664543.1, on the reverse strand, counting down.
GGCTGGGGCAGTGGAAGTTGAAACGCAGCGGGGGATTTTGTGCGGTTGCTGACCCGTTGGCAATAAGCGATGTAGCAGGCCGAGTTGAAGGAGAAAAATCTTCACCGAGCGCACCAAGAGGCCAGTGTTCCATGCAGGGGACTGGGTCTGACCAGGAGCAGGTCATTTCTGAGTGCTAGGTGACCCACCGGATTAGGCCCTTCCAGAAACCTGACCCTGTTCCTCCAGTTTCTCGCTAGCGGGCAGGAGCAGGGGAGTGGCAGGTGCTGCTCCGAAGTTGTTGGCGGGGAGGGTTTTTTCAGATACCATTTCTGCGTACAGTACCTTGTTCCAACGTGCCTAAGGTGCAAGTGGTCCAGAGCATCTACCAGAGGGAGCGGGGGCTACAGACTCTCGACTGAGGGGTGCATGGCACGCGGGGACAGCTGCTCAGTGTGCTCTCAGTGAAGGAGGAGGAGATGTAAGAGTGTTACCCCTTTTGACCTGAGTGACTAGCCAGTTTTCGGGGCCCAGCCTCCTTCCTCCAGCCGAGCAGCTCTGAGCCCCTCCAAGGAGGGACTCCTGGGGGTGGATCTGAGGCCTGCGCTTTCCGAGAGACACGTCCCCTTTAATGCCCGCCGCTGGCTGGCTCTGGCGAGCTGATGAAAGCTGCCCGGGCGGGTGGCTGAGGTTGGGCAGGTTAATGCTTTCTGCGATGCGGGCTGCTGGGGAACATAATTAAGTGCTAACTTGTCATTTTGTTAAAAATGAAGTACCAGAGCTGGAGATTTATAATTGCTAATGAGTCAGAATAATAATTAGTTGGTTTTTAACGAGGGCAGCGAGTGCTCAGGCGGAGAGAGCGAGGGAGATAGGTTCTGGCTTTGGTCTATTTTTTTTTTTTGGTCGCTACGTGGCGTGTCCAGCTGCCTGGATCTCTGTGACGTCCTCCTTCCCCAGTCCTGCTGCCGAATTTCGGTGCCAAGCTCTGCTGGCACCACGGGGCACACCCAGGCCTTTCTCTCCCCCCATCTATCCAGAGACAGGGGACAGGGTGGGCTGTTTCCCAGCAGAGAGCATTAGAATTTAGAGGGTGTCTCTGGCAGCCCCGTCTCTTCTGCATTGCTCCCAGTTCCCACGGGCAGGGTAGCCTCTGGCCCGCGCCACAATGACTTGCACCCGTGGCTGCATCAAGGGGTGTGGCTGGCAAAGGCGAGCCACTGGGCTGCAAGGTCAAAGGGAGTCAGCGTTTGCATTGAATCTTTATAAGCTACCAGCGAGCGGGGCAGCTTAATATATTGTACTGCACCGAGACCCTGGGCCAGGGGGGCACAATCCTCGCCAGGGATCAACCGGGGAACAAACGCACTTGGAAACGGGGCTGTTAATCTCAGCTGCCATTTGGGAGCCTACAGCTTGTTAGTTGGTTTCTGCGGCTAGCCTGGCCCTGCTGCCAGAGACTGCAGACCAGGTATCTGCCTGCTTCGCTGCCAGCCCTGGCACTCGGGAGAAAACTTTGCTTGCTCCAGCCGAGAAGTTACCCAGGGAAATGGCCCATCCGGGTCGACCAGTCCACACTCACCCCTCGGACAGCGTGGGGCTGTTCTCGAGAGCGTGTTCAGCACTAGTCCAAGCACTGAGGCTCCCAGTGCTTCCCGTGGGTAATTACGTCTCTCCCCACTGGATTTCACCATTAGGACGTTTCTCTCCGGCTTCAGCACAACTTTGCCACTTGTCCACGCGCTGGTGCGTGGACCTGCTGCGCTTTCAGGACAGCTGGGAGAGAGAGCTCAGCTCCTTTATGAAACAATAGCGGCCTCGACTCCAAATGCAGGAATCTGAGCTATGTGGGAGAAGGGCTGGGGGGAGATTGTTTTTAGGAGAAGTGTGTGAGAGAGAGAGAAACCGCCCAGGAGCAGCCCCAGAGAAGGAGCAGAAAGCACTGGGAAAGCCGAGAGAGAGAGAGCTCTTGGGCAGAGTGCTGGTCGAAAGGGGCTTGGAGTTCTGAGTGCAGACACTGCCTCCCCTTGTTTGATTCCTGCTGGGGCCAGGGAAACAGGGTTTTGTCCATTCTTTATAAATAAACAGGATGGCACTAAAGATACCTGACTCCATCCCCGCTTTCTCCTCCTGTCCAGCTTCAGAGGTGGGTGTCTGTCCTCTAGGGCTGCAGTGGGGCTGGCCAACGGGGCTAGAAACCAGCCTGGGGAAGTGCCTGAATGGCACAGACCTTGGTGGTTCTGCTCCATTGCAGGCAGTAGCTCTGGTTTTCCACTGCCCCCTGCACTGGCGTTGGTTATACGGTGCAAGGCGTTCCCACCCTGGTGCGGTACCGTTCGAACGAATAAAGAACACGGGGCAGCAAGGCCAGCCACCAAACGCCACAGCCCCTGCCAGCCGGGGCTGCCATCGAAACCTCAGACACCTGCAGCTAACCCAGCCCTTAGCCTGGAGAGAGTTCCACCTCTCCCACTGGGCCTGCTGCATCCGCTCCTTAAAGCACCACCTTCCAGCAGCCTGACAGATAATTGGCCACTAAATCCCCCCAGGGAAGAAGTGATGGGGGGTGGAGTGGGATCACAGTTGTGAAACTAGCTCTCCAAAATTGCATCACCCTTGCTGACAGCATAATTGCTCCTTTCCCCGGATCTTTAATACGGATCTTACATCCTTAAACACTTGTATGTTATTTTAAGGGCTCCTCTCCCCCCCTGCAGCTCCCCCCCCCCCTTTGCCAGGTGAAGCTGGTGCTGCCGACAGTTTGAGACGTTATTTTCCTCCGGCTCCGAACTATCAGAAAGTTCTTTGGATGGATTGTCATTGGCGAGGCCGGGGGTGTGTGTGTGTGTGTGATGTGCTGTCAGGGGTCGGGGTGGGGGGGAAGCAGGTGCGGTGGCACCGTTGGCAGCTTCAGAGCCTCCCCGTGACGCTGAAAGAGCAACACGGCCCCAGGATTTCCACACCTCTCTTGGCACTCGGGTCTGGGATGCAACGCAGCATCGGGATGAAGAGAGACGCTTCTGTAAAGGTCACATTGACATGCAATTAATCCTGAGGCTGGTAAATGACAAACACTGGGGGAGCAGTACAGCGCCGGTCTGGAAGGAAAGGCATATTTCACTGGAATGGGGACGCAAGTACGCCGGGAGGATGGCGGTGTGGGGGGCAGTGATTCCCAGCTGTGCTATGGATTTGTGTGACGGGGGACTCGGGCAAGCCAGTGCCCTTTCTGTGCCTCAGTTTCCCCCATTGTAAAATGGAGGTAATGCTGCTCACCTCGTTTGTAAAGTGCTTGGAGATTTAAAAAAACAGCCCTAGACGAGCTAGATTTCCTGATTATTATTATAAGGGTGGTAAGCTGGAGTTTACAGGAACTGTGCTAAGCTGGGTGGCTCTGCTCCATGACAGACGCCAGCTGCCCTATGCTATTGTCCGTAGCACCAGTGCACGGTGGGTATAAAACGCCCCCCTTCTGGTCCAGGAGCACTGTTAGGCATTCGCAAGCATGGGGCAGAACACATGGCTCGGAGTGGAGCTGTGCTGGAGCCGGGGGGCTAGGAGAACCCTAGCAAGGCGTGGGCACCATTGGCACCGACTCCGTGGGTGATCCGGGGCTGGAGCACCCATGGAAAAAAATAGTGGGTGCACAGCACCCACCAGCCACAGCTGCTTGGTGGCACTGCCAAACAGCTGTTTGGCTGCTCAGGGAGGGGCTTGGAAGAGGGCGGAGAGCAGAGAACAGCGGGTTGGCCGGGGCCATGGGGCGGGGGTGGGGCCTCGGGGTGGAACACCCCTGATAGGGTGACCAGACAGCAAGTGTGGGGGGGTAATAGGAGGTGTGGGGTAATAGGACAGGGGCAGGGGGTGGAGGGTAATAGGAGCCTATATAAGAAAAAGACCCAAAAATCAGGACAGTCCCTATAAAATCGGAACATCTGGTCACCCTAACCCCTGGGGAAAAGTAAAAGTCGGTGCCTATGACGGGCACCCCTGGCAGCCGTCCGAGCAGCACCGCTGTCATGCCGGTTTCCCATTGCGAGATGAACACCGGCTCGACGCCTGCAGACACTAACCCGAGGCCGCGGCCTCCATCAGCTCTGTGATTATCGCCCTTCATTCAACAGCGCGTCCCCTCGCAGCCTGCTCCGAGCGCGCAGGGGTTCAGGGATGGAGGGGAGCGGGCGGCTGCCTCAGACAGCAGCGCCGCTCGGTCTCCACGCACGCTAATGGCTATATCAATGTTAGCTCGCCTAGGACTTGTCCCGTGACAGATCTATTAATGAGCCAGCGGAAAGGGCACACATAACTTAAGGAATTCAAGTCAACAGCCAAGGCAGCTTCCCAAGGAGAAGAGATGGAAGGAGACGTCCTGCCCTGCCAGGGAAAGCAGGTGCTGTGTGTCCCCAGCATCCAGCCGCCTGCTTCCTCCTGTCCTGGCTGGTGCCAAGCAAGACGCGCCCTGCGGAATAGGGAAGGGGCAGCAGAGGGGAGGGGGTGGGACCTGATAAACCAAGCGTTGGTTTGGAGTGAGACGGTTTGGTTCTCCCGGGCCAGAGGGCAGGATGCTGGGTGCCTGGCCCGCCCAGGTTCTAGGCTCGGGGCCTGTGCAGGTGTGCAGGGCTTGTGTAGGTGCACGAGTGGCATCTACTGGCCTGAGCACAGGCCTGGGAGCCTGGAATGTCTGAGTCCTAATCCTGGCTCTGTGTGACCTTTAACAAGTCGCCCCCCCCGCTCCCTGGACCGCCACCCCCTCTGCTCTGCCCTACCATGGAGCATCCCAGGAGGAAGAGCGAAGTCCTGGGCATTGGTATTCCCAGCCACAGTCTGAGGGAGCCCAGACACCCTGGAGCCAGTGCCACCAAAACCCATTTTCACCCACCAGCTCGTTTAGCTGCAATTCTTGGTGCTTGGTACTCAGCACTCTTCTGCCCCCAGCCAGCTGCACAAACATTCCATCAGCCCCACCCCCACTCCCAGAGCAGGTGAGCAGCATCATTCCCATTGGACCGATGGGGAAACCGAGGCACGGAGAGGGGAAGGCCAATATTTCCCAGCCTGGGTGCCTGAAGTTAGGTGCCTACATATAGATCCAAGGGGCCTAACTAAAGCCTCAATATTCAGAGCTGCTGCACACTTGAATTTCCGCTTTGCTTTGATGGGAGCTAGGTATGCCCAGCCCCTGTAGCGCTCTGAACTTCAGCATTCACCAGAGCGGCTTCAAAATCATGAGATTTTAGAGACAGTAACGGGGGGCTCTGTTTATTCTCCGCCAGGGGTTTGAACCATGAGGGGGCGCCTTTTCGAACTTTTCTCTGAAGCCATAAGAGCCAGAATGACTTTTATTTTCAATGCAAACTGGGATGCTCACGGCATCACAGGACTCCAGGAGCTGGGGCTTGAAGAAAAACCACCAAACAACATGAGGCTCTGGATAAAACTACAAGAGCCGGCAACACGGTGCACCTAGAAATCAGGCCACGCCTAGTCCGGTGCCCCAGTATGGATTTAGATGCCTAACTTTAAGACTCTGTGGTTTGGAAATCTTTGGGGTCTGTGGTTTGCCTGAGATCACAGAGTCTGAGCCGGGATTAGGACTCAGGCATGCCAGGCTGCTAGCGCTCATGCCCAAACAATCCGTCCCTCTTTGGCTTTCATCCAGGCTTTGATGTTAAGGTCAAATCACAGAACGAGCAATAAATCCGTCTGCAGAGCCGTGTGCCTGGCTGTGTGTTAAGTCATAAAAGTCATGTAGAGTCTGTTAGCTCCTGAGCCACCCTCCAGCCCCAGCCATAAACTGCCTCCCCACCCCACCTTTGTAGCTGCCTCACATCTGGCCACGCACCCTGTCCTGACTGGGCCCAGGCCTGCGCAGAGATCTGGCTTTACTCTCCTTATCTGGGGGGCTGCAGATCCGCACCGTTTGACGGAGGCACCGTTGGAACAGCCTGTCCTGCCTGCGGTGCTAGGAATCCGATGCCTCGCCCGGAGGAACGTTCCCAGGGCCTGCACTGTCCTTCGGGCCTGCTACAGGGCTGGTTCTGTCCCTGAGCACCAACAGCGAGATCCCATCGGCCCCTGCATGGCCTAGATCGGCCCTTTGCAGCCGGGAGATGAACAGCCCAGCATGTCCCGTTCACTTCAATGGCACTGCACTAAGCAGCCACGGGGTCATGGGCCAGGCCCGCTGAGTAAGGACTGCAGCACTGGTCACTACACCCCATATGTCCCCCCAAATAGCCAAGCTAGCCAGTGTCACGCTTTACAGCCCAGCTTGTTGCGGCCAGACGCCAGCTCCCCACACCCCAGTAAACTGGCACAGGGCTTGTGTGGACTCCCACCAGAGACGCTGCAGCGGCGCGAAGGGGTCCACTCACTACTGGTGCGTCTCCTGGTGCCTACGTCTGAGAATTAGCTTTCTCCCCATCAGGCACCCCGTCCATCGGTCGTCCTAGGCTTATTCTGCCTCCCGCGTTGCCTTCTCACCACCAGAGAGTGACTGCAGACTCCCCCCTGCAGCCCCTTTCTGCTCTCAACTTCCTGGCTTGATAGGCTCAGTCCAGCTTCGCCCCATCTGTCCTTTGGCCCTGTCAAACCCTGGTTCCCCTCCAGGTGCAGCATGACATCTATGGTTAATTGACTCCTACTGGCCCACCTTAACCCACTCAGGGACCGAGTGGGGTCGGGTACACACCCTATCACAGCAGGATTTGAATGCAGCACCGAAGCACAGACCTCTGGTACTTATTTACTATTCCTATTATTGTAGCACCTCGGAGTCTCAGTGATGGACCAGGAAGGACCCATTGGGCTAAAGGGGTAACTCCATTAGCTGGCAGTAGTAGTACGCTATTATCGTCTGGAGACTAGCCCCTGGGGGCGGGAGACCACCCACTTTCTAAGTGTGTAACATGCTCCCCTGGGGGCCCATCCCAGGTACCCAACGCTCGCAGGAGTCCCAGTCCCAATTTGCTCACCAGTACTGCGAGGAGTCAGGAGGAGGGGTTGAGCCCAGTTGGGTTTGACCTCCATAGCCCAGCACACACCTAGCATGTTACACCGACTCCCTCACTTCTACCCACAAAGCTCAGGGTGCTGGCTCCGGGCGCTGGCCGGCACTTGCACTGCCAGATCTGCGGGGTGCAATTTCTACAGGCCGCACAGCCAGTGTCCTTGGGGTCGAACCCCGACCCTGCAGCCCAGGAGGCTCAGACTAGTGTAGAAAATACACGATTCCTCTGCATCGGGGTGGGGGAGAGACCATACGCTGCGTCAATTCGTGCTCACCTAGTGGATCTCTAAATAAACCTCCTGCTAGCGGCAGGGGAGGGGTGTCTGCCTATCACACCCCCACCCCACAGCGCCCCATGGCGAGCCCCCCCCCCTCCTCTCAGAAATAAATGGCAATTCCACAGCGCCTGTCTGGGCTGAGACGCCTGATCGATAAGGTTGCTCATCTGTGCAGCTTGACTCTCCCTCCGTAGATGCAATCAAGGCGCTGGAGACAAGGGCTGGCAGTCGGTGTGCGGCGAGCGCGCGCAGCCCCTCCATTCAATCAAGGAACAGATGGGGAGCTGATGGAGTGTGCAGAGAAATCAGGTTTCTGTGATAACATCCTCTCCTCCGCCCCCTCTTCCCAGCTTCTTAGGCAGCTCCCAACACTCCTGCACTCCCACACAATAGCATCCGGAGAGCCCCCGCCTGCCCCCGCCCCAGCACACGCGTTGCTGCGGCGCATCGATTTTCCACGGACAGGAAAGGGCGAGTGAACCCGAGGAGCCCGGAGCCCAGGAGCGCCAGCGTGTTGCTGACAGGCCGGGCACTGAGGGCCGTGGGGAGGCTGCCCAGCTGCGGGTTCTTTGCCTCTTTCCTTTCCGGCTGGGGAGTCTGTCTGCCATGGATCAGTTTAACCCCTCGCTGCCCACACTGGCTCCACATGGTTCCCGCTGAGAGAGATGAGGAAGGCCGGGCATGTATGTGGCAGCAGAGGCTTTGGTGAAATTGTCCGTGCCTGGGATCCATCATTCATCCTACGCCAGTCACAGCCAGGCGCTCTCTTCCCCTCCCTCCCCTGTTGTTGTCTCTACCTGCTCCTGCTCCATCCAACTTCTCCCCTCCGGGCTCCCTGGATTTCCCCCTTCAACGGGCCCTGAACTGCACTCAGGACCAGGGAGTATCCCAGAATGCAGTGCCATTAGATCAGCCACTCTCTGGGGCAGGAACTGGCTTTTTGTTCTGTCTTTGTACAGAGCCTAGCGCAGTGGGGTCCTGGGCCAGGGCTGGGCTCCTACGAGCGACCACAAGAGAAATAGTAAAAATAACAACAGCAGCAGAGGGGAGGAGGAGTTTCCCTCTAGACGCGCCAGGAGCACAAGCCGGGTGCAGGCTCCAGTTTGAAAGGTTTAGTTAAATTAATAGATTCCAAGGCCACTGTAATCATCTCATCTGGCCTCCTGCGTAACACAGGCCCCAAACTAATTCCCAGAGCAGAGCTTTTAGAAAAACATCCAATCTTGATTTCAAAACTGTCAGTGATGGAGAATCCACCATGAGCCCTGGGGAATTGTTCCAATGGTTAGTTACTCTCACTGACAAAAATATACTCCGTATTTCCAGTCTGAATTTCTCCAGCTTAAATTTCCAGCCACTGGATCATGAGAGACCTTTCTCAGCTAGACTGAAGAGCCCTTTATTAAATCTTTGTTCCCCATGTAGCTACTTAGAGACTGTAATGAAGTCACCCCTGAACCTTCTCTTTGGTACCTAAGTAGATTGAACTCTTTGAGTCCATCACCATAAGGCAGGTTTCCTAATCCTTTAATCATGCCCATGGATCTTCTCTGACCCCGCTCCAATTTATCAACATCCCTTTTGAATTGTGGGCACCAGAACGGGACACAAGATTCCAGCAGCCAAATACAGAGGTGAAATAACCTCTCTGCTGCGCCTCGAGATTCCCCTGAATTCGAGTTGTCCATCGTGCATTAATTTGAGCCCCGAAACAGTGAAGATGCAGGGCCAGATTCTCAAGGCCCAGCACCCACCATGCATCCAACCTGCGGAGCTCTTTTGAAAATCTGCCCCAGCGGCAGACAGTAGCATAAGGACAATAGTTACGGCGTCTGGCAGCCTTTGCCACTGGGTCTGCCCCTGCTTGTCACAGGATCTCCTGACCACGAGACCAGACACGCTCGCAGGAGGTGCTACCAGGCTGCACGCCGCTCTGGGAGTCAGTCATTTTGAATAGGTTGAGATCAGATGAAATTCTCTCGTCTGTGGCCAAGAATAAAGAGCATGAACGTCACATTGAACCTGCAAACACGTGGCGAGAAGATCCCTGGAAACAACAGCACCCTGTAGCAGGAGACAGAGCGAGGGGCTGACGGCTCTTGAATTTTAACCTGAATTTTAAAGTTGCTTTGCATGGCTTTGTGTTACTGGGGCAACGCCTGGAGCTGAGGCCTCCATGAAGAGTGGATTGATAACCAATAAAGGCTAAACTCCATAACCAGCCACTGCTTAACTCAGGGCTGCTGCCTTGGTTCCATTCCTGGGCAGGTTAGTGCGTGGAACAATGGATTTACCCTCTTGCGAGGGGATTTACGTGGCCCCAGTTAGCAGCGTAGGGAATGCACGGAGGCACTCAGATTGGGCCCAGAGGTCACGCAGGGAGCTCGCAGACGAGCAGGGAATTGAAGCCAGGTTTTCTAAGCCCGCAGCGGGTGCTCTAACCACTGAGCCAGGCTTCTTCCCGATGAGCAGGGCTCTCCCCTGGAGGGTGCTCCCTTAAGAGTTGCAGCCTGGCCGTTTGTTTCCGAGACCAACAACTGTTCCCCATCTGAAAATACCCTGCCGGGGTGGGGGTGGGGGGATTTTGTGACAGCGTCTCCGCCTCGTTCTCTCTGAAATGTGAAACTGCGATCGGAAAAGGGTTTTGCCTAGGTCTGACTGCGATGGCTCCGGGCACATGGGGCTGCATGGCTCTGCAGCAGGGTGGGTCCCCTGGAACTCATAGACTCATAGACTTTAAGGTCAGAAGGGACCATTATGGTCATCTAGTCTGACCTCCCGCATGATGCAGGCCACATAAGCTGATCCACCCACTTTCCCTTAACTCAGCTGTTGAAGTCTCCAGATCGTGATTTAAAGACTTCAAGTCGCAGAGAATCCTCCAGCTTGCGACCCCTGCCCCATGCTGCGGAGGAAGGCGAAAAACCTCCAGGGCCTCTGCCAATCTACCCTGGAGGAAAATTCCTTCCCGACCCCAAATATGGCGATCAGTAGAACCCCGAGCATATAGGCAAGATTCTCCAGCCGGACCCTCATTTTTCCAGCGATGGCACGTTATTGCCTAATTGAATAAAATCACGTTATCCCCTCAAACCATTCCCTCCAGCTCCTCCAGCACAGACCCCTGGCACGGGAGCTGCGAGAGAATCCCCAGTAGTGGGTAAGGGGCACGTGAGACCCCCTTGTGCTCTTCTGAGAGGGGCAGCCCCCTTTCTCCGCCCTCTCAGCTTTCCTAACTCAGTGCATCCCTGGCTCGGATTAGACTGAGAGCTCTTCGGAGCGGGGACCCTGACTTCCTGGGTGCATGTGCAGCCCCCAATGCAATGGGTGTCCTGATACAGGCTGGGGGCTCCAGATGCTACTGCAGTATAACCCCCCCCCCCCAGTTCTTCACAGGCAGACACAACTCTTCCCCACCGCCTAGCCCCTACCCAGGAGTCCAGAGCGACGGGAGTGAGGCACTTCCGTGCCAGGCATTGCTTTGAAAATAAACCGCATTCAAACATTTGAGGGTTATCGTCAAGTGAGATTGAGTTGTTTAGAAGCCAGGGAGCATGAAAAGGCTGCTCAGCAAGAAGCTGTATGCCAGCAAGCCCTATTCAACACCATTAATTCACCGTCTCCGGGCCCTCAATGTGTCGCTCTGATGCTAGTCTTTCCAGCTAAACTGATGTTCCATTTCTCAGGGTCTCCCTCCCCGGCTGGAATCTCTAATACGGACTTTCATCCCCACAGAAAGGATTGGCTTTGAAAAAAGCAACCCAGCAGGACCCAGGAGGGGAGAGCCCCACAGGGAACTGCTATTAAAGCAGAAGCCTTTTTTTTTTTTTTTTTTTTTTGTGGTCTCGCCAACCTTGACTTGTGCCACTTTAACAACAGGAGAGAGAGGATGAAAGCGCTCAAGGAAATCTGCCTGAAATTCTTCCGCCAGCTGGAGATGCAAAGCAAGAGCAGATGGACACGGCGAGCTGTGCTGTCGATCCTAGGATCCGTACCTGTTAGGCACCGAAATCCAGCTCTGTGTCTGTCCGCGATCGCACCATGGCGGGCGCAAGAGCCTTCTGCTGCACCTCTCCTGGAGCATCTTCCCTTCATGGTTCAGTTCCATCACTCTCACGCACTCTACAAATGTCATCTGGAAAAAAATAACTCTCCCATCCTAATTCCTTTCTTCTCCCGCTCCTCCAGACGTGTGTTATGGACAGTATGTGACTGTAGCCCGTGACATTGTAAGCATATTATTTATTATTTCTATTACTCTTGTCCATTTTTATTCTCTAAGTCTCAGTGATTCTCTTATTAACTCTCTGAAGTGTGTTTGTGATGCTCTGGAATGAAAGAGACTCCGTAAAGTTTAGCATTAATGTTCTCCTCCATATATTACAGTTGGACTGTGTCAGACAGACAGACCTGCCCCCCCTCCTCCCGCAGACTTATCTCGTCTTGACCCGGCGGGACTGCCATGTGCTAGTAAACTGAGGGAGGTTGGGCTTCTCCTGTCCCCACCATAATGTGCAACAGCGACCTGCCCGTGGGATAACTGCAGAGGGGAAAAAGGAAAGGGGTGGGAGGTAAAAGCTAATCGCACTGTAATTAAAACCATGCTGTGTAGAGCTGTGAAATATGGTGGCCTTTGGCTTTCCGTGTCCTGCACCTTTAAATGTCTCCAGGACAGGGGCCATTTTGTTCTCAGAGCTGCTACAGATTGGTGCAAAGCAGATGTCCACACCATACTCTTGCCATAGAAATTTCATCTCCTCTGGCCTTTAAACAAAAATAATTTGATATTGAAAGCAACCAGATGCGTAATGACCTCTGGGGTCATCAGTGGGTTGTGAAGCCAGCAGGGCAGAATAGACCTCTGCCACTCGAAGGAGTAGCACCATAAGCCGAAAGGAGTAGTAGGTTGCTATCCTCTATAGACCAGCCCCTAGCAAAGGACATGGCACTTGAAGAACCAGTGGCTTTTGGGCTCTGGAAACTGAGATCAACAAGCTAGCTCTGGCTGTGTTTACCTGGTGTGATGTTGTGCAGTCTATATGGTTTTATAAAAACATAATAAGAAGTGAATATAATGTAACTGGAATAGTTTTATAAAAATATGGTAAGTGAATATAATGTAACTGGAATATGCTTCATGCAAAAGGTCTCTTGTAAGGTATCCTTACAAAGCTTATAATCTACTGAGTGTGGTCATCCTATTTGTATAAATGTACCACTCTTGTATCTAAAACTAGAAATATGAAATATAACTCTGAGGGCCTATTGTAATTATGCAAAGTGTGAGCCATTAATAGTGGTTTGGAATCTTGATGACTCCCATTAACCAGGACCATTGTCTGCAGATGGCTGTGTTTTAACTGTTAGTCTTCCTGTATATGTGTGTGCTGGCAAGCGGGTAATGAAGTCTTGCAGTGACATGTGATCATGTCACCTGACCTGGAATCCATCTTTAACCTTGTGCTTTTCCAGTGGGGGGGGGGGTGGAAACCCAGAGGAACAAAGGGTTCCCGCCTTATGCAAAAGATATATAAAGGGGTGGAAGAGAACAAAGGGGAGAGAGAAGCCATCATGAAGAATCCCCTAGCTATCACCTGAGCTGCAACAAGAGCTGTACCAGGGGAAAGAATTGTGCCCAGGCCTGGAAGGTGTCCAGTCTGAAGCATCTCTGAGGGTGAGATTATCTGTATTCAGTTTGATTAGACATAGATTTGCGCATTTTATTTTATTTTGCTTGGTGACTTACTTTGTTCTGTCTGTTACTACTTGGAACCACTTAAATCCTACTGTCTGTATTTAATAAAATCACTTTCTACTTAGTAATTTACTCAGAGTATGTATTAATACCTGGGGGAGCAAACAACTGTGCATATCTCTCTATCAGTGTTATAGAGGGCGAACAATTTATGAGTTTACCCTGTATAAGCTTTATACAGGGTAAAACGGATTTATTTGGGTTTAGACCCCATTGGGAGTTGGGCATCTGAGTGCTATAGACAAGCACACTTCTGTGAGCTGTTTTCAGGTAAACCTGCAGCTTTGGGGCACGTAATTCAGACCCTGGGTCTGTGTTGGAGCAGACGGGAGTGTCTGGCTCAGCAAGACAGGGTGCTGGAGTCCTAAGCTGGCAGGGAAAACAGGAATAAAAGTAGTCTTGGCACATTGGATGGCAACTGCCAAGGGGGTTTCTATGATCCAACCCGTCACATGGGCTCCAGTGATGCCATCCTCAGTGTGGTGCAGCAGAGGAAAGATGGCTCCAGAGGCACCTGGCAAAGCGTGACTGAAGTTTATGGCCCCTCCATGGCCTTGCTTTCCAGTGCTGCTCTGTGAGCTGCAGATTTGCCGAGCTCTTCCATCCTCGAGTGGAGCTGGTTTTGTGCAAAGTGAAAGTGATTTGGCTTGCAATCTCGTTTTTTGCCATCAGTCACTGCCTGTGACACCCAGCGGTAATAGAAGGGCACAGGAGCTCTGCATTTTCTATTTCCATTCGGCAGCATTTCTCCTTCAGTGGGGACATAAATTCTGCCCTTTTTGTGTGTGCAGATTTTGCAGAATTACTCGCCTTTTGCAGAGCTCTATATATTCTGAGCAGCGGTGTATACACATGGGGTGCAGGGAAGCGCTTGGCAGATGAGACTTAATTAGGGTGCAGGATTTTGTAGGGAATGGCATATTGGTGCATTTGCATTCAGTCTCTGGAGAAATGCACTTGTCTCTGGATAGCTCACAAATGAAATGAGTTTGAGGGGTCTCTGAAAACTCAGCTCCTGCTGAATGTGGCTGTAAATCACAAACCGAACTCACTATCTGGCACATGAACAGCTGTTTCTCAGGACAGGACTGAGGACGGGAACATAGCATGGGGTGCTGCTGGACAGGAATGGGGTGCATCAGCAGAGCTAGCGGAGAAGATGGGGAGACAGTGATGGAAGAGGAGAAGGTATTGCAGACTCAGGATTAAGGGGCATCATCCAAGCTGGGGGGAAGGAGCAGAAGTGGGGATCTGTGGGTTGGGATAGAGGTGCTTCTTCGGCAGAGCTATGAATAGGAAAATTCTTGCCCAGCTCTGACTTGCACCTACCTGTTATTGGCTTCCCAATAATAACATTTTATCCTTTTGTAGGCAATGGAAGATTTCAAAGCACATTATAAATGTTAATTAATTGAGGGTCACAACATCCCTGAGTGGTAGGGAAGTGTTATCCCTATTTTACAGATGGGCAAACTGAGGTAGAGAGAGGTTAAGTAACTCACCCAAGATCGAACACCAAGTCAGTAGCAGAGCCAGGAATGGACTCCAGGAGTTCTGTGCCTCTGTGCTTAACCACAAAACCAGTGTTTATGCTATTAGCAGCATTGCCATCCCCAAGCAATCAAACTTCCTGGGGTAGGCTCCCAACATCATGAGTTTGGCTTAAAAATCATGAGATTTTTACCAAAAATAAATTCTGTGTTCTTTTCATTTGCCTTCTGGAGTCTGAACCTTCAGCATGCACTCAGATCATGTTTTCAAGCTTTTCCTGCAAACATGAGGTCACCAAATCAACTCGTGTTTTTAAATGGAAGCTGAGAGTCTTAAGTAGTCACATGACTCCAGGAGCTGAAGCTTTAAGAAATACCCCAACTAGTGCAAGAGTTGACAACACTATTTTAGCCCATTTCTTCCTGGAACACACAAAAAGCCACTCACAATTAAAGAGGGGAGAGTGATGGGTTAGACCCCCCCCATCCGGGATGCCACCTGATGTGCTGGGATTTCACTGAGCCTGCCTGATCCCCCTCTCCCTGTTTTGCTGAATTAGGCTCTCCAGCCTCTGGCAGCACACCCACACACACAGGTAGGGACGCACCAGCAGTAGAATCACACAAAGTCTGCAAGCAGCTCTCTATGAGAAGATTCAGCTAGGAAATCGCCCACAACTCAAGTGCAGATCCCCTCTGGAAAGTACACCCAAAATAATATTGTCTTGTGCTGTAGAGAAATCTATAAAGCTCATAAATTTGTCCCCTCCCTCAATGTGGAGGAAGATATGCACAACTTCTTGCCCCCTCCCCAGCTAGAAATTGCACAAACTGAGTTTAATAATAAACAAAACAAAATCTGCCTTTTATAGTTAATAAACGTAAGTGATTATAAGGGATAGCAAACAGAACAAGATAGATTACTAAGCAAATAAAACAAAACACACCTATTAAGCTTAAGATCTTAAAGAGACTGGTTTCAAGAAATCATTTCTCACCCTAAATGTTGTTTTAGGCAAGTTGCAGAGTTTCTGTAGCTTAGAGTTCCAGGTATTTCTCTTTACAGACTAGACTCCTGTCTTAGTCTGGACTCAGCCCTTACCTTTCCCACTGCTCAGTTCCTTTGTCTCTTCAGGTACTTTCAGCAGCCTTTCTTCTTGGACCAGAAGGCAATGGAGAAGAGTCCTGTTTGCCTTACTCCCCAGCCTTAAATAAGATTTACAGAAGGCGAGAATCTTTTGTTTCCCAGTCTTGACCTCCCCCTAGAAGTCCAAGATGGTGTTTAGTACCAGGTGACAGGACCACCTGACCTAATAGCGTCACAGCTACTTCCCAGGACCCCTCTCAGGAAGGAGAGAGATTAGTATCCTCAAAGCCTTATTGTTTCTTCCTAATGGCCCATCAAGGCTGATGGCCCGTTGTCTGGTGGGTGGCTCCCAAATACACACCCAGTTGTAATTGTTACATAGTCAATATTCCTAACTTTAGATACAGAAATGATACATGCATACAAATTGGATAACCACATTCAGTGAATTATAACCTTTCCGATGATACCTTACAAGACCCATCTTGCATAAAAGATCTCTTATGCCATATCCATATCATAAGCATATTTTCATGAAGAATATGGGGTGTAACGTCACAGGGAGGACGCAATTATTATTACATTTTAGGAAGATACCCCTAACTATTCCAGTGCAGTTAGGCTTTGCATCAGGAGTTTAGACACAACATAAACTTCCCGAGTGCTGCATTAATGAGCGACCCATTCGAAATTCTAACCCAGAGAGGGCTGAGCAGGCTGTGATACATAAATGCTATACATTTCCTTGCAGATGACATTGTTTGATTAAGGTAGGTACTGAATATGACACCTAGGTCATATTTACTGTCACTGTTATTTTATTTTACTAAAACATTTTAAAGTCTTTCTCGAGAGCTGTGAACTTTGCTTTCTAAAAATCTTGGGGCTAAATTTAAGGGTGGCTCTGCACTAAAGAGTGACTGGGGAAAATGGCAATTTCTTATTCAACAGAGCCGCTCCCTTGGCATGTTTCGGGTCTGATCCTTCCCCTTCACTTACAGCTGGTTTTCTGTCCGTCTAACTCTGTTGACTTCAGGGGAGTGGCTCCTGGCTTACATCGGGGTGAGACCCAAATCAGGCCCTGAATATCCAGTGAGATTCCAAAGAGAGGGTGACCCACAATTCTTCTTCTTACTACTACTGTACATTTGTATTCTGGTAGCACCTAGGAGCCCTAGGCCTGGACCAAGTCCCCAGTGCACTAGGTGCTGTACAAACCCAGAACAAAGAGATGGGGCCTGCTGCAAGGCGCTGACAATCTAAGACAGCTGGATGCAGGCGGACAGACAGGGGAGCACAAGGAAACAAGGAGGCAATATTGGTCAGGTTGACAGTCAGTGCATCAGCTGACTAACCACAGCTAAGATTTTTGTGAGCCTCAGGGCCAAGGACCCCAGGCAGGAAAGCACTTAAATTCATGCGTAAGTGCTTTCCTGAGCCGCAGGGAGACTGGCCCCGAGGGTCTGTCTGCACCGCAGGCGGGAACATGACTGCAGCACATGGAGACATCTAGCTAGCGGGATGCCAACAGCAGCGCACGGGCTTCAGGGTGGGTTAGCCAGCCAGTCCGTGCCCAGGGCAGGGCGAGCTTGTACACACCATGGTTAGATTAAAGCTAGTGCAGGTACATCTACGCGGGCGGCGACCACACCTCTGACTGCAGCACTCACATACCCTACGGGTACGTCTACACAGGGATAAAGGACCAGTGGCACGGCCACGGCGGACCCAGGCTGCAGGGCTAAAAATCATTGTGTAGACGTTTGGGCTCGGACGGACTCCACCCTGGTAGGGTCCCAGAGTTCGGGTTCCAGCCTGAGACCGAACGTCTACACAGCTATTTTTCAGCCCTGTGAGGCCGAGTCAGCTGACCCGGGCCAGCCACTGGTTTTTTATCCCTGTGTAGACATAGCCTCAATAGCTTGGAGATGGCGAAGCTTCTTGCTCTAAATGCAAAGCCACTGGGTTTTGTCTTTCTTGTTTAAATTGGTCTCAGTGTGGATTCCAGCGTAGAACCATAGAAATGTAGGACTGGAAGGGACTGCGATAGGTCATCTGGTCCGGTCCCTGCACTACATGGCCGGTGTTTGCCCAGCACAGCGGCCGCCTTGTCATCTCCCCAGGTAGACCCACCCTTTAATTGTGAAAGTGCACAAAACTGTGGCAAAATCCACAAGCCACTGCTGGGTTTGCAGCTGGACTCTACTAAAGCACTGACCAGCGTGTGGTCTCCTCTCTCCACCTGCATGGGCGCGGGGAGAGATGATGCCTGGCAATAAATGATCTGGGATTTCATCCAGCTCTGCCTCAAGTCTCTGGGACCCCATCTGTCCCGTAACGAGTAGGGCCACACAAAAAATCCCCATCACTTATTACAAAACTCTTCAAAATCATTTTCATCCCACAGGTTTCCAAAAGCAATGGTTTTTGTTTTGAAAATTGTTATAAAAAAGTACTGAAAAGATTTTTTTTTGGAAAAAAATATTATTTTCGGTTTCAGTTTCCCTCCCTTTTCTCCCACAATACATATAAATTAAAAACAAAACAGGAAAATCTGTGAGAAAAAAAAACAACCCAATTTGGTTGTCATTAAAAAGGCAGAAGGCGGTCTGTCTCTTGGCATTGCTCTCGCTAGCCCAAGAAGTTCCAAGTTCCCTGCACAGGCTATTCATTTCTCCTCTGGAAGGGCCTGAGCTGCCAAAGTGAGTTATGAATTATGAGTCCTGGATTCTCTGAATTTCTCCTCGCCGAGGCGATAGCTGAGCTGGGGCAGCTGGCCAAGGCCGGAGGATTCCAAGAACTGATCTCTCTGTGGGACGGCAGAGAGGCTAAACCACATCGCCAGGTCAAGAAGAACACTGCCCTTCTCTTTTGAAAGGGGGGATTGACTCCACCCAGGCCAAGCAGTGTGAACCTGGAGCTCCTCCGTTGACTGTGATGATGGAGTTACTCCAGTATTGTATCCAGCCCTTGGCGCTCAACTCCTCCCTTC
This sequence comes from Terrapene triunguis, assembly GCF_002925995.2. Lineage (NCBI taxonomy): Eukaryota > Metazoa > Chordata > Testudines > Emydidae > Terrapene > Terrapene triunguis. The sequence goes on along the minus strand of NW_020664543.1, from coordinate 3,336,669 downwards.
TCCCATAATCTTCTCATTTCCGCTGCTCTGTCTTGTAATGTCTGAAACTGCTCTTCACGGGCTGATGGATGGATAGTGCAGTGCCCTGGTGGACTCCAGTCAGCCCTGGTTCTACCTTAGCCTGGGCAATCTGTACTGCAGCACTACTGAGACAGCGTTGTCCTTCCCAAGCAGCACATCTGTCCCCGCCCTCCAACTTCTCTCCCCATTAGCTCAAAATTTAAGAAACCGCCACGTGTATCCCAGCCTCTCCAATCTGCAGATCCATAATGACAGCGGGGATCGGTACAGTGGTAACAAATTGTCCGTATTATAGCGTTTTACATCCTGATACCTGCCCTGCTAAACAGCTTATCTGCGAACCAAGTGAATTCATACTGGGATGCTACGCAAATAGCTGTCATGTAATAGATGGGGTACCCATGAAAATGAACACTTACAAATGGCTGTAGCATTTACTTAAATGTCATGCCGATTGCTCGCTGTTGTTATACAATGAGATGGGTTTTACTGCTCCTTCGAGTCCTCAGCCTTCAGAGGAATTTTTGTTAAATGCATAG
>NW_020664543.1:3300319-3336099 GCF_002925995.2 Terrapene triunguis | reverse complement strand
TGGCAGACACAGGGTTGATCCCCATGGTGGGCTGTGGAAAGGGGGTTAGATCCAGGGAGAGCCTGCAGACGGGGTCCCCGTGGGAGGGAGGTTTGTGAGTGGAAGCAGAAGACCTCACTAGCTCCAGGAAGCGGAAGAATTCTTGTCTGGATTTTCACATTTCGTTTGCTCGGCCATGGTCTGGGTCGTGTCGTGCATCGGCCTGGCGACGCGCCGGAGCTCAGTGGCACAGTGCCGCTCGTGGGCTGGTCCACAAGTCACCTGGGGGCGTCTCTGCAGAGCAGAGCACGTTGCCTCCCCGGAAATCCCATCCCCAGCCAGCCTGGGAGCGGCATGCGGACACCCCGCCTGGCACGACCGTGTTCTGCAGCTGTCTTGTGGAGTTTAATGGGGCATTTGATGTCCTCATTAGGAATGAGACGAACTCATTTGTGTCTGTGCTTTTAAGGCAGTCTCTAAATGTCTCGGCTCAGGGGCTGGAGGAGTTCGCACCATGCGAGGAGATCTTTATGAACGCAGTCCCAGTTACGTCTAGCCAGTGCAGAGCAGCAAAGCAGTAACCCTTTCTTTGCTGGCCTTCGGCTGCTGCGGGCTTTTGTGATGAGATGTATGCAGCACCTTTCCTCTCAAAGCATCCCACAATGATTTGTCCACTCAGTCCCTACACCACCATTGGGATGCAACTGCATCTGGGGTGGAGGTCAGCAGCGCTGCAGGACAGTAATGTGAAGGTGACACTTTCCCCAAGGTGTGGGAGGGCAGGTGGGCCCCACACTGGCAAGAGAGGGTTAAGGAGCGCCTCTGGAGCCAGTTGACCCCAGGCCACTACACCTGCAGCCATGCAGAGGAGGAGACCTCACCCAGCTGGTCCAGAGCTCTGTTACTTGAGCGAGGCCTGCCCTGCTAGACGAGCCCTTTGGTGGATGGGATGACTAGACCCAGGAGGACAGACAAGAAGGGACCGGCTGCATGGAGCCAAGCCCGGAGCAGAAGGGAGAGTCTGGCTGACTAAGCCTCACATGACCCTGGGTTATAGTTCACTGTTTTCCTTTTTGTTTTGGAGCCTAATTCTCCAGAAGAGGTAGGACTCCATTTGCCTTAGCCAGAGTGCTATGGCACCACGGCTCTGGCTTTGTGAGGGGCAATACCGGACCGTCAAGGACCGGTACGGGGGGCGGGGGCGGAGTTGTGCCCTCATGGGCCACAAGGGGGTGCCACTTAGACAACCCCGGGGAAGCTCCTATGCTAAGGGAAAGGGCCATGGGCCAGGACCGAGTTACTGAGGTTTGCACCAGTCTTGGGTTTGCAGGGTTCTGCTGTTTTGCTGAGGGGCTGATGTGTTAGCAAGGGCCATAGTGCCATTAGCTGAGCTGGAGTACCCACCGCCCTGACCCCTCTGCCCTGCCTGGATCCACCTGGGCTCCATCACCCCGTTGGCACAGACGCAGGGAGCTGTCCAGATGCCACTGGAGCGCCCACTGCTCAGGAGCTGCAGCGCCAGCCGCATTCAGAACTGGGCTCCGAGCGGCTGTCAGGCAGGGGAGGGGAAGACACCCCGTCCCGGGGGCAGCTCAGGCACAGAGCCAGGTGACGGTGGCCAGCCCCAGAGCGAGGACGGCAGGCTGGGCAGGTGGCATTCCCTGGAGCTCAGACACTCTGACGGAGGATTCCGGGGGTTGCACTGAACTGGTCTGTGCTGGCTGGGTATCTACACAGGATTAACCAGACCTCCCCGCTACCCAGCGCTGGCTGCACCGAGCCTCGCCAGACCTGGGACGGATTCTGAAGGGCCTGGATCTAGTCCAGCTGAAACACAGTAACTGTGGAACCTCTTCACAGCATAGGTGGAGAGATGATTCCCTGGGGCCCAAACGTTTACAGCTGGCAGCAGGGCAAGAACGCGGGGCCGGCTGCTCTGAGCACGCAGGATCCAGCCACCCACGGTCTAGCTCAGCTTCCGCAACTCCTCAGGGTGCACAAGGAAAGCCAAGCGGTGGAAATGGAGCCTTTCCCTGTCCGCGTCTGGGATCTGCCGCTGCTGCTGGCTGCATGGGGGCAGATCCCGAGTGTAGATAAGCCCTTAGCCAGTATGTTTGAGGGGCCAGGAATGAAAACCCACCCCCAGCGGCAGCTCCCTTGCTCCTGTTCTTCGGCTGATGGAAGTTGAGAGGCCCCAGAAGAGAAATGTTGCAGTAGGTGTTTGTGAACGAGCCGAGTGATTCATGGCGAAGTTAAACGGATGAGCCCGGGCTGGGGTTCAGCTTCTCCAGAGACGATATCAGGTGTCAGTGTCACACTTTTCATCCGCAACTTATTGAAAATCCTTTCAGAGGGGACAGAGCCTCTTGAAAACTCCAGCTCCGAGCTCCATTCCAGTTGGCATTCGACCTTTTAAAGCGTCAGTTCCTGACACCATCCTTATTACATAGTCCTGACAGGATAAGCCCTTCACAAATTAATACCTGGGGCAGCTCCTCGCACACAATTCTTCCTAGCTGCAGTCATTTCAGCCGGCCCCTGTATTACTGATGACAGGCACAGTAAATCTTTCATCGTTGCAGTCCATACGTCGCTTTCACCTTGGGTGAGGAATACGGCTCTGCCAATAAACTCCACCTGCTTTGGTGATCACGGATGTGCTTAGGGACGCCGGCTCTATCACATAGAGCAGAGGTTCTCAGCCTTTTTCGTTCTGAGCCCCGCCACCCCCCCCCCCCCCCCCAACATGCTCGAAAAACTCCACGGCCCACCTATGCCACAATAACTGGTTTTCTGCATATAAAAGCCAGGGCCAGCGTTAGGGGGTAGCAATCAGGGCCATTGCCTGGGGCCCCATGCCACAGGGGCCCCCACAAAGCCACAGGGGCCCCCCCGGTCTCCACTGGCAGAGATGAGAAACATGCCAGCTTCTCCCAGGGCGTGCGGCTTTCTTTATTCCCTGTGTGTGCCGGTGGTGGAGAGGGGAAGCCCTGACAAGGGGCACTCCCACTGAACAGAGCTCTCTGCATTGAGGGAGAGCAGGCCTGTTTGCCATCCCTGGCTAGGCACGTGCTGTGCGTGATAAGAACATAGGAACAGCCAGACTGGGCCAGACCAAAGGTCCATCTAGCCCACTATCCTGTCTTCGAACAGTGGCCAATGCCAGGTGCCCCAGAGGGAATGACCAGAACAGGGAATCATCGAGTGATCCATCCCCTGTCGCTCATTCCCAGCTTCTGGCAGAAAGAGGCTAAGGACACCATCCCTGCACACCCTGGCTGACAGGAGAGTAGCAGTTGATTAGCCGTATCCCCCTACTGAATTCACTGAACAAATCAGCTCTGCTCCTGGGCTGGTGGGATGGCTTATCTCACAGCAAAGAGACGCCCTCCGGTCCGGCCCCAGGCGATTCTCACCAGGATTAAGCAGCTGATGGTGGGTGTGTTGGCCGGGTGCTATCAAGCATTGGACACCAGACCCGGCTCAGTCAGCAGCGAGTTTGCTTTGGACAAGAGCGCGGCTCAGAAGGCATTACAAGCTTCCAGGGCATCTGCCGCTGGCTGGCGCTAACCCTCGAGGGCCCGTTGAACAGCACTTTGCCCTCCTCACAAGGAATGCCTGGCCCAGGGAGGGGCCTCTGTCTGCTTCCCCGTGCGTGCTTTGCCTCCCCAGGTGGAGATCAGCAGGGGTTCGGGAGCTAACAGCTCCCAGCTGTGTAGGTGGGGGCCATGGTGGGGGTTGGAGGCAGAGCCATTGTAAGAGGCTTGGCTTTCTCCCGTGGCCTGACAAAGCCCCGGGTTCCTGAGCTGCATGGCCCGATTGCAGGAGCTGGGAGGCGAGCACGGTTGAGACCCACAGCAGCTGGGCCCGATGCAGAGAGGGGGCCGTGACCAGGGTCGACAAGAGAGGGGGGAAGCTGGTACAAATGACCGGGGCCCGGCGGTCCGGAAGGGGGCCCGGGGCCCGACTATGTTGCATATGTTTTTGTCTTTCTCGGGTTTTTTAGCCGGTCCGCCCTTGCTGGGGGGCCTGAAAAAAAATTTTCACCAGGGCCCGAACCTGCTCTCGGCAGCCCTGGCCATGACGGGGCAGGGGAAGGCTGACTTGACTTGGTCTAAGTCTCTGGAAAACCCCAAGAGATTGGTGCTTTAATCTCGGGCTCTCAGGTGGAGCTGCTGCCTGAGGCTTCCCCGGGAGGGCCTGCAGACAAAGGGCTGGTAGTAGGGAGGGCAGGCGGGCAGCCCAGCGTGAGGCTCACCGTGCTGGGTGCATTAACCCACTGTACCAACGCCCACCGCTCCAAAACGAGCGCAGGAAACTCCCCCAGCCGCCCAGCCTCCGAAATGACAGAACCTCCCACCCTCACGGGGAGCCCCGGTTCACCCAGCCCAGCCGACGGGTTAGAATCCACCTTGCCCTGTGATGGGGGAAGGGATCAAGGCTGGCACTGCCAGGGGAGGTTCGCCAAAGGGGCCTGCCTGTAGGAGGTGGGCTGCACCTCCGCTGGCATGGCATCGTACAGCTAAATTCAATGTCCCTGTTAGCATCCCGGCCCAGAGCCCAGCCCCCTGGATCACTGCAGGATGTGCTTGCTGATTGGCCAGCTGCTCTGAGTGATTGGCACCTGTCAGGCACACTCGATGATTGGCAGCCTGGCACCGTCCAGAATATTTACACGCCAGTAGCATTTAGCGTGTGCCCTTCCACATGTCCCATCGCCAGGCAGCTAACGGCTTGGAAAACGCATCCGCCCCGTCTGCCGGGGGAGCACAACACAGCAAAGGACCCGGGTGCTCTGACTCGCCCCTGTTTGGACTGAGGAGTGTGCAGCAGAGACAGCTGCCTCCAATCATGCCACTCGGGGTTCCCCCCGCGCTCCTGCTCTTCCCAGCCAGCACCACAAATGAACCAGCTATAAATTGCTCTGCTTAAATTATGCATTAGCTTTTTAAACGGCAGTTTAAGCTTGCAGTGAGATGGATTTTTATCAGTGCCTGATGCCCACCTCAGGCTGTTAAATTTCATCTCAGGTGGATCAGATGGGTAATAATTTCCCCCTTTAGTGAGACATAGAAATTCACTCCTCTGCCTCGGCGCACGGGATACAGAGCAACGCACAGAAAAAGGCCCCCACGCCGCTCCCTCAATCCGACCTTACGCAGCCCCCCCTCCTCTCCTTCGCTGCCAGTTCTGGGCTACACACACACACACACACAGCTCAGCTGGTGCTCCTCATTCCTGACCCACTGCCCAGTGCTGGGCTCTCCACATACATACAGCTCTGGCCGGCAGGCCCCTTCCCCCTACTCTTCCAGGTCTGGGCTCCTCCAACACAAATCTTCTCATGCATCTCAGTCCCAGCCCACTCCCCTACTCCAGCTATAGCAGCCCAATAGCTCTGCCAATGCCCCTGATCCTGCTATTCCAGTCCTGGGCTGGCTCTATCAATGGTAACGTATTCCATGGGATAGTTCTGAGATGTTGGAGTGGGGGACAGGGAGAACCCAACCTTCCCAACTCTGGCAATTTTATCACAAATCTCACACTATTTAGTTGTGGTTTTTTTTCCTTAAAGCACCAGCTCCTGGAGTCCTGTGATTACTTGAAAATCCTTGCTTTTATTTTAAAATAAGAGTACGTTTCTGGTCCTTGTGGCTGCAGAGAGCGAAGCTAAAAAAACAGACCCAAGTGCACCCTGAAGGATCAAAAACCAGGAGGCAAATTAAAGCAAACATTTATGATGATTATTTTTTTAAAATCTCATGATTTTAAGCCAATCCTCTGATTTCTGACTTTCGGGTTGGCACTCCTGGGAATGTAACCCAGAGGGAATCGGTTAGCACCGAGGTGGCCAACCTGTGGCTCTGGAGCCACATGCGGCTCTTCAGAAGTTAATATGTGGCTCCATGTATAGGCACCGACTCCGGGGCTGGAGCTACAGGTGCCAACTTTCCAATGTGCCGGGGGGTGCTCACTGCTCAACCCCTGGCTCTGCCACAGGCTCTGCCCCCACTCCACCCCTTCCCGCCCCCTCCCCTGAGCCTGCCGTGCCCTTGCTCCTCCCCCCCACCAGAGCCTCCCGCACGCCACGAAACAGGTGACCGGGAGGTGTGTGTGTGGGGGAGTGCTGATCGATGGGTGGGAGGCGCTGGGAGCAGAGGGTGGGAGCTGATGGAGGGCTGCTGATGTATTACTGTGGCTCTTTGGCAATGTACATTGGTAAATTCTGGCTCCTTCTCAGGCTCAGGTTGGCCACTCCTGGGTTAGCACTTTCAACCGCGCTGAGCCATGGGCTGACCTGGGATGATTTAGTTGGGGATTGGTCCTGCTTTGAGCAGGGCGTTGGACTAGATACCTCCTGAGGTCCCTTCCAACCCTGATATTCTATGATTCTATGACCATTCCCTGCAATTCCAGCCCGCCGTCAGGATTCTCAGTCTCATGCCAGCCCTGTTGTACTCAGAACCGAACACGATCTCAGAGGGGGAGACGGTTTTGCCTGGAATGAGGAGCCAGTGGCCCAGCCAGTGGCCCAGCTGATGTGGCCCTATCAGCCCTGGCCTTCCCGCTGCGCGCCAGGAATGACAATCTGCTCAGCTCGACGAGCCCAGAGAAGGGACCGTTGTTGGTATCGGCGCTCATAAAGTTGCGATCGGCTGATTTGCCGGGGCAGGGACCATTCAGCATACGAGAAGCTGCTGGAGGCTGAGGGTTGGAAGCCCCCCACTCTCCCTGATGTTCCAATTTGCTGCCTTTCTAAGACTCTCTCTCAATTTCCTCTCCTCTGCTGGCTGTGATAGGAGCTTTACAGCCAGCGATTTTCAATAACAGTGATGTGGGATGAGACGATTCTCAGTCCTTCCTCCCTTCCCTGCCCCAGTGAGGAGAACGGCTGGCTGTGCCGTTCAACTGTTGATCACGATACTTTTACAGCCACCGGCTGGGGGGGATGGATTCCAGTTCATTTGCTAACGTTGCCTGCTTCCTACCAGAGACGGGGAGCCCCTGAACCCATCTATTTTCTTTTTCTCCATGGAACTTGCTAAGGAGGCTCTGCAAATGCATAGGTTGCTGGACTTTGCAAAGTCACCTGACCCTGCCCAGGGTCAGGATTCGGGGGGCCGGGGGGTGGAAGTGGTTTGTATCTGGAGCAGCAGCCAGCGGCAGATTGGATCCGAGCTTGAAACGTGATGTGGTGCCGGAAGAGCCAATGCGATGCTGGAGCAGACACTTCCCATCGAGGATCAGAGAGAGGGTCACCCCTTCACACGGGGGCACCATCATCCTCCCCGGAGAGAGAAATCAGCTGTGGGCCCCTCAGGACCAGCGGACAATCAATGACACTGGAAGGAGCTCGGAAAAGAACAACGGAGAGGAAAAGGGCAGATGGGATTGGCTCCATCGGGAAACGAATGGTCAGAAGCAAATAACGTATAACCAATCCCAAGTGCTCCTGCTGGCAGCGTCGCCAACGCTAGTTATTCAAAAATCAGGAATGAGGGCCCAAAAAATCATCCGACTGCCTTCAAAATAGGAAACATTAGGATCCTTCTATTTGCCTTCTGCGTTTGCTCCTTTAGGGGGTCAGGTTTCCAGACCTTTCTCTGCAGCTGACCCCATTTCATTTGTAAATTGCTTCCTGGGGCAATCCTTCTGGGATTGGACCTCGGGCTGTTCCATGGGGTCCCACGGGCCCTGGGCTAGTGTGCTGCATCCTGGCATCTTGGGACCTCAGTGTCAAGGAGTGTGGGGGAGACAAGGCCCTGCACCCCCGGCTTCCTGCGATTCACCATGACTCTCAGCCAGGCAGTAGAACAGAAGGTTTATTAGACGACCGGAACACAGTCCACACCCGAGCTTGTAGGCATAAACAGAACCCCCTTAGTCAGGTCCTTCTGGGTATTAGGGAACTTAGCCCCCAACCTCGGGGTTCTCTACGATTCCCCAGCCAGCCCAAGACTGAAACCCTCCAGCCCCTCCTTTCTGGCCTCTCTCTCTTTCCCGGGCCAGGAGGTCACCTGATCTCTTTGTTCTCCCGCACCTTTAGCTATCCCCTTGCAGGGGGGGAGGGCCCCGGCCATTAGTTGCCAGGAGACAGAGTGTCGGCCATTTATGTGCACTGGTCCTTTGCTCTGCAACAATCTCACCCCCTAGAGACTTAAGAAATGCATGGGGAAAACTGAGGCACTCACACAGTATTCAGAGGAAACATTAAGAACAGTCCCACTTCGTCACACTCAGCCCTTCTGTGTCTCGTTCCAGCCTGGGCGGGGCGGAGCGGGTGACTGTGCGTATTTCCAAAGTCCACTTGAGTCCATGGGGAGGTCCCCAACGGTGGGTCAACTAAACTAGTGCAGCGGGTGAGGAGTGTTTGCCGGGCCGGGGGCTGTGACAATGGGGGTAGCAGAAAAGAGCCTTTTCTGAGCAGCGCCCTTGCTCCCTGCCAGCCCGCGTCCCTTTGACAATGGCAGCCCAGCAGTTAAGAACATAAGAACGGCCGTACTGGGTCAGACCAAAGGTCCATCCAGCCCAGTATCCTGTCTACCGACAGTGGCCAATGTCAGGTTCCCCAGAGGGAGTGAACCTAACAGGTAATGATCAAGTGATCTCTCTCCTGCTGTCCATCTCCACCCTCTGACAAACAGAGGCTGGGGACACCATTCCTTACCCATCTTGGCTAATAGCCATTAATGGACTTAACCTCCATGAATTTATCTGTTATAGTCCTAGCCTTCACAACCTCCTCAGGCAAGGAGTTCCACAAGTTGACTGTGCACTGTGTGAAGAAGAACTTCCTTTTATTTGTTTTAAACCTGCTGTCCATCAATTTCATTTGGTGGCCCCTAGTTCTTGTATTATGGGAATAAGTAAATAACTTTTTCTTGTTCACTTTCTCCACCGCACTCATGATTTTATATACCTCTATCATATCCCCCCTTAGTCTCCTCTTTTCCAAGCTGAAGAGTCCTAGCCTCTTTAATCTCTTCTCATATGGGACCCATTCTAAACCCCTAATCATTTTAGTTGCCCATTTTAGTTGGTGGTAGGTCGTGCTAACATTGCTTGTGAGGTGAGAGGCGGTCCTCATGCTCTGGTGCTGGCGTGGGTGGACAAGGGGTCTTCCCCTAGAGGCCAAGCAGGCCAATTAGCGAGACCTGTCAATAAACGGAGAATGGCTCCCCTGGCCAAAACTTTTAAATACAAACAGAATAACCAGCATTCTCCCGCACCCACACTGACTTCTTTGCTGTTAAGAAACTTTTCCAGGCTTATCAGAGCACTGGTAGCAAAATATAATCAAACAGTCCCTCTCGCCTTAATTTGTCACCCTTCGAAACCTCTAATGCTTCCATTAAATCCTCTCTCCACCCTCCCACCCCAACAAAGGGAAGCCGAGATTGTCAGGAGACACTTTAATCTCAATCCGTTCGAAATAAAGCCGTTCTAACGGCACGGCAATAAAAGCAGACTTTAATTTTAGAGCTAATTAAATATCAACAATTGGAATGCAGCAACAGACACTTAACCTGGAGTAACCTATTATTTATAAGGAATATAATGCATTGACTGGATATGAAGTGAGTTGTAGTCATTTTAACATCAGCTGTCACAGTCTAACTGTTCTCTTTTGTCTGGCTCCAGCACAATCAGCCCGCCTGCTTCCGCCGGGACCATTTCACTTCTGCGCTCGACAGAAGATTAATTAAGCTGAGGTCCCAGCAGAGGACAAGCTCACGTGCTCCTGTCCACACTTGGTGAACCTGGGTTATGCTGGAACGGAGCCTCGGCTGATGGGAAGAACAGCGGGGGCGGGGGCAGCTGAGCCATGAGAACCATCTAATTGCAACCCACAAACTGTCTGACAACTCATTAGAAGCTGTGAATTATTTACGGGGAAGGCGTGTGGCCTAGCCGGGTACCTCTGACAGCAGCAGAGCTGCCAAGGGTGGACATGAGCTTGCTGGAGCTCTGCACCAGGGGGCAAGGCTGGATTCTAATCAGATGCTTGATGCATGCTGCAAAAAGGAGACAGTCCCGTCCTGGCAGGTCAGAGGTGCAGACTCCCCTGCCTCCAAAAGCAGGGCTTTTGCCCACTGCTGGACAGTGCTGGATGCAGAGGAGGGAGCGTGGCCCTGGTGGATGGGTCGGACAGGGTACAATGAAGGGTCTTCTGCTTGTTTAGAGCAGCTGCCAGACATTGGGCATTAAATCCAAAGATCTCAAAGCACGTTACTTCACATAATGCCTGAAAGAGCAAACGCCTCTGCTTCCCCAGCCCAGGGAATAGTCACCCCCCTTGGACGGGTGGGGAAACCAAGGCACGCAGCAGGGACGGGACTGCCCATGGTCACGGTGGCAACGCCAGCTCTCCTGGCCCCCAGACATCCTCTGGAAAGCCCCAGGCTATCCCCGCAGAAGGCGTCTTCGCCAGCATCCGGACCCTCGGCAGAGGAAGTAGTGTGAGCTAAGAGCTGACTGGCTGTCTCATCATGCCCGGAGGCCACACTGCTCTCCCAATGCCTTGCTCTGCTCCCATCCAGTGCTGTGATCAAGGTGCATTACAGGCACCAAGCCCTTACCACCCTCTCCCTATTCTGGACAGGTCCTTTCAATCAATACAGCCCGTGAATATTCATGGGGGCATTTCTTGGCAGCATTCTTCCTCCTTCCTGGGGTGAAAGTTCATGTAACCTGAGCACAGGCACCATTTCACTTAATGCCTGTAGTATATTTTTAAGAGGCTCGCTGGCTGAGATTAGCAGAGTCATTTGACTGATAGGTCTAATCATTCCAGGCTGAAATGCCGATGCCTGCCACGCAGCCCCTGCTGAGATCGGGCCTTCCAAGGTGTAACTCCGGCTGAAAGGATGCAGCAAAGCCACCTGCAGACAGCACGTCTAGAGACCCACCCACTGTTCGGATTTATGGATGGCAAGGGAGAAAAAAACCTAAAACCAAACATCCAAAATTGCCATTTTTGTTTAGTGTAGGAATTTTTTTCTTTGGCTGAGAAAGGAGCATTTTTTGCAGACTTGCTCCAACGGACTCCATCTCTCCTCTGCCCCCGTAGGCGCAAGAGCCTCCTTCTCTGCAGCCAGGAGCATCTTCCTGCCTCTCTCCACCCCACAGACCCTACCCCATTCCATAGCTCCCTGGGAGCCTTGCTGTCCCTCCCTCCCCCTTAGCTCCTCCCTCTTGCGCTGCTGTTATCCTGTCTGCAGCTGTATTTTATTCCATGCAGCCGTAAGAGGCGATCTCCGCTCTGCCGTGCTAAGCACAGAGGAGTTAGTGCATGCTGGAGGGAAAGCATCCATGCAGGGACACGCTGTGGTTTGTTTCGCTTTCCTGCATTCCGGGGGTTTATTTTTGTCCCTTTATTACCATCTTTTAATTGGTTTAACCAACTTGAGTGAGCAAAGTGGACACGAAGGAGGAATGCAGTGTGTAGCAGACCAATCTCTTTGGCATCAGAGTCCCTCTGTGTCCCGAACAGCTGCTGGTCCTGCATTGCATAAAAGCTGCTGACAGAAAGATTCGGGCGAAGAGAATTATTTCCTTATTAAAGTGAGAGGTTGTTTCCCTGTTATTTATTCGCGCTGCCGGGCTTGGCTCCAGCCACTGGCCTCATTATTTCCCGTACTCGTGCAATTAGGCGGCAAACTGGCCCTGTCCAAACAGCATTTGGTGGCTGTCGCGCACACATGACTGCTGCTGGGAATGCCCCTGCAGGCTCTGAAAACAGCCGGCTGAAGCAAAGCCAATGTCCTCGCCTCACTCGCTGGCGGCCTCCCCGAATGGGGAATATCTGCGGGAAAGGAGCTGGGGGTGAGAGTGGCTCACAAATTGAATAGAAGCCAACGGTGTGATGCGGTTGTGAAAAGGGCTGGTACCATTCTGGGAGCATCGGGGGTAAGACACGGGAGGTAACTGTCTGCTCCGTGTGGCACTGCTGACCTCAGCGAGAGTGCTGCACCCCGTGCTGGGCACCCTGCTTGGACAAACTGGAGAGAGCTCAGAGGAGAGCAACAAAAATGATCAAAGGGTTAGAAAACCGGACCTAGGAGGAGAGGTTAAAAGCACGGGGCATGTTTAGTCTTGAGAAAAGGAGACCGAGGAGGGACCTACGGTCTTCAGATATGTGAAAGGCTGCTCTAAAGAGGACGACGATCAATTGTTCTCCGTGTAAGCAGAGTCAGGATGAGCTCTACCCTGACATCTGGTGGCGAATTATGGCGAGTGTGGAAAAGAACTCCAGGGGCTGATCTTGTTTGCATAGGCACACCCACTCGCCTGGCATGAAACACAGCAACTGAAAGTGGTTACTTTGGCTGGTGTGGGATCCCCAGTTTCTCTATTATTGGGGCAGGAAGAATAAAGTTTTGTTACCCTGATTCTGTGAATCAAGGCCAGTGGAACTGTTGTATGACAGAAGGACTGAGTGAGTCCTTCACCATTACCTAAGTAGCACTTGCTTGACAAGGGGCATGGGTTACAAAACCCAGTGAAGAGAGAGAGGATGGGGACAGGTATTTGTACCTGAGGGTATAGGCCTCCTCTGAGGGTTTGAAACACCAATTGCACCGCCTCCTCTCTCCACTGTTGAATGTCAGAGCTAACTTTGATCCCTTAGGAGTCTAGTTACAGGCTGCTGAGCTGAATTCACTTTGGGCCAATGGTGCACCAGCACTGGGGCTCCCCTACTATATGAGCTGAAATCGCTAAGAGCTGAAATCACAAAAGAGCTGATGTTATTAAGAGCTGAGATCACTGAGTGCTGTGTTAACTAGTGGGGGAGCCTGAAGCTATATTGCTCAGCAGCTGGCGGAGCAATTTGTGGGGACGACTGGAGGAGCAGTGAGCGGCGTGGAGCCTTGCGGCGCCGGTTGAAGTGGCCCAAGGAACGGCGAGCGGAGCTGTTTGCGGGGACGGCTGGAACGGCTCACAGGTCGGTGAGCGGAGCGGAGCAGCTTGTAGAGCGGAGCAGTTCGTGGGGTGGCAGGAAAGTGGACTGGCTTGTGGTGAAGGCTGCGGCGGAACCCGCACGGAGAAACAGACGGCTGGCCAGCCTCGGATCACGTAAGGTGCCCCTTAACACCCTGCGTGCCCTCCGTGTCTGCACCCTGGGCGAGCTAGGTTAGCTATTTGGAGAAGGTTTCTAACTATAAGGTTTGTTAAGCTCGCAGGCTCCCAAGGGAGGCTGTTGAATCCCCGTCACTGGAGGTTTGTAAGAACAGGTTGGACAAACCCTGGTCAGGGGTGGTCTCGGTTGGCTTGGTCTTGCCTCAGTGCAGGGGTTGGACTTGATGACGTCTCGAGGGCCCTTCCAGCCCTACAGTTCTATGAGTCTATGAACTAAGCCACTCGTCTGGTGTGCGGAGGCACGGCCCTTCCCCATCCACCTGGGAGCTTCCTGGCTTGGCAACTCCTTGTTCCCAGGTACTTGGACAGGCACCCCACTGCCCCACCACTCGGGCCCCCACATCCCCTGCCCCCCAAAGCAACACAACGCTACCTCTTACACCTCCAGCGGGGAGCAGTTCCAAACACGACTGCTCTGTCCGGAGGAGCAGGAAGGTGTTTATGCTGCAGCTGGCATAGCGTAGAGGGTAGAGGAGAAGGGAGGCATGTTAAGGAGGCAGAGCAGGCAGTGGGGTAGAGAGAGACAGGCCGCATAGCTTGCATCTGTAAAACGGAGATAACAACCTTCCTTTCTCCCACTGTGTGCTTGTCTGGTCTGTTCAGACCGTCAGCTCAGCAGGGAAGCACCCGGCACAATCTCAGAAGTGGCTCTAGACCATGGATGCCCTGGTTCTCTTTGGACCTTTATCTCTTTCCTCCTTCCGCAGAGGGCCAGGGGAGGTTTGGCTGGGGAAGGCGAGGTTTCCTGCACGGCCCTGGGTTTGCTGGAGTTTCACATCTCGTCTTCAATACCTGCCTGCCTGGCGCTCACTGAGTTCTCAGAGAAAGTTAAGTTCTTTGAGGCTCGCCCCCAGGTAAGCCGCGGCGTGCGTATCGACCTACAGTTAGCAGCTTGACTGAGGCCTGCCTTAAAAAATGTATCTGAACCTGGCAGGGAAAAACAGAGAGGATGAAGGGGAGCTTGGGGAGTGGCGGGGGTGCGGGGGAGTGAGCAAAGGTGAGTTGGAGGCAAGGAAGACAGGTTTTCAAAGTGAACCTGTCCATTTGTTTCAACAAAGGGCATCCGCTCCAGAGCCGGCCCTTCCACCAGCGTGTCTGTCAAACAGAAAATTGATTGCAGAGCCGCTTAATTCTTCAGGGCTATCCTGAGCGCTCGATGCTTGCTCTGCTGAGCCTCTTTGCAGCCGTCGGGAAGAGGAGCCGAGCTGGTGGAACACCTCGCCGCAGGCTGGCATCAATGCCACTGGCTGGGCCATTGCGTTGCAGTGCCCGGCTACGGAGGCTGTGCTGCCAGGAACTGATGGGCAGCAGAATGCACGCACCGGGGTTTAATACAGCCCCCCTCACCCACTGAAACCAGCAGGGTTACTCCAGATTGACTTTGGTGTAACTGGGAGCAGGGTTTGGTCCTGTATGTCTGCAACCCAGGGGCCACTTCCTCCATGTCTAACGGGAAACGCTGCTCCCGATGCGCTAGGGCCTATGACAATCTGGAGGAGGACATCGTGTCCAGCAAGGGATACTGGTGTCAGAATTCAGTCAGGACAACGAGGCTCACACGCCGCACATGCGGAGGTATCTTCAGGGGCCACAGTTTTTTGTCCCATTCGCAGTGCGGCAATTCCAGCAGCGCAGCATCCCCTGAGCCTCCACTGAGTGTTGACTCAGAGGGAAATAATAATAATATATGGAGATACACCTATCTCCTAGAACAGACCCTTAAAGGTCATCAAGTCCAGCCCCCTGCCTTCACTAGCAGGACCAAGTACTGATTTTGCCCCAGATCCCTAAGTGGCCCCCTCAAGTATTGAACTCACAACCCTGGATTTAACAGTCCAATGCTCAAACCACTGAGCTATCCCTCCCCCAGGATCAAGGGTACTTGCAGCTCATGGGAAGTTGGCAGGGCTGGGTGTCCTGGAAATGCTTCCAAGCGACAGGGGGTTGCAAAGACATGGGTGGGTTGGTTCCCATGCTGGGGGGGGCACGACACTGGTCCTGCATCCTGAAGCAGTGTCCCCAGAGCCTCACCTCTGTACAGGGTCTTTACCTGGGAGAGGAGTCAAAGGGACAGGTGTAGCCGTGGAATAAATTCTCCTGGGTCACCTGGAACCACTTTTGGGCACCTGAGTTCCTGAGATGGGGGACATCATACGGATCTTGGGGCAACAGGTCCCAGGTGGACTCACTCCGTCTCCCCTACAAGCGTGTATGCGTCATATTACAGCCCATTGATTTATACAGACATATTCACCAGGTGGGTTTGTAAGGGAGATTTGTGGAGAGGGCAGTGAGCCCAGAGCATGCAACTCCTCAGCAGAAGGCTCCAGACGCCCTGACTACGCAGGGCTAAATCCAGCTGTCAATCCATATCTCTATCCAGCCTTCTAGATAGTTATACTGTGTCCATCGCTGTGATGTCTGAGCACCTAAATCGCACCGCAAACCCCCTCCCCGGACCCTGTTCAACACCGTTCTGCCCAGTAACAGCGGAGCTTCCTACTGGTCCCCATTAACCCTTTCCCTGTGTCACATCCTAACACGTCGGCACATGCAGCTCTGCGGCGCTCAAAAGCTTGGCTCTGGCTCTTCCACCCACAGAAGTTGGTCCAATAAAAGAGATCATCTCACCCACCTTCTCTGGCTCCTGTGTAAGTGCAGGCAGGCAAACCGTGGCCCTCTGTCCGATGGAATGCATCAGAGCTGGCATGGGTCTGCATTTGTAATGAGTTTGCCCTGCTGCAGCCGGAGGTCTGAGGAGAAGAGATGAGCACTAGTACTTCTTCAAGCCAGAGAGGGTGACCACCTGTCCCTTATTTCAAGGGACCATCCCTTAGTTCATTGGCCTGTCCCTTAAGGTGACCACCTGTCCCTTATTTTAAGATGTGCTGGAATGTATTAAAACTGTTAATTACCATGTTAAACATTACATTGAAGCTTATGATAATTGCATGGCACCCGTGAGAGCCGTAGAAATGTACACTAGAGAGAAAAATACATGGTATGCCCAGAGTAATGGTATTTCCCTGAAATGTCCCTTAAAATAAAGCATTGCCCCTTATTTTTCAGGTGGTTTTCCCTTCTCTTCACCCAACAAAGATGGTCACCGTGAAGCCAGAGCTGCTGGAGATTCTCCGGTTGATGGCAGAGCACAGGGCTGGAAGTTTTCCCCAGTGTGGGACCGCAGTGTCCCAGCCAACAGTCTTTTGCAGGAGCCTGTCTGCAGTAACCAAGCTTGTTAGCCTAGTACACCTCTACCCCGATATAACGCGACCCAATATAACACGAATTCGGATATAACGCGGTAAAGCAGCGTTCCGGAGGGGCGGGGCTGCGCGCTCCGGCGGATCAAAGCAAGTTCAATATAACGCGGTTTCACCTATAACGCGGTAAGATTTTTTGGCTCCCGAGGACAGCGTTATATCGGGGTAGAGGTGTATTAACAGCCAGAGGTGTGGGGCCGCCCGGACAGCAGTGAGTGCAGGGCAAACAAAGCAACCTCCAGTGTGGGGAGCTGAATGCAGAAGAGGATGGGAAGTACAAACCTGGGGACGGGGCCTTAATATTGCCCGGGGCTGGAGAGAAGACGTAGGGTTCATGACTGTTCGGGGAAACTCATCAGCCCAGGATGAGCTGAGCTTCTGATGTGGGTTTTGACTTGAGGCCGTCTCGCTGGAGCATCTGGGTGAAAGGGGAACCACACAAACTGAGCTCCTTTCTCCAGCCCCTAGTTCAGCAGGGAGGGGACCGGTTTCAGTCCATGTATGAACAAGTCTCACTTTGCCCACATTGCTCTCTTGCTGTCTGCTGTCCTGCCTAGGGGGATGGATCTGCTAAGTAGAAGACGACAAATCCCACCAGCCTCTCCCTCCACAGCACAGCACCTTCCTCCTGCGCAGACAAGGGAAAAGTCCTGAGCCAGGAAGTGGCACTGGCCAGGCTGTGGAAGCAGTGGCCGCATGGCTAACCAGGAGCAGCAGGGAAGCTGAAGCAGCAGGCGCATTGCGAGCAGGGAGCGGAGAAAAGCTGAATGCGGAGCGTATTCCCCAAGAACCACCTGCAGAGACACATGTAGCGCAGGCGGTGACTGCCGGGTGTTACAGTGCGGTGCAGGTCTACCTGGCACTTATGGGGTAATCTGGAGTGCCGTCACCCCACCAATGTCAGTGGAGTTACCCGGTGCGATGGATCAGAACCTAGCCCTTCCGGGGTGTGGTTAAGCCAGTTCCACCGAGACCTCCAGCTAGGATGAATATGTCCAATAAAGCCGCTAGCTTGTCTCAATGCCTGAGTCTCAGCGCCTCAATTAAAGATTCCTGGTGACTGGAGGACACAACATCCAGGTCAAACCAAGTGACGCATCTCTACAGCAGTTTCATCAACCGCCTTAATGAAATGGCCTGGCATAGACCCGGGACCCCAGCGGAGTAATAGATGCCTGGTCACATTAACATCATCGCCACGGTGGGGATAATAAAGCAGGCAGGGAAGGGACCATTACCCAGGGCCAGGGCATGTAGCGAACAATTCTCCTAATAGGAATTTAGTTTACAGCAATAAAATTGTCGGCCTTGCGAGCCCACCAATATTTATGGCTGCCATTCACGGCCTCCAACTCCAGCCCTTTGCAGAGACGCCCCTTATGAAGCTCAGTTATCAATAACCCAGACATCCCCGGAGTGTGTCTCTGCCAGGAATTCCCCGTCGGATCGTGGGTTTTCTCCAGCTGCTAATCACAGCCAGGGCCCTGTGACCTTTCTTCCCTCCTGACAGCAAGTCAGAGAGGCTGACTAGAAGAAATCGCTCAGTGGGAAACCGATGCGAGGGAAGGGAGAGAAAAGGTTGATTTTGACCTGTTGCTCCCAGCCCGGGGGGAGCGGGAGGGGGAGGAAATAAGATCTTCAGCTTGTGAAGAAAACAACATTTAAACTTTCTTACCCCAGCCCCAGCCAGCCAGAGCCCTCTGATGGGCAGGAAAAGTCAGTTGTCAAGAGGAGAGCGAAAAGCCAGCAGCCATTTTGGAATCCATGACTGGGCCTGATTGAGCCGAAGAGCCTCCTCCGCCTTGCGCCAGGCCTTGGATGTGTGGAATCTAAGGTCAAACCAGCCCAGCCCGGCTCATTTATCCTGCAGGATGGAGGGAGACCCGGGGAACAAGCTCTGTCTAGCAGCAGCCGCCTTCCTGGTTAAAATGGGCCAAGTCTCTCTGTTAGGATAGAGGAGGTCCTGGAAGCTTAGGTCATGCTGGTATTGTTTTTGAGTTACCAAGAAAGGCAAATCCTGCGGCAGGTGAAATTAGATGCCAAGGGTTTGATCCAATGCCCGGAGAAGTGTGCGGAAAGACACCCATTGACTAGGCATTGGATCGGGCTCTCATTCGGGCTCATGGCCGTACCCCGCTTTAGGAGCTTGAAATCTGGTTCCGTGGTCTTTTGTCGGGAGGTGGGGATGGTCCAACATTCCACTCCTTTGTTGCAGTTGAGTTGCACGCGTGGGTTAGTTATCGCAGGGTCGTGTGGAAATGCTGGGCTATGGGCCCTGGTTTGTTTCTGTAGGGTAACATGGGGTGCACCAGGGACGTGCACATGCTCGCTTATTTTTGTAGGGTTGCTCAGGACTGTTTCTTTGGCCCGCTGGATCTAAATATGGCTGGATCACTCTATCATTGCTCAGAGCACACGGAAAGGTGTCTCCAATCCCTGGCGAAGGCCTCCACCACCCCCATTTTCCCAGCACCCACAAGGAACTAGAGACAACCTGGTACTTCTCGCAGTCCAGTGTCCTTATTTAATCCGAGTTCTGTCAACAGAAGAAATAACATTTAAAAGAAAGCCATCACCAGCAAAATCTGTGGGCTTGTAACTCCCCTCGCTTCCATCAGCCGGAGCCCAGAGCAGCCGGCTGGCTTCATTACTAAGTGGATGCAAATTCACTTACCAGCGCATGTAGCAGCGAATGACTTGCTCACACTTCCCGGCGCTGTTAATGCTTTTTCCATCACAAAACGGGGGCCTCTACTTTGTAATCTGGCAAAACTGTCAAAACAATTTGATCTGGGCACCGTGACGACGCCGGCATCCCTGCGTTCCCGGGGCGTGCTCTCCGCACCCTCCGCCCTGAAATCTACAGCGATTAAGTCGCTGAGAAGGAAAGGAGATAGAGAAACTCCCCAAGCGTGAACACGAACGTGCGGGTATGCTGTGCAGGGATACTGATCACAGGGAGGTAGCCAGCAAAGTCTCCACTCCTGGGAGAACAAAAATCTTCTAACGGTGAGAACACTAGAGAAAGGGGGTCGTGACTACAGCTAGCCCTGTACTGTCTCCCCAATTCCTGCAGGAGAATCATGACGGCCATACCACCTCTAGGGCCCACCAGATCAATACAGAGCTTGCTACCAAGCACAGTGGGAACTTCAACTTCTAACTGGAGAGCAGCCCCCAGGCAGAAGCAGAGGGCACATGGTTTTAGAGTCCCCTCAGGGGGAGTGCATACAGCAGCACACCAACTCCTTATCTGCACTTGAGCTGTAGCCATAGCAGGGGTTTGAACCCACAAACTGCTGGCTCCGAGCTAAGGTTATCTGCCGGAGTCATACACACACTTAACCTAGTTGAGGCTAATTGTGCCCCAGGGAACTGCCCATTCAAACTGATGGACACTGTATGAACACAAGAGACCAGCTGAAACCTTGGAGAAAAGATCCACTGTTCACCCACCCATCTCCACAGAGCAGAGGAGAGCGAGAGAATGTCCAGACCCTGAGGGAAGAACTAATTCTGTTACCAGGACCAGGCACAAAACCCAGCCCCAAAGCAACAAACCATGCAACATGCAGACAAACCAGGCAAACTCCATGGTCTGGCTCCCAGACGGTTCTGAGCACATGCAGCGCGCCCAAGGGCTGCCCTGTGGTTTGTGAGCGCTCTGCATTTCTGAAGCTAGGCCATCCAGGACTAAACCGATGCTTGTTAACCCATGACTACTGCAGTGTGGTGCAAAGGAGACCTAAACAAGCAGCAGGAATTCCCCAATGAGGTTGAGCCCAAGTAGTTGGTTCTACAACACTAATTTTCCCCCACTGCACACAGAGCACCTTCTGGGGTGGGCTTGGGGGTCTGTGCTGCACTCCAGGGATCTCTGGCTTGTGGAATGCTCCTGAGGGAACTCTTCCAGCTAATGTAAGTTAGAGCAACCCCGTGGCTGCTCTAACATGTGCCCATAATTTGCTTGCTCAATTCCTGACCAACCGCAGGACTGGAGAAAGCATTTTGGTGGCATTGTCTCCACACCCACACCCCACAGTTGTGCCCTGTTTATGCATCATGCCCCACCCTTCTCTGTGTTATGAGCCCCTGGGTAGAGTTATGCTGAATGGCTGAATGGTGCTAATGGCTGCCAACCAATGCATCTTTGATCCAAAGACAATCGTGGGCCTCGTTAATGTCAATGGCAACACCAAGTGCTCATTCAGATTCATCAGAAGGAGCAACCAAACCCCTTTATGTAGTAGAGAGAGCTACAAACAATGGAGGGACCGCCCAAGGCACATGGAAAGTCTGAGCTAGGTGTGGGCTCAGGGGTTTCACAGATTGCAAACACAAGGGCTAGACTGGAAATTGGTTTTGCAGCCTGATGCGCTGTTGGAACAGGAAGCCAGGAGAAGCAGTTCTGAGTGTGACCCTGGGAGGAAGCCAAGAGACAGAGCTACTTGGGCACAGAGCTCGCTGGAGGAGTGAACGTGGGGGGTTCAGAGCTAGGAATCTGCCTGCTGTTGTTTGTTTCCACTGCATTCATGGGAACAGGACTTTGGGCGTATTTTTGTAAATGAACAAAAACATCCCTGACTCATAGCATTAATTTCTCCTCCTAACAGAAATGACCCTGCAAGGCCATGGGCCGAGGCAAACCACTCAGGCCAAAGGAGCAAGGGGTTCCTTGCACCTTGAGGGAGGATGCCCCACTTCTTAGAAACAAGCCCTGCCTGATTGCAGACGTTTGCGCAGGAGCAAGAGACCACATTAATTACCAGCAGAGAGCGAGCCCCCTTCAGAGCCATTAAATGGCAGAAAGAGGGACTGGTTTTAATGTGAAGTCATGTGGGATTTTTTTTTTTTTTTTTAATTCCCAAAGTCATTGGATTTAACGCCTGAACTTGCTTGTTACCAGGCACAACCAAATAACAATGATAGATATTTCTGCTTGCTTTACAGCATCCTTCTACGGTTATTAAGGTCTCTTAAAATGTTTTCTTTGAACGAAAGAAACGTCAATAGGATCCTGGCAAATGACGGATTGCAGGAGATAATCCATTTTGTCAGCACAGGACTACATAACCTTGATTTCACTATATATTTTTTCCATTCCAAATTTACAATTCGCTAGGCAGCAAGCTGGAGGTCCTGCAGGACCCCATGTGGGGCTGATGCTCTGCTGTCTGGACAAACACTAAATCTGACCTTCTTTAAAGGTGCTATAATTCGGGATTTCTCCACATTCTCGTTTCTCAGCCGAGATGTAAAGCGAGGGAGAGTCTAATCCTGGGGGTCCTGGCCAAATTCCAACTCAGAGGATGAGATGCTGGGTAAAATTTTCAAAAGCACCTAAGTGACTTTGGACCTTAAATCCTCTTTGACTTGCAACAGGACTTGGGCTTGGTGTACACCAGGGGGTCTCAAACATCATTGCCCCACGACCTCCTTCTGACAACAAAAATTACTACACGACCCCAGGAGCGGGGACCGAAGCCCGAGCCCCACCGCCTCGGACAGGGGGACCAAAGCCCCATGGGCTTCAGCCTCAGGCAGGGGGCCTGTAACCTCAGCCCCGCCACCCAGGGCTGAAGCCCTCAGGCGTCAGCTTTGGCCTTATGTGGTGGGGTTTGGGCTTCAGCCCCGGGCGGTGGGGCTCGTGTTTCGGCTTCAGCCCGTTGGTAACTTAGGAGAGTAAAAAGCAACAGAGAGTCCTGTGGCACCTTTAAGACTAACAGATGTATTGGAGCATAAGCTTTCGTGGGTGAATGCCCACTTCGTCGGATGCATGCCGAGTTAGGCTCTCCCAGCAAGTCTAAGCCAGCCCTGGTGACCCCATTAGAATGGGGTCGGGACCCACTTTGGGATCCCAACCCACCGTTTGAGAACTGCTGGTCTACACTGAAATGTTATCTCAGCATAGCTACATGGGTCGGGGTGTGAAACCGCACCCCAGGCTGGTGCAGCAGTGCCAACGAAACCCTTGGGTAGACACAGCTTTGCCAAGGGAAGCGGGCGTTTGTTGCCGTTGCTCATGGAGATAGCGTTCCTGCCCCGACAGAAAAATGTGTTCTGTTTGGTGTAGGCTGCGTCACTAGGTCAGTCTAGGTTCCATTGTGTAGACCCTGCCTGAGGCCAGCTCAACACTAAAAAGCTCGGTCAACCCAGCTACATCGCTCGGGGTGTGAAAAATCCACCCCCTGAGCGACCTCGTTGGTGCATTGAGCGTCTACACTGGAGCAGTTTAAGAGTAGACAGAGCCTTACTCTCCTAAGTCACCAACGCACTTCTGAACAGTCTGCCCTCTGCCTCCCTCCAATCTCCCTGCAGAGCCAACGTTCTTCTTCGCTTCTGATCCTGATGTACTGGGCACCGTTAAGCAGCTGCCACATCCCACCCCAGAAGTGGCTGCATTTCAGGGATGGTGAATTGATCACCATACATATAGGACCGTAGCATATCCCTACTACTCATGCTGGGGGAAGGGGTATGAAAGAAGAAGGAATCCCTTCCTGCTGGCTCTAAACCTGTTAGAGGACGTTATGCAGCCAACATGGCATCAGCCCCCCCCCTTTTCTCCCAGCCCATGAAGCCTCCTGGAATTGGGACGTCCCCCTGGGGTGAAGATGGGAGGTCTGGCATGGGAGGTCACAGTATCACCCCCTGTGGGAGATAATACTGACCCTGTCAACAACTCCAGCGACAGGACTCAGGTGGACCCTTCTGAGTTTCCTTGACCTGCCAGTTAAAAGGACAGCACTACCCTTCAATGGGTCCTGCCCTTCCCTTGAATCTCATGCCCTGAGCAGCAGACTCCATGGATATGTCCCATGGGGCTGAGTCCCACGTGAGATTCCCTGAGACTCCCCGACGCTTGAGATCAGCTCACCCAGCAGAGCTAAGAACAAAACCCAAACCTCACGCTGCCCAGTCCAGGGCTCGACCCACTAGACCACACTGCCTGTCAGGGTGCTGCTGCTGTTTGGCTGTCATGGGAGGGTGGGGTAAGGACCCCCAGGGACGTGGTGCAGGGATTCCTTCACCTGGAGCCAGGGGGACTTCCTTTTGGCTTGCCCGGGGGGTGAGTCGTGCTTGGGCAGAGGTGCTGGAACTAGGGGTGCTGGGGGTGCTGCAGCACCCGCCGGCTTGAAGTGGTTCCATTATATACGGGGTTCACAGTTTGGTTGAATGGCTCTCAGCCCTCCCACTATAAAAACTGTTCCAGCCCCCCTGTGCTCGGTGTCACAGGGGCAGCGGGGGGGAGGGAAGCAAAACCTCTTCAAAACCATCTCTCTGTCTGTGGCCATTGGACAGGTCTTTCCCTTCCCTCCCCCGTTCCCCCTTTACATCAACATTCAGTCGGGTTTTTTTGTCCCCCCGCGTGCCATTCTCTGCATCGCTTCCATTTTTGTCTAACGCCGGCCGTGAAAATTGGTGTGAAATAAAAAGGCATCTCTGCCCACAGATGTAATCAATTGATCTGGCAGGTCGCCCGTGGACACCAACAAGAAGAAGGCCCAATTTGCAGACGGGTCGTTTGCTGCCTACATTTCCTTTCCCTTTCTTTCTTCCCTCCTCCTGTCCCCCTCACCCCAGTTCTTCTCTCTTTCTTTCTTTTTTTTTTTGTCTTTTTTTTCCAGCTTCACTTTGATCTTGTTATTTTCCGCTTTGCATTTAATGGAAATCAACCTGGGGTTTTTTTGTGTCCTTTGATTCGAGGCCATTTGGATGCTGGAACGTGCTGCAAACGCCTCGGATTGATGTGCTCCTGCTATCGAGGCTAATTTCTATGTGTTCTGTTAACCCCATTGATGGTGCATCGAGGAGCCTTTTAAATTCCTTGGTCTTGTGCTGGGCCCGGACAGAGCATCGCTTTCAATAGAGACTTCTGCACGGAGGTGTTTATACTGGAACATAAAGCTAATAGTGTTTATACTGGAACATAAAGCTAAAAGGGTTCTCCAGCTTCATGCTCCAGGGCATGTACTGATCACCAGCTGGGGGTCAGGAAGGAACTGCAGCCTCCAGTATATTACTGCCGCGGGAGCTGCATTATGTTGTCCTCTGAACCCTCCAGCAGTGAGCACCACTGTCAGACAGAGGCGGTGGCAGCTTGCCTTGAATTGGTTTGGGGGTGTGCACCAAGCAGCCCGGGGTGCAGAGGGAGCTCAGGTTGCGCCCAGGACTCTGGCTGTGGTGGGGGTGGGCAGTGGGGCCTCAGAGACCCATAGCCGGCTGAGGAAGCGGTGTGGTCAGGATGGCTGCGGTGGCGTGGTGTCCCCACTCCCCGGCCCGGCTCCCTGCCCCGGCTGTTGGGGCCAGGTTGTTTAATGGACTAAAGGCACACACAATCCGATCTGGTGCAGCCGAGAGGTGGCTACCAAACTGGATTGGCTGCTGAACTTGAGCAGGCAGGCAGGGAATGGGGACTCCAGACACTAACAACTAGTAATGGGTTTGCAGATCTGGCCTGTGTTCTATAGACAGAGAACCCCCATTTCACCTGCAAGCTCTGGCTCCCTTCTCCTTTCCCCCTCAGTGCCACGTCTATAGACAGAGAGAGGAGATCTTGCCCAAGTAACTGCTCTGGTAGCGAAAGCCCAAACCTCAAGTGGTTCCAACGAGAGTAAAGCCGAGAGCAGCTTGTCAAACCCGGAGCCATACAGCCACGTGTGCCCGTCGCAGGAGTCCTAGCTGTCCTGTGCTGGGATGGACATGTCCGAAGCATCCCAGCAGCGTTTTGCAGAGAGAGGCGTGGCCCAGCGATTAGAGCACTGAGCTGGGAGCCAGGAGATCTCTGTGCTAGTCCTGACTGTGCCACCGATTGGCTGTGTGACCTCACACCTTCTGTCTGTCTTGTCCGTTTAGACTGCGAACTCTTCGGAATGGGCTGGCTGTGTTCGGGCGATGCCTCGCCCAAGGGTGGACAGACCCACCAGTATGGCCTAGTGGATAGAGCACTGGATTGAGACTCAGGAGACTTGGTTTCTACTCTGGGCTCTGTCACTGATTTGCTGGGTGATCCTGGCCAAGTCATGTCATCGCTCCATGCCTCAGTTTCCCCACCTGTTAAATTGGGAAACAATACTAACCTCCACTGTAGATCTACTGATGAAAAGTCCCAGGCAATATCATTGTCCCAGCAGGAACCTGTAGGTGCTACTGAATACAAAGAATAATGATAATAACAAGAAGCAGTTATTAATATATGGAAATCATGCCCAGAAAATCCCCACGCTCACAGCCCTCCTGACGACTTATTTTCCCTTTGCCCGGCAGGACCAGTAATAATAATGATTAGGAGAGAAAACAGGTACGTTATTATTCTAAGCTCTGATTCCAACCCACTTCATTAGAAACTCTTCATTGGTTGGCCGATGGCTTAATGATATCTGAAGTAACTCCACCAACCATCGCAACGTTGATTGGAGTCATTTGCGTACTGCCATCCGCTTGGTTACGCTGCTGTGAAAGTGGCCTCAGGTCCCCCTCCCCACCACCACACTGCTCGGATGTCACAGCCCTGAAAATGCTGCCCCTGGTGGTAATACAGCTTTGAGCTATGGCCGCTGGTGGCAGTGCTGTGCCCTGTCTCTCCAGTTCATAACGATATAATGTTCGTTTTCATTCCGAGGGCACGGAAAGCTCACTCCAGGCATCTCCTGAGCTCTCGCTGCCTCCTAAAGAGGTGGGTTGCTGCAGAAATGGATGTGGTTTTCATTTTCCAGTGGGATTGCAAAACAGATAGATTAGCTGGAGAGATTAGAACGAGATATCAGAGAGAGAGAGATGCTGGAGAATAAGAAAAACAAGAGTCAGACGGGTGTAACCCTGCACCCTTGCACTGGGGGGAACAGACTTTTCAAAAGACCATTTGACAAGGACTCCAACAGGCCTGTTTGATTTACTGCACACACAGAACCAGTGAACAAATCTGCCACCATCCATCACCGGGAATGACAGCCCTGCCTCCAATTCCCAGTGCCCAAAAGAGAAGGCTGCCGAGGACTGCGTGCTGCGAGGGAGTGGGAATGTGTGTGACTTATTTTACAGATAGAAATCTGTGTGTTATTGTATCCCAGTTGGAAAGGTGATTGCTGCTCCTCCCGGTGCCGCTCTGCCTGGCCACTGCCACAGAGCTAGCTCCAGATTTTGCAGAGCCCAGAGTTCAAGAGTGTGGGACTCCGGGTTTGGGTTTGCAATGCCCATTGCAAAACACCGCCAAGGCTGCGGTGCAGTCAGCTGCCCCTTTCCATAACAGCTACGTCCAGGCCAGGGTTTAGGAAACCCTGTGTGGTTATACACTATGTTTGCATTGTCATTGCAGCCCTGTTGGTCCCAGGATAGGAGGGAGACAAGTTGGGGAAGGTAACAGCTTTTTTACTGGGCCAACTTCTGTTGGTAGAAGGAGCACCAAGCTTTGAAGCTTCACAGAGCTCTACCTCAGGCCAGGAGGTGCTGTAACCAGCGTGTCTGACACTCCAGATCTGAAGCGGAGCTCTGTGCCGCTGGCTCGAATGCTTGTCACTTTCACCTGAGCCCTCAACATTTTTTGTGAAACCGAATTCTTGTTTTCCAGCCAGCCCTAGTTCCCAGCCCCTCGTCCAACAGTGTGGAAGATTCCCGCGGGCTGCCCGGGTTGGTCCGAGTCGAGTCCCTTCCAACAGGATTCATTCCTCCTGTGCAAAGGACCTAGAGAGGTTTATAACAGGGGTCAGCAGCCTTTCAGAAGTGGGGTGCCGAGTCTTCATTATTCACTCTAATGTAAGGTTTCGCGTGCCAGTGATACATTTTAAGGTTTTTAGAAGATCTCTTTCTATAAGTCTATAATATATAACTAAACTATTGTTGTATGTAAAGTAAATAAGGTTTTTAAAATGTTTAAGAAACTTAATTTAAAATTAAATTAAAATGCAGAGCCCCCTGGACCAGTGGCCAGGCCCCGGGCACTGTGAGTGCCACTGAAAATCACTCGCGTGCCGCCTTCGGCACGCGTGCCATAGGTTGCCTACCCCTGGTTTATAATATCAGTGAGAGGCAGCAAAACACTCAGGCAGGAGTTTCAACGTTTTCAAACCCCCTTTTCTTGCTCCGCTCCCTAACTGGCATCAGGTGAGAGCCACAAAACACAACACAGACAACGAGGCACCGAGCAAGCGGAGAGGAAACAGCTTCTCGCTCGCGTCAGTAAAGAAGAGTTTTTAAAGGCTTTGCAGAATGTGCCGCGATCAGTCACACATGGCTCCAAGCATTTATTGCCCCCTGAAAGGAAGATCCTTATTATCTGCAACTTGAGATAGAGTTGGGGGCTGAGATCCAGGGATGAAAAGCACTTTCGAAAACCCAGGTATTATTATTATTATTATTATTATTATTTACTGAGTGCCGTGTCTATTATTTCTTCCAGTTGGCCTCAGTTCCGCAAACCATCCTGATTCAACGCAGCCCAGAGCACATAACCTGCTGCTGTTAACGGGATGGTAAGCATGTATTTAAGTGCTGTGCCGAATCAAGGGCCTAGAGAGAGGCTCCGAGACCTGGGCCTTGGGACAAAAGCCAGCTCTACAATACAACGTTGCATGGGTAAAACTTGCCTTCGGTGAGCACAGCTTTGCTCCGTTCTGAGTCCTGCTGAGAAAACCCGGGGCGTCGGCCAGTCAAGTTAAACCTCCTCCGAGAGTGGCAGGAGCCCTCTGCCAGCCGTACAGTGCCTGCGGGCATGCTGCATTCCCTGTCCCGATAGAAAGAGGTCTCCAGCATCAATCCCACCATGCCTCTGTCTCCACATCAGGGGCCACATTGGTTGAATTTTTAAACTCTGCTGTCACAGTGACCGGAAGCCTGCCTGCCCCCACCCTCTTTAATAGCTCCAGGCT
Organism: Terrapene triunguis; assembly: GCF_002925995.2. Taxonomy (NCBI): domain Eukaryota; kingdom Metazoa; phylum Chordata; order Testudines; family Emydidae; genus Terrapene; species Terrapene triunguis. The sequence continues at coordinate 3,307,853 of NW_020664543.1, read as the reverse complement.
CTTCCTGCAATCCCCCAAGTATGGCTCCCCATAAAGCTGCAGCGACACCTCTAGCTACTGCCTGCTCCAGGGATGGAGGCCTGGATTTCCTACTCCTGTGGTGGGAAGGGGCCGTGCAAGCCCAGCTGTGGAATTCCCCCAGGAATAAAGATGTTAACTGGACATTGCAAAGGAGATGTAGATGCTGAGGTACGACTGGGATGAGCAGCAATGCCAGGTGAAGAGGAAGAAGCAGAAGGCAAAGGAGCCTAATGATGCCCCATCCAGTGCTGCCCTCCCCCCCTCACCCTCCAACCAAGCGGCTGCTTCTAGATGGAGCTGGATGCTGTACTGAGCAGGGACCCCAGACCACCCCAAGAGTGACAATGCAGAGGAAGGGACCTCAGGACGGCAGTGAGGAAGTGCTCATTGAGGTGGGGAGGGTGGCGGATGCAGAGCCCACAGACAGCCAAGACCTCTTCAAGACCCAGCCAAACCCAGAGAGAACCCACTAGGTATGTTCATGGCACATTCTAAGTTCTCTGTTTGTATTTTGTGTTTTATCTTTCTGGAAGGTTGCAGTGTAACACTACTTTATTTCTTCAAATCTGGAACCTTAACAGAAAGGAACCAAAAACAGAGAGAGAGAAAGCAGGCTGCTCCGTAAGGCGGAGAACTCACCCCACCTTGCTCTAGGCTGGCTGTTTGCAGATGGACTGCTGAAGACTCAGATCACACCCGTGATGCTTCCCTAGCCTGTAAGCAGGATCAGGAAAACCCCAGAGAATTTAAAATTATGGCTTATAATGTTAACAGTTTTCAATACACTACACCACCGAGGAAAGGGAAAGAGGACTCAGGTAGGTGTAATTTACTCCCCACACTAACACACACTTTTAAAAAAAAAACTTTCTTTGTGATCCCCAACACTTACCCTCTTCTCTCTGTGTCCCCTTCCCCACAATGGTGGCTGACCATGTGCAAGCAAGGAACAAAGTAATTCTCTTTTAAAGTACTTGGGTTATTTTAAGAGCCACACTGGCAGTAATAGGCAAAAAACAACAGCAATAATACTGTAAACACCCCCAAAGCATTCCCAAATCCATACGTTAGCAGAACCCTTTGATGCATTCAAAGTAAAAACTTTTGCAGGCAGAAAAAAAATCTACTCAAATAAAACCAATGCTAATATAATCCAATATGTTCAAAACTGAAAACAAAATACACACAAACCAATAACTGAGCAGTCAAATTAAATACATCGGAAATACAGAAGAATGCTTGCAAGCAATCCAGTGTCTGGGCATTCAGATGACATGATTTTGCAGAAATACTATGGTAAACGGATTGGCTGCAGGATTTCTAGTCCAAAGCACAATATTTTGGTTTTCAAGTCCAAGTCTAAAGCGAGTGACTTTCCTGCTCTGCATAGATTCAAGAATGGGGTAGAAGCTGTTGCTGGCTCCCGGGGCTGGGCTTGGCCTGGCTCACAGAACTAGCTGGTGATCACAAACTCTTCTCCGCTCACGGAGCTTCTGGCCTATCTTGGTCTGGACACCCATTTTGTCCTCTGGCACAATTCCACTGACACTTTCAAGCAAATATTGTTTGATCTTTGCCCACACATTTCTCGGGAGAGCGGCCTCATTTCTCCCACCGTGGTACAACCTCTCCCCATGCCACACTACCATGAGCTTGGCAGGTTCCATCGCTGGGAAGAGGTCAGCAGCATACGACACATCTCAAGTAGCTTCCTTCTGTGGGCCTTTGGCACCCTCCTGAGAGCTGTATCTGCCAGGATCACCCCTGCCTGGAATAAGCCAAGCAGTGTACTATGCACTTACCCAGAGTACCACCCCTGGCCCCACTCCTTGTGGCTAGAGGGTTTGAAATGCCCCCCTATATACTCATCGTCGCGTGTGCTGTCACATGGCCCTGAAGCCAGCAGGTGTGAATGTGCCCCATTCATATATTTATGCAGCTCTATATGGGAAATGTTTTAGCCACTTATTTTTTGCTGTCTGGTATCCTCTTAAATCTAACAATGGCTGGTTGGGGGGGTGTTTATCAGTGACCTTGGCTGGGGTACCCTGGATGCCTCACCTTCCATGCCTGTTGAAAGCCTGACAGGGAGAAGGAGGAAGAAGAAACACACAAGAGAGGACATGTCCTCTGAGCCGCTCAACAATTCTGAGTCCGGAGTCCGTGAGCTCAGGGAACGCTTGGTGGAGGACAGGCAGAAGAACCAAGAAGTGCGTCGAGAAGTTCCTCAAGACATCATGCAGCTCCTCAAGCAGATTTAGACCCTCCCTAAGTATTATGGCACAAAGGCCTATGCTTAGAGCCCTACCAAATTCAGGGTCCATTTTGATCAATTTCACGGCCAGAGGGTTTTTAAATTGGTCAATTTCACGTTTTCAGCTGTTTACACCTGAAATGTCACAGTGTTGTAACCATGGGGTTTCCAACCCAAAAGGTACCTGGAAGTGGGTCTGATCTCCTCCCCTCTCCCTCCCCCAGAGCTGCCATGCAAGGGAAGGGCAAGTCCTGTCTCTCCCCAGCTCAGCAGATGCCACCACTCGATGCTCGTTTCACGCAGGCCCCAAAGTGCCGGTCCATGAAGTGCAGCTGGTCAATGAAAGCCTGCAGCAGCTGGTGATTTTCATTCACAGTCTGCATCATCCACGCCTCCTCAGTTCTCTCGTGCCCACTGCTGCACGCCCAGTCACTGGGGTAGTTGCGGTTCCGCAAACACAGAAGAATCAGTCGCCCTGTCTCTAAAACAGACCAGACAGCGCTGCTGATCTCTTTAGCCTCCATGCTTCTGGCAGCGAGATGATGGAGAGATTGAAAACCAGCATAAGGAAGGGCAAATTGTGGAATGGAACAGAGGGAAGTGTGGGAACTTGACCTCAAACTCCAGAGAAGAGCTCTGGTATCCCACAGTGCACTGCAGTAAGTCCCAAAAGGCAATGCACCGGATGGGTGGCCCGCAGGCCACTCAGCCAGCTGTAAACCAGACAGTCCTGCTTTCGTAATGTTTGTCCCCTGTCCACTATGGAGACAAAACTGGACGTGGTTTTGTCCGGCATGGGACGGGGAATGCCGTAATGAAAAGCGCCCTGCTCCGTGACCTCGCACGCCAGCAAGGTCACACTGGCAGGGGCGGGCCCATGGCACTCCCGGGAGTTTCGGAATGTCCGGTATTCTGGGAATGTGCGCGTGACACCCCCCCACCCCATGCCCAGCCAAGGTGCAGCGTATTTTCAACTGATGTCATCTGTTAAAGTGAGGACGTGCTGCACGGGCAAAGGCAGGGACCCTGTGATGTCAGCAGCAGAAAGGCATTGTAGGAATAGGCCAAACCACTTATATGAGTCACTGCAAACTTTGGGGATTCGGCAAATGGAAGCCATGGTTTCACCCATCTATAATTCCCTGTAATACTATAATCCAGCAGGGGCAGAGAATCATCCGCTTATCTTTTTAGCAACATGTTAATTAAATAAACAGCTTCCCAGCAGTGGGCACTTTTCTGTGAAAAGTGTGATATAACGGATTATTATGTAACATTGCTCAGAGCGGTGTATGATCCTCGGATGGGAAGGAAGGACCAACAAAAATAGATGCTCCTCTCTCTCGTTTCATCCCATCCCGATGTGATCTGAAACGCCTAGGGCAGTAGAAACCATTTTTCAGAGACACAGGTCAGAAGCCCCAGATCTCATCTATCTTCTTTATTCTTTTCTGTCGTGCAGCCCTTGAGATTCTTGAGAAACGTATGTGGTTTGCTCTTGCTTTTAGTTATTTCTCAGTGCTGTTTTTATTTAAACAGAATTCCAGGATCCCAGAGTATATGAGCAACCCTACAACAACGAACCAGCTGGAGCAGTCTGGAGCTTGCAAGCTACCCTACAACAACGAACCAGCTGGAGCAGCCCAGAGCTCACGAGCAACCCTACAACAACAAACCAGCTGGAGCAGCCCAGAGCTCACGAGCAACCCTACAAATAACACAGCTAGTGTTCAACCCAAGCAGCAATGCAGGGGGAAAATAATGAGAGTGACCCATGCTGTGCAACATTGTAGGCAGCGTGCAGCCTTCTTGGCACCCATTTAATACAGACCAATTATTCCATAGAAGTTGAATATTATAAAATTCCACTTCATTAGCGCCTCAAGGCAGATGTGACGTTAATCACGAAAACCTTGATATTCTGCAGGAGGCTTAAGCCCTGGAAGGAAAAACACTATCTTTCAAATGCTTTCATTTTACTTTGAGGTTAATAGAAGGCTAATTTGAAAGCATTCGGTTAATGAGAAAGCTAAAAATACTCCTCCCGTGCAGACCCTTCCTCCGTAGTAGTGCCTGTCTCGACAGCACCAGCTGCGAGCGTCTGGAGCAGCTGACGGTCCTCAGGGGGAGAGCGGTTATAAATCATTCCTGTTCAGGAGATGATCCTGATGTAGCTGCCCCCCCATGCATGGCGAGGGCTGGGGGACACTGCACCGAGAACGCGGGGTGAGGGGTAATTATATATTTTATTTCAGGGATCTCCAGGGTGCCCAGATATCACCTGATGAGTGGGGGTAGGAATGTCAGAGACCAAGCACACTGCACAGTCCAGTTCATCAGAGGCCTGGGAACTGCTCTGGGACACAGTTCTCCAGGCGTCTGTGGAGAGAGCAGTGTTGCCTTGGGCAAGTCACCGCCACTCTCCCTACCTCAGCTTCCCCTCCTGCCTTTTGTCTGTCTGATCTAGTTAGACTGGAAGCTCTTTGGGGCAGGGACTGTCTCGTTCTAGGTGTCTAGAACAAAGGGGTCCGGATCTCAGCTGGGACCTCCAGGTACCTCCATAAAACAAACAATCTGTGACCCTGGCAGACCAGATGCCAGCTCATGCCGAGGTCCCCCGTGCCCCCCATTGAATCCTGACAAATGCAGCTGCAATCAGTCCAGCTCACCTGGGGGGTTAGTAGGGTTGAAATGGGTATTGGAATGATAAGACTGTGCTTAGTGTTTCGACTTTATTGAATGCTTGTAAGCTGCTGCCGGCATTAATCTCACTTAGAGGGTCCGTATCCCACACTGGAAGGTAATATTTGAGCAGTTGCGTTGTAAGCCTTTGTAACTGTAAATCACCAGGCAACAGAGACAGTAACAACTGGTGTGAAATGCTGGTCTCCAACAAACGGTGTTCTGTGCCCCCTCCCCACCCCACTCCAAGGCCCATGGGCACCCGATAACTAGAGTGGAACCATTCAGAGGACAAAAGACTTTGTTGCCCCCTCCCCCGAAGATGAGTCATGCAAGTGAATTCCTCCTATCAGCTGCTTTTGCAGCTCAAAGTAGAAGTGGGGAAGGGAATCAAAACCCCTAGCAAGGAGGAACTGTATCTTTATGCTGCTTGGACTCGGGGGGAGAGGTCGCAAAGATCCCCAGTACTTAGCCTGGGTTGGCCCTAAAGGACAGAGGGAGTTTGCTTATCCTAGAAGCAGCTATTACTTTTTGAAATTGAAGATTGGAACGCGTGTGTGTGTACCCTGATTTAGTTGGGGATTGGTCCTGCTTTGAGCAGGGGGTTGGACTAGATGACCTCCTGAGGTCCCTTCCAACCCTGATATTCTATGATTCTATGATACCCGTGTTTACCTGCTTTCACCTTGTAAATAATTCTCTGGTTTCTTTTGCCTACTTTATAAATCTTTAGCTAGTTAATTATAGGATTGGCTACAAGCGATGTCTGTGGTGTGAGATCTAAGGCGCAACTGACCTGGGGTAAGTGACTGGTCCTTTGGGACGGGGAGGAACCTGAATACTGCCGTGATCCTTGGTGTAAGGGACCATCTTTTTGGCAGGCTCACCTGGGTGGTGAGACAGATCCCCATTCTGTTCTGTACCCCAGGGGACTGTCTGCGACTTGGCTGTTCTCGTGCCCGAGGAGTTTGCACTTGGTAATTGGTTGGTGAACTTGCAGCCAATTTGGGGTGTGCGCCCTGGTTACTAACAGTCTGCCCTGGCGTTGGTACCCAGTCCCACGCTCTTGAGCTGCTGCAGGACAGCTTGACAGTCGTGACACCAGTCGTGAGCACCAATGGGCTAGATCCCAGGGCGGTGTTTCAGTGACCAGGGATGCCTTTGGCCCAAGATCTGCCCCTGCTCTTCCTGCACAACTCCAGCTCGGGGCTGTGAGCTGGGTGAGGTTAGAGGGATCCCGGGGCCAATCTGTGATGAAATGGCCAGTGTGTTCGGGTGGAGAACGGCCCATCTTTAGCTTGAGGTCTTTTGATAAGGGTTTTATGGGGGTTTTCATAGATCCATAGGTTCAGTTTCAGAAGGGACCATTGTGATCACCTAGTCGGACCTCCTGCCTAGCACGGGCCAGGACCCTCACTCAATCACTCCTGCCTCCAGCCCAGCACTCCCCTCTACTTCATGCCCCTCCCCACTTTCCCGGCGCCCCGTGGCTGTTTGCCATTTTCCCAGCGGCACAGCCAACATTTCCCCCTGTCAGGTTCAGCACAGCCGTCACCTGTCAGCCCGAATGACGCGGAAGGTGCCTTTCGTCTCGTCTCTCGCTGCTGTCAGCGACATGCATATTTCACGTCGTGCCAGTCGTTGCCTGTTTGCAGGAATGCCATTAGCAGCGGCTTTGAGTGTCAGAAACACATGCACGGAATCAAGCTCATTTTTCCCCTTCTCACGGCAACCGAGGCAAGACAGAAGAGGAGATGTGCCGCAGGCGTCCGTGGAGAGAGCAGTGGAATGTGAATGAGCTGGCACAGGGTCTGGGGGAGGGGGAGGGCTGGAAGGGGGTTGGCACCCCACCTTTCCCCTCTGGAGACCTGGACTGGGTCCCAAGTGAGAATGGCTTTGGTTCTCTCCCAGCTGCAGTTCCCAGTGGATGGCACAAAAACCACACCACAATTTGGCATAATGGGTCATCTGTACTCAGCCAGAGGGGCTGAGGCCCAGTTTGAGGAGTACCAGCAGAGCTGTGTCAGGGGAGCCCAGGGCTGGTATAGCAGTGGGGCTGTGGGGCAGGGTTGGGGGGCATTGGCAAAGCTGTAGGGGTGGGGGGGATGCTGCACAAAATGGGGTTTCTTTCTCTGCCAAGCAGGACTGTAATACCAGACTTCCCAGCACCACCACCCCACAACTTCCCCCTTTGTCACCTGCTCCTGATCTTCCTGCCTTCAGGGCCAAATCCCCCAAGTGCCACCGGGCCCAGAGTATATAACCGTGCACTCCTATCACCTCGGCTATGCAGATTGGGAACAGAGACAGAATCAGTGACTGGCCCAAGACACCCAGGGCTCTGGGAACTGAACCTAGTTCCCCCTCCTAGTTGCCCACACCTTAACAGTAAGGCCAGCCCCACCTCAGAAACTAGATCTGACTTCAAACTTTTTTTTTTTTAAAATGGAGATATAACGATCTCATAGAACTAGAAGGGACCTTGAAAGGTCATTGAGTCCAGCCCCCTGCCTTCACTAGCAGGACCAAGTGTAAGCGGGGGAATGGTCCCGCTATTGTGGGGAACTTTCCTGGCTT